>NC_085138.1:167882300-168249071 GCF_035046485.1 Aedes albopictus
ATTGATCAATTTGCTTTCAGGAGGCTTCGAGAACCATCATAAACAATCAACTTGTCTTATTTTGGCTCTATGATGGGATTAATAACCTCCTCGAATCTACTTGACCAAACCATGTTACTTGTTTCTGATAAGTGGCTTCTTTAGAGGTGTTGAGATAATTCCATATTCTGAATCTGCATGCCAAACTGAGCCGAAATCCAAATTTTCATGAATTTTGCTGCCCGGGAACCTATTTAAAAATTAAATAGAAGTTTGTATGGGAGCGATTTGTCGAATCACCCCTGTTGCATTTTGTACTGTGCGGAGCTGTCAAACAGTTGCCCAGCTGTCAAAAGGTGGTTTCGAATAATCTCTTTGAAATTAATTTTAGGTATCAAAATAAAGTTCTAAAATTCTGAAAAAAAAAATCATAGTTGCTTAGAAAAAGGTGCTCTTCCGTATAAAATCAAAAAATGAATACAAACATTTTTCAAAATTTAAAAACCCAATTGGTCTGCACTTTTCCTATAAAAAATTGATGATCGTCAATTTAATTTAACTGAAATTAGCATCAAGCATTGAGCATAGATGACCGCACAATTTGTAGTTGCTGCTCCGTAATTGACCAGAACAATCAAAATTGCACAATGTACCGACAATCAAAACTAAGGAGTAGCTTATTATCACGTCCTTACGGTTTATCAGTCAAGGAAAGGAATGTTTGTGTGGCATGCGTGGCTACTATAGAGACCAAAATCACCTCTGCATCTCCACAACTATCCCTGGAAGGAGTTTTGTTAAAGACGAAGGGGAAAAGCCACATGATCTGAAGATCATGACTTTTATTAGAATCAAAACACTTATTTTAAATTTGACTGGAACGTAAAATATGTCGACACTCAAGATGTCAAACTATTCAAAGAATATATTGTGATAAATTAAAAAAAAAATATACATAAAAAAGTGTCTTCGTTGCTACTGTCATGAAGGATTTAGTCGCATCATGGTGGAGAACGCGGGTTCAATTCCTGTCTTAGCCGTCCGAAAAAAAAGTTTGATTGTATCACTGGGCGTTGCGTGGTAGTCCGTTGTCTTCTTTCAAAGAGCAAATAGCACACTTGAAACATATACAGTATGGCCCATAAAAAAGGGGCGTTTTCAAATAATTTCAATGCAATATAGATAATAAATCCCTCCTTTCAAGATAAGGCTACAATAAGGAGGTAGTAATCATACAGAATATCTCAAATTTGTTTCAAAATATTTATTGGTTACGTATATGCGATGCCTCATAATTGCCCACAATTTCTAGAATAAATCATTTTTTCCTCAAACTTTTTGGGCTTAACGAATTTGGATGGAAACTATTAAACACATGGAAACCACACAGAGATATATATGTACTCTTGGAAACTCCCATTTAGAAAACTGTTTGAAAACAATAACAGATGCTTAAGAATCAAAAAAATAAAAAATGGCATATTTCAAAACCCATGTAGGTATAAGATAGATCAGCTAATAACATCACACTGTTTGAAATAAAAATGAAAAAAAAAAATCTTGCTAATGAAGGCTCATAAACCTACGTTTATAATAGACACAAATACGTAGTACGTAAAGGCTTATGAATAAAATCACTAAATGTTTCCTAAATGTCATTGTTAATTTAGTGTCTCGACTATATAATCCAATACAGTAGACGTTCGATAACTGCAACATGTTTACGTTTCACTTAGCGAATAAAATTCGATAACTGCAACGACTGACAGACGTCAAAGAACTGTCAGTTGCTGCAGAATGCAGCCAATGTGCATACGAAAAACATCGCACTGCAACAAAAGTGCATGCAAAAAACATCGCATCGCTGTTGACGTTTCGTTTTGACGGATAGCGGTGCGATAACTGCAAAACTGTTGCACTTAGCGGACTTGCAGTTAAAAAGCATTGCAGTTAAACCATTTGCACCGAGCGAACGTCTACTGTAGATAAATGCATGGTTTATCGATTAGAAGCAGGTGAACAATGTCGTAGAAAACTTTCGCATTTTTTTATGGGCCATAACGTAAGGCTGACACAAATAGTCTTAACCAAAAATGTGCTTATGTCACGTTGCGGAATTACTGCAGACAGTAGTTTGCCGATATTCAAGTATTTTCGGTTCGTAAGAGCTATTAGCTCAGAAGAGGATCAGCATCAAGCAATCTTGAAAGTTAGTTAGTTAGTTAGTTTGTTAGTTAGTTAGTTAGTTAGTTAGTCAATGATTTTTATATAGTCAAAATCGTAGTTTTTTTTTATTGAATTGAGTAAACATTTGAGTTTTTTCGTAAGAGTATAAAAAATTAAAAAAATGTACACGTAATCAATAGAGTTCTATTGTGTTTGAATAAAGATAGAACATGGGTAAAGTGGTAAAATCAGTGGTCAGAAGAAATCAACAGAGGAAAGGGAATTAAGCAAGGGTGCCCCTGTCACCCTTTCTATTTAATCTAGTCATGCAGAAAGTGTTAATGTTAGTGGTGGATAAAGTTCCCGGACTCAAGCTGATGGAAATGGATTTAATAGAACTTCCCTTAATACAGGTATTCTTTGATATAACGTACCCTCGATAAAGCGTACCCTAAATATAGCGAATTCGATATAATGTACATTTTGCTTCGATATAACGTACAACATTGATTTTGAAATTTTTTTTTTCCCAGGAATAACCCTCAGATAAACTACGAAATCGATCAATGCTGTGTTGCAGCCTTTTACCCAAAATTAGCGCAATTTGGGGAAACATTTTGTGTACGTTATATCGAAGCACAAAAAACGAAATGAGTTTTTCGTAAAAACTTATGTTTTTCATTATTGGTTTTGTGAATTTCACCGAAATCATTATTTAGGGTTAATTTCACGTCAAATACATCAACACTAGCATAAGCAATATTAAATTTTTCTCTGCTTCGATATAACGTTTACTTCGATATAACGTTAACTTCGATAGATTTTTTTTTGTACGTTATATCGAAGAGTACATGTATTAGTTTTTTTGCAGATGATGTTCTAATTATAGCAAGAAGTCGTGCGGAATTAGAGGAAATAGTGAAAGCGTTAGAAGAGTGTTTACCGACAGTAGGCTAAGGAATCAATTAAGAGAAAGGCCACGTAATAATAAGAGCGCCAAATAAATAGGAGACATTACAACTTCAATTTAGCTAAATAATAAAAACTGCAAAACATGTAAATCACTAAAATATCTGGAGATTACCTTAACGCAAAGCTCGAATAGGCCAGCAACAGTAAAGCAAAGATGCATAAATGCAGTAAATGCAGCCAGAGTAGTAATCGACTTCTGTAAACAATTCAAACCTCCGTGGAACATTGGCAATTTGTTGTATAATACTGTGATAGCACCGGCAATATTATACGGTACAAAAGTATCAACGCTGACAAAGAAGAGTAGACAGCAGATAGCAAAATATGAGAAAAATATAGATTAAAGTATTTGGCAAAACTGCAGTAAAGAAAACAATAACAAGTTGAATATAAGAAACGAGGTGAAAAAACGGATTGCGGCTGCAAATCGGGCCTTTTCCGGTCTGCGAAACCAGCTGACGTCCCGCAGGCCGCAAACGAAGACAAAACTCGCGTTGTACAAGTCTCAGATTCTCCCGGTCGCTTTATACCGTCATGAAACGGGGACGTTAAAAGAAGTTGATCGGAGAGCCTTTGGAGTCTTCGAACGTAAAGTGCTGCGAACAATACTCGGCGGTAAACTGGAGGACGGCATCTGGCGGCGTCGCATGAACTACGAATTGTACAAGGTATATGTATAAAGAGATGGATATAGTGAAGCGAATACAACACGGCAGGCTGCGGTGGGCTGGACACGTAGCTCGTATGCCGGAGGGACGACAAGCTAAAATTATAAGGGGTCGTCGGCTTCGTGGGAGGCCGCGCATACGTTGGCTTTTTGCAGTTGAGGAGGACCCAAGGACTCTAAACGTTCAGGGCGACTGGAAGCGATTGGCCCAGGACCGAGGCCAGTGGAGGCGGATACTTCATTCGGCATAGACTCACCGCTACGAGTTGTAGCCCATCAAGTATCAAGTAAGTATTGAATGGCATAACGATAATTAGGAGGATTAGACAAGCTTAACTTGGAAGGATTCGCTGAATAAGGATAAAGTTAAGCTGAAAGAAAAAGCGGAAGAAATCTATAAACAGGAAGAGAGTGAAATTTCAGACGGAGAAGAAGACTAAAATTGAAAGGAATAAGAAAGAAAAACATAATTGTAAGTGCATGCAGAGGTAATTTTTAGCATAGGATTGTATTGCACTCGCAAAACAGTCCCATATGAAGTGTAGTTTTTATTCAAAAAAGGTAGTAGTTATTTGATTTTTCTTTCGATTATTTTTTTTTAGAATGCACTGTCTCAACGTTACATCCATTTTCGAACCAGAATCATGAAATGTTAGCTGGGCAATCTCAAATTTAAATTCACCAGATTAGGTTAGGGTTAAGATATGTTAAAAAAATGTATTTCTGACACGCAGGTGAAAAAAAAACGTGCAAAAAATCTTAAATGCTACAGCAAATGAAATGTAATATGTTATCAATTAGTATTGATAACAGTTTAAATTTATTTTACCAAATTAGGATGATAGTGTGTAATACACAGAACACCAAGATTAAGGGCTGTTTGCAGATCAGAAGAAATGTTTCGGCCAATCTTGATGTATGGGAAATTCCTTGCCTGAATCGCCCAAATAATCCTTTTCTGGGATCGCAGTACGCAGTTGCGAAGAAATAACAATTAAAATGGCAGTTACTCTAGAAGTTTCTGCCAGGAATCGGTCAAGAAATTTCTTGAGCGATTCCTTTTAAACACGAAACTGGGCTTTAAGTTGAAGAACGTAAAAATTGATTGAAATACTAATAAAGATCATTAAAAAAATACATATTGAATTTATTTAGACAAATATAGCATCCCTTAAACTGGATGATACTCCATGTTAAATTTTATAATATCGAATCAAAGCATTCGATTAAATCGGTGAATCGATTCTGCTGATCCGATTCGAATCGAATCGATGTCTCGGCCAAACTTGCTCAATGCTAACACTATTGCTGAATTACGATTAAGCCAGTATAATCGTAACACAGACAAACAGATGTAACTCTTAGAAGAAATTCATCAAAATCTTTTGCCCAGTGTCATTTTCATGAGCACACTGCCACCTGTTGGTATAACCGCGCGCGACACTGTCGGCCATGATGGATTTCGATTTGACGTTTTGCTAACACGCACACTACTACACAAATTGCCTGTAATTGAGTTGTCCAAAAAAAGTCTCACGAAACCTACTGCAAGCCTTTCCATATACGTGAGAACAAAAGATGTTTACAAAGTTCTTACAGATAGATTAACACGGGAAATCTGAACACAAACCACTACCACACAGGAATTTGGATTGGTCAATATTCGTTTACATCATTCAGCAACGTGTACACTAGACCTCTTCATAAAAAATGAAATTTCTCGAATTCAGCCAGTCACCCCCACATCTTAATTCTAATGCTAAAACAAACTTCTGGTCAAATTTTCAGCTAAATTGGTGAAGATTTCGAGGTGCCTCAAGTCAAAAATGTGTTTTTTGGTCATTTTTTACCTTTAAAAAATGCCCATGTAGGCTAGAAGCCATATAAAATATCGCGGCCGCCAGTAAATGAAAGATTTTTCTATTCCTTACAACTTTTGTGAACATTATGTGCTGATCTGAGAATGTTTTGATCATATTTTTTCGATTTTCAATCATGCAAGTACCCTAAAAAGTTACATTTTTCAACAGTTTTTGTTCTACGAAATTCAAATACACAACTTTTATAAAGAGTATTAAATCATTAAATAATTACCCACATTTTTCTGAACAATATTGCCATACATCATTTTCTTATCCGATCTACGATAAAAATCACAAAAATCGAAAAGTAGAAGATTTCCTGAGTTTTTTTATATCTGGGGTTGACGCAACTGTTGGCAAACAGAATAATCAAACATAGTAGCTTTGCTTTTTCTTGATGATTGCGATGATTGATCATTGATTCAAGTGACAGGTAGGCACAAGCAAACATTGCTTTAACAAAAGTGATGTATAATGTGTCACAGTAGAATGTGAGGATTGGCTCAGATGGTAAGGCTATCCCGGATAAAAAATGACCATTCATTACATGGTAAATATTATTAACATATGACTGGTTTTATTGTTCACAATAAAACACACAGTAGATATATTGTTACTTTTTACAATAGAAATCAAGCCCATATAGTTCGTACAATAACTGAACATTAGTTTTATCAGTGACTAATTGATTCGATTGTTTTTCAATAGTTCTTTAGTAATTCAAAGTTACTATTAGTAAAAATTAATTTTAGTTGTTTTTATACAGTTGAAAAAGTGCCTGCAAAGTTCTCATGGCCTTTTTATTAAAAAAAGAGTTTATTTCTCCATTACACTTAAAAACAATCCGTAACAAATAAATAACAATAAATATTATTGTTGCTTGGATCATGTTATTCTACACTGTATAATAAAATACAAAATCACTTGACATATTTTCTTAGGTTTCGTTTTAAATTTGAGTACAGTAGATGTCTCGGTTATCGAATGTTATTCGCTAAAACTGCAGCGACTGACAGACGGCAAACCGTGTTGGCAGAGGAAGCTCTCAATGAATAACTGAGGAAGTAGGTACTTATAGAAAACTAGCTGAAAAACAAGTTTTATCCAAGTGAGGACGTTACGACAAAAAAAAGATAAACAATGATTTTTCTATTGTTCCCAAATAAATTAAAGGAATCTAATAAATAGAAAACTACCATTGATAACAATACAAATACAATTAGTTTAATGGGGTCAATTGAACCGATGTTAAAATAAACATGCAATAATATTTGTTGTTATGTAAACAGATTTCGCCTTTGAAAAACCATAGAATTCATATTTCTCGGTAACATTTTTCGTCAGCATTTACAGGTACTAATGGCCACATGAATTGTGAAAGATTTATGGTATGGATCATATGACCTGAGGTCTGACTTGTGATATTCGATAGTGTTACGTCCTGGAGTTCGGGGTGGCCGGGAGACATGCTTGTCTATTTAAACTCCCAGGCGTAGCGAAATAACAGATTAAAACATAACTTTATTAACATTAAAATTACATGACAAACACGACACGTTACTACATGGAGGCTACATTACTTCTAATCTAATTAATCTCTGCGATTGTGCATCGGCCGAAGGCATATTACAATGCTATCGGCGAGCACGCAGAACGGCGAGAGCATGAGAGACTATCCATTCCAGTGGTTCTCAACAGATAGTTATTTGAAAAGATTGATGATAGAGATCTCATCAACATCAGCCAAGCAATACATACCAGACAGACATTAGAGTGTATGATTCTTATTATAAATAAAATAAAATGTGCATATCATTCTAACTCGTAAATGCTGGATATAAATGTTAGCGGGAAATATAAATTCTATGAATTTTCAAAAGCGAAAACTGCTTACAAATAACAACAAATATTATTGTATTTTTAATGTAACAACGATTCATTTGACGCCATTTAATGAATTGTATTTGTATTGTAAGAACAATGAAAAAACATTAGGATGTATTGTTTTCTTTTGAAAATTGCCCTAAAAATGTCTCATAAAAACACAATACATTCTATTGTTTCTCGCGGAAAAATGTATGAAAATTTTCTCAAAATTGTATGGTTAAGATACATAACGACCACCATTTTTTATTGTAAAAGTGCCATTTACCATTCGCCGAATGGTATAGAACAATAGGGGTGATGGTGGGTGTGCTGTGCAAATTACAATACGTTTAATGGTGAATAATTTTCGAAAAAATGGTGTTGTAACAATAACATTTATCGTATTTTTATGATATTTTTTATCAGGGATGGACTGGCAAACCAAAGGTTCAGAGTTTGAGTAACGTAATTTTTATCGTATTTTTTTATGAAATTTGAATGCATTTTTTTCGACATGTGAAAGTCGGTTTTCCTACAATTGAATACGCTAACCTAACGACGGAAAATTATATGATTCTAATGAGCGGATGTGATCCGCTACCCTGGGTAGCTGGGCCGGAAGACGGATTGAGAAATAAATTAGTTAGCGTGTTCGATTTTCAACTACGCAAACATAAAAGTTCTGTCGGAGTGATACGTACATGCATGCGTTTTCCCTACACCAGCCATCGATTGAAAAAGATTACAAGGCCAGGTTAAATGAAATAATGAATTGATTCGTTTATTTTGCATTTTAAGTGCAGGTTGATATTTTCAGCATGATGATAAAAAATACGATAAAAATGACGAACTCTGAACCTTTGGTTTGCCAGTCCATATCCTTACCATCTGAGCCAATCCTCACATTTTACTGTGACACATTATACATCACTTTTGTTAAAGCAATGTTTGCTTGTGCCTACCTGCCACTTGAATCAATGATCAATCATCGCAATCATCAAGAAAAAGCAAAGCTACTATGTTTGATTATTCTGTTTGCCAACAGTTGCGTCAACCCCAGATATAAGAAAACTCAGAAAATCTTCTACTTTTCGATTTTTGTGATTTTTTTCGTAGATCGGATAAGAAAATGATGTATGGCAATATTGTTCAGAAAAATGTGGGTAATTATTTAATGATTTGATACTCTTTATAAAAGTTGTGTATTTGAATTTCGTAGAACAAAAACTGTTGAAAAATGTAACTTTTTAGGGTACTTGCATGATTGAAAATCGAAAAAATATGATCAAAACATTCTCAGATCAGCACATAATGTTCACAAAAGTTGTAAGGAATAGAAAAATCTTTCATTTACTGGCGGCCGCGATATTTTATATGGCTTCTAGCCTTCATGGGCATTTTTTTAAGGTAAAAAATGACCAAAAACACATTTTTGACTTGAGGCACCTCGAAATCTTCACCAATTTAGCTGAAAATTTGACCAGAAGTTTGTTTTAGCATTAGAATTAAGATGTGGGGGTGACTGGCTGAATTCGAGAAATTTTATTTTTTATGAAGAGATCTAGTGTACACTGACAAACGTCAAAGCGATCGAACACTAGCGCCTCTGGTGGAACGATCGCCCAAGTGAAATGAAATTTGAATTGATCGTTAAATGCATGTGCCAAGCTGTTTTAAAGAGTGTTACGTCTGTTTGTCTGTGCTCGTAAGTCAGCTGTATAGTAATTAAACTTTAACTGTTTATGTGGGCAATGTGTGCTTAACAGCGTGGTTACTTGGAATTTTTAACCAATCAGCGACTGGTCTCCTTTTGAAAGCAAAGAGGTCTCAATGACTGAATACGTGACGCATCTTATCCTAGACTAGATATTCCATTTCATGAGACACACATGAGACAATAATGCGTAGAACAGTGCTCTCTATTCGATGAGATATTACGGCTTTCTTCGCAAGGTAAGGTAAAATTTGCATTGTATGCGTATCAAAATGCATGAACACGTGAGAACACGAGAAACAAGAGCGCAAGTGGGAGAGAACAACAATTTGCGGAGAACAACCTCGCGGGAAAATCCGAGAGCAGTAGACAGAGAGGACGTTGTACGCATGATTAGCACAGTTCTACAAACTGGAATACGTAGTTGTATACAACTACGCAATTTTTGTAGACACATGGTACGTTGATAGATTGGCAAACATGCTGAATTTGCTCAATAGAACGACCAATGCGTTAGGGCATTGAAACGGCTTTGGTAATAAAAATAAGATACTCACCTGGTTGATTTGATTCATCCTGTGTTGGATTAGCGTTGAGTTCGTATCGAGATACGGGTAAGTACGTAGTTTTGCATCATGGTACCGAGAAATAAAAGAGAATAAATATTATTGTCAGTATAATGTGATAATATCAGCAACAGATCTTACAGTTTAAACTAATAAAACTACAGGAGCGTCCATAAATTACGTCACGCAAAAATTGTCAATTTTCAAACCGCCCTCCCCCTTCCCTATGTCACACTTTTTGTATGAGACCTCTGAAATTTTTGTATAGGTTGTCACACTTTGCTGAACCCTTGATATGTTGAATTGTTGATATGTTTGTCATTTGTCAACCCCTTCAAACAATCTGCTATACGACTTCGTTACAACTATTTTTCAATAAATGGACTATTATTCTCAATAGATTCATCATAGTAGATTCCAAATCTGGCCTTGAATCTCCACACATTGATAAACGCCTAAAAGTATGCAATGTCCTTGTAATTTCATGTAAATGAATCCGTGTTGTTCAAAATTTGATAATAAACCATTAAAAAACTACACAAAAAAGAAAATTCACCATGAATAGCTTATGTTGATGTACCGTTAAGCATATATTAACCCTATCCCGCCCATGACTTCTTTTAGTGTTTAAAAATAGTTTTTATTATTTTTGCTAAAAATAGTAGAACAAAATCTTATTTTCTATGCCAAAATTATCGTTTAGGGCTATTACAACTCAAATATGAGGTGGTGCTCTGGAGCACCACCAGGCATTTGGAGAACTTTATTTCATGATTTTTCTCGTTAAAAATGGTCAAATCACAGGATGCTTCATTTGACAATCCAAGAAAATCACTTTCCCAACCAGTTTTATACAAATTCATTATTGTCGCGCTTATCTTAGATTCTCAGCAAGCTGCGTTCGAAACGCGCAGCCTCAGATCGCGCCAGACCGCGCACGTATGATTTGTACACGGTGTGCACCTTGGCTAAAACTGTTTTGCAGCCGCCGGGTGGAGCTGTCAGCCGCCGCATACAAATCAAACGGGCGCAATCTTATGGCGGCTGACTCAGATCAGCAGGATCTGAGTGATTAAGCTAGGATGCACAATACAATTCGAGACAAGTTGTTCTCAAAAACTTCGAACTTTAATGCCACCAGAATTCTAGAATGGGGTGCAAACAATGATTACATTGGAAAATTGCTTATTTTTTGCACGCCATGTGCCCAGTGGTGCATATATGCACCATTCATATTGTATCAAATTAAGGGTTTAAATACACATTTTAGTTCTTTTCAACGTATGCCTACACAAATAAATAGAAAAACTGTTAGAGAACTATTTTTATTACAACCCATGAGGATAACTATGCCATTAATTGAGAGGTCAAAGTTTGTCATTATTTTTTTGTCGAAAAAATAGCTTTTCGTGAAAACTTTTTTTGACAAAAACATTGAATTTGTATGCGCATACTTAGTGTAATGCCTTTAGATAGAGAACAACATGTGAAATCATGATTTACAATTTAACATATTCAAAAAACTTCATTAGTTTCAGAGATACAAGGGTTGAAAGTTATGGTGCTCTACAGACACCATGGGCGGGAAAGGGTTAACCCTAAAAGGCATACCGTAAAATGGGGTGTTAAGAACTCATGGGGTGTTAAGGGATTCGTCTTCACATACTACTTTGAAAAATCGCCAAACCTAGCGCCAAACCGTATACAAATTGATTTACAATTTCCAAATTCGCTTAAAATGTGTGTTGGAAATAAAGGCATACTATAAGAATTACCACTCATGAAAATACGACTTTAACTGGGCACTAGACATCAAAAACTGAATGGCATTCCTTTTTCTCAATTTCGCTACCACAGAAACATTCATTTGTAAGGTCGGAAATATTATTAGGAAAAATATATGGGTAATCGTAATGTGTTCTACAACTCATTTCAAACGAAACTAGGGTAAGATATGTGATGTAACTAAGGTGGTTTTCGAACACCGACATTTTTTGTGAAAAAAAATCTAGTTTCAGAAACTGGTGGGGTGTTAAGGGATGAAATTTCTCATATAACTTTTTTATTTGTATCATGAAGTTTTAAGGCGATTGATTCATTGTATAGCAATTACTACTCTGAATGACGTATTACGGATTTCTTTTTGGGTCATAGACATCCTAACAATTGCTATGGATGATAAATTCAACTAATACAATATAGATCTTAAGAAACAAGTGTTAGATTGATACATATAATTAGAATATTGGTCAAATATTTATTACTGAATGCCGCAATAGTCCCCTCTTTACAGAAGTTTGTGTTCTTTGGGTGTTTTGGTATGTTTTAATGAAGGCGTATTCTTCAAAATAGATTTTCCGTATGTATTCTTATTTGAATATTATTATTGATTGGCGCTAAAACGTGACAGCTTTTTGAAAATGTGGAATATGCTCACTTGTTCCATATATTATGTAAACCAAACTGTCACTAACTCTTGGAAAAGAAAATATTTATGAAGCCATGAGTCCCTGCTAAAATATCTCAGAATCTGAAATACGACCTATCAGCGATGCTCCAGCGTAGAAATATCAGCATTGAATACACAGTTTACACCCTGGGCCATCTAATGATGCTTGCATATTAAACATTTCAATGTAAATGAGTTTTTAGTGAACAAAAGCTGTAAATATACATACTTAGTTTACAACCTGTTGGTCAGTCTGAACTAGTCAATTTGGTAACTCTAAATAGTAACTGTGAATAATGTGTTTGTTAAAAAATAAAGCCACTCAGGTACAATTGACGGGATTTTTTCCAGATTTCGAAGCTTTAACAAAAAAAACTCATATACAAAGGTAGATGATAATAAAACTGTCCCTGCACTTTCAGGACTATGATAATCTTTTTCGGTGATGTTCAAGATATATTACAGTCACTGTTTACAATTAATCAATTTGTATCTTTCTTTGAAATATAAGAACTTTTACATGCATGCCCTTAAATTCCTTAACACCCCATTTTCATATTTTCCAAAAATTCGCACATTTTGTTAAATATCTTAAATTTCTCCAAAAAATCATCAAATTTTGTAATCTATATGCGTAGCAGGCAGCAAGACAATGATCGGACTGCTTTTCCTGAATGTTTTAAGAAGTAGAACCCATGAATTAATGAGGACGATTTTTTTCCGTCCCTTAACACCCCATTTTACGGTACCTGGGGTCCATTGGACCCCAGGCGCCTTTCAGAGCTCGTCTTTGATGGAACACACTCAACGAGGTGACGAAACTAAGGCCATGAAGGTATCCCCTTTAGGGTTAAATATTACAAAGGTAGTGATTTTTCATACTAAATTCACTGTGTTTTCCACCCAGTACTCCACAAACTCATTTTTATATTTAGAATTTAATAGAATTTAGTAAAAAATCAATGTTTTGATATAAAAATTATATCTGATCTATTCCACAAGGCTTTTCTCATCATGTTCATACTCCTAAGATTTCAATCTGTGATTATTTTTTAAGATTTGATGTGTTTTTCATGGCATTATCAAAGTTACCCCAAAATAAAAATCTGATTCTCGCTCGTATGAAAAACTAGAAGTTACCCAAAATATTTCAGATTATCGAATCTTTCAATTTCAATTGATAGCTGATATCCCAGTACTTGTTTTAAAAATATAAAACTCGGGAAAATACTGATACATGGAAAAATATTGAGAATATTCGCTGAAAAACTATCAAAGTTACCCCGTTTTACGGTAGTTAGAACTGTTCTAGGTGTAACTGATGTAGGTGAACTGTGTTCAATATATTTGTTTGTAAAGAAATAAAAAATAAAACGACTCAAATAAAGAGAGTGGGCTGCAAAACGGTGAGTCGCTAAGGAGAGCGTCTAACATAGCTCTGGTCCTCACAAGTTCCTACCTCATGCTTCCACGGGTCAAGCAATGGCAAAGACCATGGTGCACCAGCTGAGAGTTGTGTGCTTAGCTGGTAGTGCAGCCTGGGCACTGTTGTCTTCAGTTCGATTGAGAAGGTATGTCTCGAGCGTATGTTCACCAAGGAGGTGCAGCTCAAACAGCAGCGTCTGTTCTGGTATCGAGCGGCTGAGTATGAAATGCTGCTCCACCGGAAGCTATACCTAAGGTGGTTGCCCCACCATGGTGGATAGGGGACTTTAGACCAACAATATATATAACAATGTTCTCGAAACCCTAAAACCGTTAAAGAAACCGAAAATAAAAGATTAAGAACTGATTCAACGGCAACGACTTTTAGCACAGACGAATCTCCGTCGGTGCTTTTAGCTTGAAACAACGGACAAAAATTGGAACTTGGAATGTTTTAACCCTAGCCCAGCAGGGTAAACTGGCACAACTAGCCGATGAGGCATGCCGTGTAAAGCTTGAGATCCTAGGACTGAACGAAGTCCGTTGGCCGAACTTTGTAGAACACAGATTGGCGTCTGGTCAAATTCTGCTATACCCTGGCTTACGAGGTGAACACGCTCCTCGCCACCGTGGAGTTGGTTTCCTGCTCAGCGCTCACGCCCACGCTGCGCTCATTAAGTGAGAATCTATAAATGAGAGAACCCCGTAACGTGGGTAGATCACCATAGAATGGTGCGTTGCGGTGTAAGATCTACCGAATCAAATTTTGATCTTGATATTTATCGTATTTTTAAATATTCCAAGATCAAAGTTTGATGCTCTTTTCCTTGTGTTTTGTAGTATTTGTGTTTCAATGTACTGCTAATTAACATTCATCAGGATTCAGGTAAATGTATCGTACGATATAAATAATATTTTAAAAATATGTAACTGTGGCGAGCGTATCACTAATATGTAGCTTATTTGACGTACGATGTTAATATTATTTTATATTTCAGATTATCAACCGAAGAATCTAGTAATTCAACCAAATGCCAACAAGATGACGAGGAAACCAGGATGAATTGGGCAGACAACTGATTCGAAGCAGTCTAACAATGGTCTGCCTGAACGTTAACCAAGCGTATCCTTTGGAGTTTACCCTTTCACTAACAACACCCAAATTCCCGGACACCTAGGCATGAGAGATTGTAGACTTGTCTACATTTTTCATAGGTGTCCAAAACTAACCATCCTTTCCCATTCCTCAGCAGTCGCAAGGACAATGCCAGGACAGTGCTCGAACATTGGAGGATTGCGTCAGTCTTGTCTAAGAGTCAGAGATTAGTCCCAAATATTTGTGCTTTGGTTCGGACGGGAAGGAGGCAACCCTCATAACAGCGGTCTAGGACTGTAATACCACCTACGAATTTGTGCGACTCGCTTAATGCTAATGCTAATGCTTACAACATAATGGTGCCAGAGCCGTAGCGTGCGGTTGGCCAGGTTGGCCCCCGCCAAGGGCGCCAGCCTCAGAGGGGCGCCGAAAAGGCCTAAGGCTAGAAGGAAACAGAATGATGCTATTGTATTCTTGAATGATATCAAGTTTTCGCTAGTTACAGTATCTTAAATTGATCATGTGTTTTTTACGTTCTGTATTCATAAAAAAAAATCAGATTTTTATTCCTCCAGAAATTCTCACAGAAACTCCTTCAAGAATGCGTAAAAAAATGAAATCAAGAATAATTCTGAAGATTCCTTTCGAATTTTTTTGAAGGACTTCTATAGAAATTCCTCCAGACATCGAGTTATCTAGGGATTAATTCAAAAATTGGTCAAGGTTTCGATATTTCTTGAAGGATTTTATTAGATAAACTTTCATAGTTTCCTTAAGAAAATTCTTTTAAAAAATGATTCATGGATAAATTTGGAGATTTTCTTAGGATACTTTCAGAAATTTCTCCACAGATTTCTTATAACTGTTTATGCTTCAATTTTTTAATAGTACTATATCACATTTCGTCTTTATTTTCTTATGGAAAATTCCTTTAGAAATACCTCCAGGGAATTCAGAAATGCATCTGAGAAGAAATCTCTCATATCGCTTAGAAATATGGAAAAAAAAATGAAATCACTGGCGGATTTTCTAACGGAATAACTGGGAAAATTTTTGGAAAAAAATCTACCATTGATTTCATAATTTTTTTCCAAAGATTTCTTTTGAAAGCCTTTCATTCAGAAATTCCTCCAAATATTTCTTCGTAAAACCTTCTGGTGATCTTTAAAAAAGAGCTCGAGGGATTCCTTAAAAATTTTCAGGAATTCCTTCTAACATTCTTCCAAGCTACAGAGACGAACCAGCCAAGGACTGAAAGTCTTTTAAATAAAGACAAATCAATCAATCTTCCAAGCATTCTATCAGAAATACTTCCAGTGGTTCTCCACATAACCTTACAGGCATTTCTTTATGTATTACTTCACAATCTGTTCCAGGAATTCCTGCAAGAATTACTTCATGAATTACATTGAAAATTCTTTCTGAAATGTTTCCCGGATTTTTTTTCAGGGATTCCAGAAATTCATTCAATGGTTCCAGCAGGAATTCTTCTAGAGACTCTAAGAAAAACTAATAAAAAGATTTTTTCCTCCCGGCATTCATCCATGTACGTGATTCGTTCAGTGCTTACTGAAACTTAACTTTCTTCTGGGAAATATTTCGATTAAAATTCAGAGAAAACCTTTGGTAAAGTTATTTGGTAAAGCAAATTTGAATTAAAATGGCAATAAATGTAAATTCAAAATTAAAAGGTCGTTTGAGGATTTCTGAAATAAGCTTTGAAACTCAATTAAGTATTTTTGGTAACAAAATTCAGTTGAACCAAACATCCAGAAAATGAAAAAAAAATACTGTACGGTTTCTTGAATAAATGTATGCGTCATTTATGTTAGGAATCTGAAATGTAATTTCTAATTATTGTGCTGGTCTCAATGAGATTATTGAAATGCAAAATGTGCTCGAACTCGTGTCAGGAGGGAAATGAATTTTGAAAAATTTTTGGGTGACCCCATTGACATTCCTTAAGAAATACACGAATGAAAAACACTGTAAGAACAAAAAAAAACGGGAAAAATTTGTTTCTTCGGAACACCCAAAACCCATATTTAAAAGAAAAAAAAATGAATATCTACAAACGTTTGCAAATTCACGAAATTTAATTGTCGTGGGGCGCCAATCTGGATGCTTGCCAAGGGCGCCATGGGACCACGCTACGGCTCTGAATGGTGCATCATATGCCTAGATGATTTTATAAACGCTGAAATGGTGCTTGAAAAGCTGTGATGGTGCATGAAATTTAATGATGGTTCATATCAGTATGATGCATTAGACAGGGATGGGAACACTCACTTGCAGAGAGTTACACTCACTTGATGTTTTCTCAGCTCAGAAGCGTGCAATCAAAGAAATGATGTATGGACGACTTTTGCCTTGTGGCACAGACAAACAGACGTATCACTTGGAACAAAATGCGATAAAAATCATCGTCACGCAAACCCAATCGCCCAATGCTAATTATGCTGTGGTACGCAAACCCACTGAGTAGATGGCGGTAGTGAGCAAACGTCAAACAGGAACAAAAGCGATGTGAGCGCCATGAGCGAGCGATTTGCGAACTACGGAATATTTAAATAATCCGTTAAAAAGGGAAACGATGAGAAGTGAGTAGAGTGAGACGTCTGTTTGTCTGTGCTTGTGGTTTTGTCTAAAAGTTTGCCGAATAGAGTACGTGCCGCACACGCATATCAAAGTCGCGACAGAGCTGTGAAAGCGACTCTCCACGAGGTGAGTGTACCCAGTACGGAGGGTTAGCCTAACATTAGCCTAATGTGAGACTAACTGGCCAGCATGTTAGGCTAACTTTTTGTCTCACTTTTGCCTAATGTTAGTCTAAAATTAGACAGATATGACACACTTTTGTTAGACATGTTGCAAATTCGAAACATGTTTGTTAGTCTAACATTAGACTAACGTTAGACATGTTTTACTATGGGCTGTTAGACAAATGTTAGGCATAGATTTTATGCTGCTTGTTTTCATTCCAGCTGTCATCCGAGCAAGAAGTGTGATTGTAGTAGTGAACTTTTGTCGATGTTCACTACTACAACCATACTCTTGCCTCGAATGAAAGCTGGACGAAACATATTTAATAAAAAACTCGGAGCATGTTTTAATTTTAATTTAATTTTAATTTTAATTTTAATTTTAATTTTAATTTTAATTTTAATTTTAATTTTAATTTTAATTTTAATTTTAATTTAAATTTAAATTTAAATTTAAATTTAAATTTAAATTTAAATTTAAATTTAAATTTAAATTTAAATTTAAATTTAAATTTAAATTTAAATTTAAATTTAAATTTAAATTTAAATTTAAATTTAAATTTAAATTTAAATTTAAATTTAAATTTAAATTTAAATTTAAATTTAAATTTAAATTTTAATTTTAATTTTAATTTTAATTTTAATTTTAATTTTAATTTTAATTTTAATTTTAATTTTAATTTTAATTTTAATTTTAATTTTAATTTTAATTTTAATTTTAATTTTAATTTTAATTTTAATTTTAATTTTAATTTTAATTTTAATTTTAATTTTAATTTTAATTTTAATTTTAATTTTAATTTTAATTTTAATTTTAATTTTAATTTTAATTTTAATTTTAATTTTAATTTTAATTTTAATTTTAATTTTAATTTTAATTTTAATTTTAATTTTAATTTTAATTTTAATTTTAATTTTAATTTTAATTTTAATTTTAATTTTAATTTTAATTTTAATTTTAATTTTAATTTTAATTTTAATTTTAATTTTAATTTTAATTTTAATTTTAATTTTAATTTTAATTTTAATTTTAATTTTAATTTTAATTTTAATTTTAATTTTAATTTTAATTTTAATTTTAATTTTAATTTTAATTTTAATTTTAATTTTAATTTTAATTTTAATTTTAATTTTAATTTTAATTTTAATTTTAATTTTAATTTTAATTTTAATTTTAATTTTAATTTTAATTTTAATTTTAATTTTAATTTTAATTTTAATTTTAATTTTAATTTTAATTTTAATTTTAATTTTAATTTTAATTTTAATTTTAATTTTAATTTTAATTTTAATTTTAATTTTAATTTTAATTTTAATTTTAATTTTAATTTTAATTTTAATTTTAATTTTAATTTTAATTTTAATTTTAATTTTAATTTTAATTTTAATTTTAATTTTAATTTTAATTTTAATTTTAATTTTAATTTTAATTTTAATTTTAATTTTAATTTTAATTTTAATTTTAATTTTAATTTTAATTTTAATTTTAATTTTAATTTTAATTTTAATTTTAATTTTAATTTTAATTTTAATTTTAATTTTAATTTTAATTTTAATTTTAATTTTAATTTTAATTTTAATTTTAATTTTAATTTTAATTTTAATTTTAATTTTAATTTTAATTTTAATTTTAATTTTAATTTTAATTTTAATTTTAATTTTAATTTTAATTTTAATTTTAATTTTAATTTTAATTTTAATTTTAATTTTAATTTTAATTTTAATTTTAATTTTAATTTTAATTTTAATTTTAATTTTAATTTTAATTTTAAATTTAATTTTAATTTTAATTTTAATTTTAATTTTAATTTTAATTTTAATTTTAATTTTAATTTTAAATTTAATTTTAATTTTAATTTTAATTTTAATTTTAATTTTAATTTTAATTTTAATTTTAATTTTAATTTTAATTTTAATTTTAATTTTAATTTTAATTTTAATTTTAATTTTAATTTTAATTTTAATTTTAATTTTAATTTTAATTTTAATTTTAATTTTAATTTTAATTTTAATTTTAATTTTAATTTTAATTTTAATTTTAATTTTAATTTTAATTTTAATTTTAATTTTAATTTTAATTTTAATTTTAATTTTAATTTTAATTTTAATTTTAATTTTAATTTTAATTTTAATTTTAATTTTAATTTTAATTTTAATTTTAATTTTAATTTTAATTTTAATTTTAATTTTAATTTTAATTTTAATTTTAATTTTAATTTTAATTTTAATTTTAATTTTAATTTTAATTTTAATTTTAATTTTAATTTTAATTTTAATTTTAATTTTAATTTTAATTTTAATTTTAATTTTAATTTTAATTTTAATTTTAATTTTAATTTTAATTTTAATTTTAATTTTAATTTTAATTTTAATTTTAATTTTAATTTTAATTTTAAATTTAATTTTATTTTAATTTTAATTTTAATTTTAATTTTAATTTTAATTTTAATTTTAATTTTAATTTTAATTTTAATTTTAATTTTAATTTTAATTTTAATTTTAATTTTAATTTTAATTTTAATTTTAATTTTAATTTTAATTTTAATTTTAATTTTAATTTTAATTCTAATTTTAATTTTAATTTTAATTTTAATTTTAATTTTAATTTTAATTTTAATTTTAATTTTAATTTTAATTTTAATTTTAATTTTAATTTTAATTTTAATTTTAATTTTAATTTTAATTTTAATTCTAATTTTAATTTTAATTTTTATTTTAATTTTAATTTTAATTTTAATTTAATTTTAATTTTAATTTTAATTTTAATTTTAATTTTAATTTTAATTTTAATTTTAATTTTAATTTTAATTTTAATTTTAATTTTAATTTTAATTTTAATTTTAATTTTAATTTTAATTTTAATTTTAACTTAAATTTTAATTTTAATTTTAATTATTTAATAATTATTTAATATTATTTAATAAATTTAATAAAAATTTAATTAAAATTTAATTAAAATTTAATTAAAATTTAATTAAAATTTAATTAAAATTTAATTAAAATTTAATTGAAATGAAATTAAATTTAAACTAAACGAAAAATAAATCAAATTAAATGAAAGAATAAATTAAAATTAAAGTTACTCACCGGCTCGATGAAGCCAAACTTAACGGAATCGGACACTGTTTTGGAGATGACTGGTTCCGGCGACAGTACGACGAGAACGAAACGGACTTAGTGGCCAAGAGCAGCGACGAGGAATTGACGGGTTGGACAACCGAACGACGGAAATGGCACGGGTTTAACTAACTGAGACGAGAATTTTTTTCATTCTCTCGACCGACGAACGCGATTTTCAAGCTGCCGCAATCAACAAAGTTTTTTTCCACTGCCATTTGCTCAACTGTCAACGATGCGCGAAAAAATCGAACATTCAGCATAAATTCGGAGTTATGATTTATGCTCTCCAAAAATTTTCGATGAGCAACATGTCTAACCAATGCCTAACAGTGTCGAACGCCTAACTTCCTCCGTGCTGGGAATTTACATTTACCTCGTGGAGAGTTGCCTTCGCAGCTCCTTCATGACTTCGGTTTGCGTGTGCGACCCCTACTCTATTTGGAAAACTTTTAGACAAAACTACAAGACAAATGTCGTCCATATAGAGGCTTGCATCTAAAACATAACCTCATCGAATTCTCATACGATTTGTAAACATTGCCCTCAATTTTTTTTTTTGAGGGCAAGGACGGCTTTATTGACCGACGCCGAAGGAAAGAAAGAGAAGGAGACAGTGATGACGTCAGCGTGCAAGCGCTCATATCATTTCTAGATTGCATGCTTCTGAGCTGAGAAAACATCAAGTGAGTGTAACTCTCTGCAAGTGAGTATTCCCATCCTTGGCATTAGATTCCTAGTTGATTAACCCTCGAGCAGTCGCGTCTTTAACTACCTGCAGCGTCGCTGTGTACCACATGCGTGCATTTTTCATGGTGCGTATATCAGTACACCTCTCCCGGGTTAAGAGATAGTGCATGAGATCAGCATAATGCGTGGATACCTAGATGATTCTGTTGACGCTTTGAAGAAGCTGCATGATGTTAGTGTGCTGTATTAGTTGTCACCGTTATTCAGTGACACTCGATATTTTGTATTTGTAGGTGAACGAATTGTAAAAATGGTGCATGGAATTCAATGTGGTGCCGAAGTCACCATGGTTCACGTACATGGAATACAGTTTTGGAATACGAAATACCAAAATGGTGCATGTTATTCAAAAATGGTGCTGATTAGTTAAAATATGGTGCGTGCGATTAGCCTACATTCTGAGAACATCATGGTTGTGCATGAGATACTTAGAAATTGTATGTGTCATTGGTGCATTTGCTGCCACCATGATTCAGTGGTTCTCAATATTGGGTGGTTAGATGGAACATGGATCAGGTATATGTAATAAAATTGGGTGTACGATATGGCAAAATGGATCTTATGAAATTCAAATGTGAATTAAATGCTTAAATGACGCGTGAGATGGTGCTTAGATATTTCTGTGAACATCATGGTGGTGTATGGAATGCAATGGAGTTGCATGATGTCTGTATGGTGCAATAGCTTCGCCATGATTCTGTTATACTCAACGTATTCCAAATGTAGGTGCACGAATTGCAAAAATGGTGCAGGAAACTCAATGTGGCACAGCAATCAACATGGCCCAGGTACATGGAATGCTATTTTGTATGCGAAATGCCGAAATGATGCATGGGATTCAAATGTGAACCACATCATAATGGTGCATAAAACGCCTAGATGATATAGTGAATGTCGAAATGGTGCATGGAATGCTTTGAAGAAAGCGCATGATGCTAGGTTATCCATAAGTTGTCGCTGATTTTCTAAGGTTATCAACATGTTGCATATTTAGGTGCACGAATTGCAAATACGATAAACGCTGAAATGGTGCTTGAAAAGCTCTGATGGTGCATAAAATTTGATGATGGTACATATCAGTATGATGTATTAGATACCCAATTGATTAAAAGGCATTTCATGAGATCAGGACATCATGATGGTGCATTGAAACCTTTGAAGAAGGTGCATGATGTTAGTGTGCTGTATTAGTCGTTACTGTTATTCAGTGAAACTCGTTATTTTGTATAGCTAGGGGGCTGTCCATAAACCACGTGGTCATTAGGGGGGGTGTTGGGCCAATGACCATTTTGTATGAACAAATAAAAAAAAATTGTATGGACTAATGACCACGCGGGGGGGGGGGGGGGGGGGGGTTGAAAAGTCCCAAAAAAATGACCACGTGGTTTATGGACAGCCCCTAGGAGCACAAATTGCAAAAATGGTGCTTAAAATTCAAGTCGATGTCACCATGGTTCACGCACCGACGAACCGACGTGACAGCTAGAACGAATAAATTCAAATTTGTTGTCCCCGACGCCATGATGAAAAATAGCCGAACACTACCGCCTCCTCTATAACGGTTCGCGTTGTTTTGATAGCATGATTCTAAACCCCCGTGTATTCATATAGGAAGAGGTTCGCGTCTGCGCTGATTTGACAGAAGCGTTCGCTCGCTTCGCTGGTCGACCGTTAAATTTGGGGTGGACAGTTTTGAATCACCACTGTCCCGTCGGTTCGTCGGTGGTTCACGTACATGGAATACAGTTTTGGAATACAAAATGCCAAAATAATGCATGTTATTCAAACGTGGTGCTGACATCACTAATTAGTTGAAAGATGGTGCCTGAGATTAGCCTAGATGGTTCTGAGAACATCATGGTTGTGCTAGATACTAAATTGTATGTGTCAGTGGTGCATTAATTGCCACCATGATTCAGTGATATTGTGTGGTTAGATCCAAGGTGCAAAAATTGCAAAAATGGTGCATAGAATTTAATGTGGTACGGAAGCCAGCATGGAACAGGACATGTGAATACAATTTGGTGTACGATGTGCCAAAATGGAGCCTGCAAAATTCAAATGTGAATTAAATGCTTAGATGATATATAAGTTGTTCAGATGGTGCATAGAACTTGAAGAAGCTGCATGATGTCAATATACTGTATGTGATAGCAATATAATTCAATTACTCTCAATATGGTGCATAAGATGCTATTAACCCTCGAGGAGTCGCATCTTTCAACGTTCGCTTCGCACCATATTTCTCAGATGTATTTTTTTATAAAAGGGGGGGGCAAGAGACCCCCCTTAACCTCCCCCCCCCTTTTTTCCTTCTAAACCATAGGGGGATAATCTGCTCAACAGACACCCTAACAGAAGGTTAGGGTAGTGTAGGTCTGACAGGCCGTCTTCTACAACAAAAGTAAAATCCAGGACTACTCTCTCCTCGTACCCAATAAACCATTCCTATGGTCGCCAAACCCTACGTCTCTCCGGAACCACCAAAAAGGTATTGCTTCAGAGAAGGGCTAGTGCACATCGAATCCTCAAGGTTAGCTGCGTAGCCTGCAGCAACGAACATCGATGACTCGCTTTGGAGAGTCCATCACGGTAGCATGCTGGCGCTTAGCCAGTTTCCCGAGTGGTCCCCTCCCCCTTGTGCACGCCAGTGGGTGCTATGCACCCGGAGAAAGCAGTGGATCACAGATAATACCTGAAGGAAGATAGAGGACCGAAGGAACGTCAAAGCCGCAATAGAGCGAGCGAAAACACGAGGAGCCGTAGCCCGTCAGCGCTATTCGGCTCTCGAGAAGGAAGTGAAGTGCTCATGTTGTAGGCGAGACAAAAGAGCGTGGGTGGACTCCCTAGCCAATGAAGGCGAGGAACCCGCAAATACAGGCGACATTCGTCTCCTCTACGATGTCTTACGCTTGGCCTTACGTCGCCTTAGTGGGACTAAGATGAATGCTACGAAGCCCGTGAAAGACACATCTGGACAGCTATTGAGCGATCCGGCTGACCAGCTAAAATGCTTTGTACACTTTGGAAACCTTTTTCAAGTGTCGGCCACGCCACTAACACCTCAGTTTGATCCACCAAGGGTTCGATGGATTATATCTAGCATTATACCCATGTCAACACCAAATCGCCATCATTGTAGGAGATATAAACAGCCACCCGTATCATGAAATCTAACAGGGCCCCGGTGATCGATCGCATATCAGCCGGGATGCTCAAAGCTGCATCAATTATTCTGCAACATATGGGAAACCACGACGTTTCCGGTCGACTGCATGCAAGGCGAGATGCAAGGCATCTTAGTAAAGGTTCCCAAAAAGGGTGACCTGACTATTTTCGATAATGAGCGGGGTATCATGTTGCTGTGCATCGTTCCCAAAGTCCTTTGCAAAGTGATCCTTAACCATATACAGGAGAAGATTGACGCAACTCTCCGGCAGCAGCAAATAGGATTCCGTGCCGGACGATCCTTTGCGGACCATATTGTCACGCTCAGTATTATCTTAGAGCAAATCAATGAATTCCAATAAACTCTCTACCTTTGCTCTACCTGGTGTTCATTCATTGCGAAAAAGCTTTCGACCGTCTCAATCATGAAAACACGTGAGGAGCCCTCAGGCACAAGGGTGTCTCTGAGAAAATCAGCGGCCTCATTGAAGCACAGTACAGGGCATTTTCGTGCAGAGTACTGCTCAACGGTGTCTTGTCCAACCTAATCCGGGTCGTCGTTGGAGTAAGGCAAGGATGTATGTATACCATCACCGCTACTTTTCCTCATCGTAATCGACGAGATTCTAAAAGGTGCGATTGATCGTGATCCGAATCGTGGGTTGCTGTGGCAGCCCATTACCATGGAGCACCTAAATAACTTCAAGCTAACTGATGACGTTGCTTTTCTAGAGCTCAATGGTGCTCTAATATGCAGAGTAAGCTCAACGATCTTGTCGATCGCTCCTCGGCGGCAGGTCTTACCATCAACGCCAACAACAACAAATCGTTGGATGTAAACGATGTAAACACGGTCCAAGCTTCCAATATCTTGGTAGCCAAATAGCGAGCGAGGGCTGCCTCGACCCACCAAAATCCGATTTTTCAACTCGAAAGTGAAATCTTTGCTGCTGTACGCCAGTGAAACTGAGTGTGTATCAGTGGAGTATTCTGCCTATGATCGCATATCAGTCCCATATTTGCTGGTTTTCCTATTCATATGGGACAGTTATGCGATCAGTATTCATGACATGGAATTTAGATGAGAGTCAGCCTGGGCCAGAAAAAAGTTTTCTCCCTGTACACTTTTTGGGTTCCATTCGGGCCCATATGAACTGAACAAACTTTCAGCATGATTGCAAAATAACTACATATATGTACAGTAGAGACATAATTATTATTATTGACTTTTTCTTATAGGAAAATTCAACCCGAGGCTGGTTTATGAATAATGAACTGTCGTCATTGTATCGATCGCGTATGGTTTAATAACTTTTTTCCCACGAACGTCGCATCGTTTCGCGGTCTTCGAAGGTCTGATTTCTCGTGAAGTTTCCTACAGAAATCTTTCATGGAAAATTAATTATCCCTATAGTAAATCGTATGAAATCTTAGAACGGCGGGCGCTAAAATATGGTTTCTCCGATCGAGCTGAAATTTTGCACAGTTTATATAGCGTTTATACTGCCTATGATCGCATAACAGTCCCATATGAATAGGAAAACAAGCAAATATGGGACTGATATGCGATCATAGGCAGTATATGCGATTAAAAAGTATAAATTGATAGAATGAATTAAAGAAGTAGTATGAAACTAGCTCACTATTTTTTCCATTGTTTTATATTTTTCCATACAACCCTATCTCATGCTAATGGGTATCAGTTTTCAATACAGTTGATTATGGGTAGTACGCTGATGACAAGAAATTTCTTGGCCTATTTCGATGCGTGGAAAATTCAGGCAAGGAATCGCTCAAGAAATAAGAAAGCGTCGCTTTATTCCGGATCCTAGTACGGAGCTGAAACGAAACGTCAAATCAAATGGGGCTTGCTGGAGTTTAATTTCTTGACTATTCCGGTCACGGAAAAATAATGCACTGAACGAAAATTACTTGAGCGATTCCGTTTGAAGTGCATACCTCGCATTATCTACATCTCTATATTGAAGGGACCATCGAGATAGGGAAAGATCGAATTGAAGAACCAATTTGTAATGCACACTAGATTGAAAAATTGTCCGTAACTAGGAAAAACCGTCAACAAACAGATGTCACTTTGCATTCTCAGAATGTTTGGCACCTAAGGAATGGATCTAGCAACCTGTAAAAACAGGCATAGGGCAGTGCATGAAATTATCTCCTTCTCTTTTACTCTTACAGAAATTTTGTAAACAACAAGGCCACGAAACGTCAAAATCCCATACAAAATCAAAACAGTGCAGTGCCCTATATCGGCATGTGGAGAGAATATCTAGAACAAAAATGAATGAGATCGCATCGAGATAGAGGGACATCGTGTTGAGGAAATATCGACATGTAGAAAGGTAAAATGTATGCAGATTGAAGGAACCGACCAAACTATCGAGATAGGGAGAGATATCGAAATGTAGAACATCGACATGTGGAGAGTCGACTGTAACACGATTTGGACATGACAGCCTGCTACATCATATACGAATGCTAAAGACGCACTTAAACCCTCTACTTCACATGGTTGCTCTAGAGCACCATCAATTTTCGACGAACTCGAGACAAACGAAATTAGATGAATATGATGCAATAGTTTTTTTTTTAATATGATTGTAATCTCATTAGGTAAACCCAACTCTCATCTATTTGTTTCAATAGTGGAACTATTAATAAACAATCATAATGCTTTTGATTTACAACTTTTTTTTATGTTGATTTCGAAAAATTTGGCCAATTTGCAACGCTTTCTTGGCATAGAAATAGTCGTTCAAAGTCGTGGGAAAGAAAAGGTTAACCAATTGTGTAAGTATTCATTGAAATCTAAACTGAGAAGCAGACATTACGCCAATGGGAAAGATTTCTTTGTCATCAATGACTCTTTGGCATGTCTTAGTGATAAAGGACATAAGGAGCGTTTCTCACAATTTATGATAGCCAAATAGTTTCGTTTAAAGAATTTATTTCAAGACTGACAAGTTTACGTTCTTCTATTTTTTTTTATTTCAAGTCAAAACAATCTGGATTATCTACCTGCAGGAGTAAAGAAACATCGTGCAACTAATCTGGAAGTGCCACTTTTGATGCACTATTTTTGTGTTGTAACACTTGTAAACTGTCCTACTAATGTGGTTGACTTGTCGTCATTATTGGTGAAGTGAGCAAAACCGTAAAACCTTTTAACCCATTCCGTTCGATGATTTGGAAAAAGAATATGTTGATTGATTAAATTGTTTGTTTGTCGAATTATACTATCGATGATGTGTTGCTACTACTGCTTTGGATAGTAGACAACTGGTTGAATGTTTTGTATTTGTATTGTATAAGAATTTTCTTTTAAATATACCGAATAAATTGCCTCACCGTCTCTTCTAACAGAAAACATAACAGCTAACAGTCAAATCAGGGATTTTTTTATTATTATCTGACCGATATCATTGCTGCATAATTTGCGAATTTACAAAAGAAAAAATGTCCATGAATTTGTAGGTATCATCATATATTTTCAACTGGATGTTAACTTTCGATAGACTACACAATAATTTGCAGGTGTTTTTCGCCTGTTGTAACAAACAATGTCTATCTTGAAACATGTACAAATATGATTTTTTTCTCATACATGAAAAAAATGCTGAAAAATCATATGCATTGAGTAGCATTTTCAACGGGTCTGATACGTTTCGCGTAAAGACGTTTGACATAAAAGACACTTGGTATAAACCAAAAGAAGCTAGAAAGATGTGAACATTAAAGTGTACGTGTACGTGTTTCACGCCAAACTTTCTTTATGTCACATGTCCTTAAACTAGGTAAATTTAATAAACTGCAGTCAACTGTTTTGTGGTTATCCCATATAATACAGTTGTTATTTGGTTTCACATCATTTGCCATTTGGTTTAAGAGTCATTTGGCATAATGCCGTGTTGTTCAAAATTTAACAAAGCCAAGTTCAAAAGAAGAATTGCTGTTATACCAAACCAATATGACAAATGACGATAATGCCGAGTATTCTTTTCTTGGTAACGCTTCTTTGTTTGATTGATCTTATCAAATATCGGCCAAATATGATCGAAAAAAACAGACGTAAAGACTCTCCAAAATACCCTTGAACATTTTTGCAGTTCAAATTCGCAGACTCTTCGGCCTAAATCAGTCAGATAATAAATGAAAACCCCATTACTGAAATGGAATCATACCGAAACGAAACAACATCCATTTGCCACCTAATTACGAGAAATACCTTTTATCTTAAAAGAACAACATCCCTCCAAGAAAATGAAATAGAGGTTAACCCTTGCGCAATAATAAAAAAAAATCTAACAAAACTGAAAATGCTAGGTAATAAATGTTTAGGTACGGTAATATTTACAGATTTCTTGAACAAACCTGTCCCCCGCATTTTTGTTACGACAGAGCAGACTATCAAGAGAATGGCAGAAAACGGAAGCGACGAAGCGATTGCTTTACTCATTTCTCGCTGTCACTGGCCGCGTTGGCAGTGCTGGAAATTTGTCCACTGGCACCGTCCAGGACGATTCCGGCTTTCGCCGCCTTACTGCTGCTCTTCATATATTTGGATTTTAGCTTCTTTCTGCTGAACGACGACATCACTCCGCGCTCGTTCTCCGATTCGGACTGCTGGCTGGCCGTCCGGTGTCCGTGAGACCTGCGTCCCGAGTGATGGGAACGCCCTTTCCCGGTCACTGTCCCATCGTTGTTATCGCTTTCGTCGGCGGCACCACCACCTTGGGCGTCGTCGTCCAGCGAGGTGCTGCTAGTTATGCTCGTTTGATTGAGCAAAGGCATTATTTCATCTACCGATTTTGCGGAAGGGTGAATTCCGGCGGCGAAAGTGTCGCCAACGTTGGCACTGTGAGAGTCATCCACGGAGTTGGAGAACGCCATGGCGGAGGCAGAGTTGCTCATGTTAGAACTAATATAATTGACTTTGGTTCCATTTGACGATGGTGGCTGGGAAAACGATTCCGTCCGGGGGATGACACCGTTGGTCGAATCGGCACTAGTTTGATATTTTCCTAAAGTTATCAGACAAAGAATAGAAAATAAAAGAATATTCAGAATTTGTTTTAGTAATCACTAACTGTATAAATAATACAATGTAATATTACCCAGATACCTATTATACTAATAAAATGGGGAAACAAAAAAACAATCAACATACCATGAGACAAAGGACAAGCAGGATGAGAAAGCAGGGTCAAAATTTGTATCCCACAAACTTATTTTGCCACATACCTTCCGGTCCGAAAAGCCCGTTCGATTTCATTCCGGACCGGTGTCTCCGATCCTTCTTGTTGACAATCTCCAGCGATTCCGGATTGCCGTCACCACCGGCTCCTTGTTGGCTAGCGGCCACATGCTGCTGGTGCTTGAGTTGCTTCCGCCGCAGGTAGGTCACCAAACCATCGGAACTGTCCGCCGATTCAGATTTCTTCGATTCCTTCGACTGCTGTTTTAGTTGCTTCCGCTTCAATTGAACCGAACGGGACGATTCATTGTGGTCGTCGTCATTTTCGTGGTAACCATCGTTGTCCTCAAAGGAGACACTTTTTTGGGGTTTTGCTGCACATTGGGTGCTTGGGGATGGATCTACTGGTGCTACCTCGACGGGATGCTCCTTTTGCTGCTGCTGGTGTTGCTGATTTGCGCTTACCGGAGCAGTGGATTTCACCGGTGGGATGGGTTCACCTACGTCCATTGGTTCGATTTCTCGTTCCTGAAAGACAACATAATATGTAACGAGCTGAATAGCAATTGTAAAACTACAATTTCGCGGTTTATTCAAATTAAGTAACAGTGCACTAGTTATAGTTCTCCAGAAAATTGGGGAGTTCTTACCCAGATCTGTACTAACAAGTCAACAGCTTATTATATTTCTACAGCAGTTACATTTGTTTCTTGTTGGGTGCTGTCCATAAACTACGTAGACTCAATTTTAGTAATCTCAGACCCCCCCCCCCCCCCTTCTCGTAGACCATAGGTTCCCAAACTTTTGAGGTGCGCGACCCCCTTTTGCCAGTAGACGTGCTTTCGGCGACCATAGAAATTCCCTCATTTGTTGTCTGTTACAGTAAATCATTCAACTGTCGTTCACGACCCCCTGGATGAAGGCCGGCGACCCACAGTTTGGGAAACCATGTCGTAGACTTTCGTCCATACAACATTTTCGAAATTTGTATGGACCGTACTGCCCCCACTCGCATAACTGTCCCATATGAATAGGAATCCCAGCAAAGATGGGACTGTTATGCGAGTGGGGGCAGCGTAGACTTTGACCAGACTCCCCCGCTCTCCCCCTCCGAGTCTACGTAGTTTATGGACAGGCCCTTGTCGATACTTTCTACATAAGACGCTCAAGTTACAGTTACCTACAATTATAGCTGTCATCATAACGATTGTGTTAGATTTCCCCGAATGTCGGTTCCCCAAATGTCGTTTCCCTGAACGCCAGTTCCTGGAATGGCCCGTTTCCCTGAAAAGTAGTTCCCCGAATGACCCGTTTCCCCAAAAAGACTACAGCACATTCTTGTTCGAAATAATCACTTGACACAACATGTTCGTGATCTTGGGGACTATAGGTTACTCAAAAAGTTGATCGACCGTAATTTGCCAAGTCGTCAGGGGCAATTTGTTCTAGAAAGAACGATCCACAATTGAAAGGAGTCACATAACCATTCTTCATTCAGCAGTGTTTCAACAGATCTGGAGGAGCAATAAAACTTGAAAGAACCGCCTATTATATAAAGAAGAGTGTCGAGGGGGCGGGGTGCGAAGAAAAATCGTTCCGTTTTGACAGCGAACTATGTATTATGTAAGCTTCAACTAAAAATTAAACAAAATGGTAAGTACACTTAATCCCAAATACAAATAAATATCTTGTAATGGCTTACAATTCGGTGGGCCTTAGCTCGCTCACCCCACGTGTCGATTCCCAGCACCGAAAACAGCAGAATACTGTTAACTATTATTTGTTATACTGTTAAACTTTTAATTATTTTAATTTACTTTTCTTTTCAGGTATCTTCTCTTTTCAGCTACTTCGACAACGGACGGATTGGGCCACTTCACGCAAGCTACGGATTTAATCGGGTTTTACAACTATTAACTGGCCAAACCTAACCTACACCAACCTCAATTTCTGGAACTAAGAACTGCAATTCAGCTACTAGATGTATGACTTTCCCCAACTACACTCTACGAATTCACACATTATTTGAAACGAAATTAGAAATGGACATTAAAATGATAATTTTTCACTACCTTTTGAGTATTAGCTTTGTCTCAAATTCAATAGATTTTACTTCGATATCGGTATCTTCAGTGTGCACTTATGGTCTACCTTTCACAATGGTTCGATAAGAATAAGCAACGTGTTCAGCGGAAATGATCTTCTACTATGTATAGCGCCAGTCACACGGTGCATATATTGATCAATAGTTGGCCGTTTTATGGATGCATTGAATGTATAATATTGTTCAAAAATAGATTGACATCAATCATTCAACTTTTCCCCTATCTTCCGTTTGATCAACCACACAGCAATATTTCCCCTCCATAGCGCATTTTTCTTCAATATTTCCCACCTTCAAAATTGTTACATCAATACTCTCGAAGATTGTTCAAACCATGGGTCAAACTATTCCATGGATCAATTGATTGGTTCAATATTTCCCCTCCAGATCAACCTATCATTCTTTCAATGCAGCAGCGCGTGAACGAGACCATCATCATTGCAGAGCATTCTGCCGTGTTGCCGTATTTTTTAAAATTTAAATAAACAGCTATTGAAATATATTATACAAAAAAAAACTGAATTTAGATGTAATAAATCATCGAACAAAAAAAAAACAATTTATGCAGAAGTAATGTAGTAAATTTATGCAAAGTTTATGTAAAGTAATTTATGCAGAGGTAAATGTAATGAACCCAACGATTACAATGCATTAGTGATAATAAACAGTTCACAACATTTTTTGTGTAATCTTATAACTCGGTTCGTGTTCCACTTTGCTAAAAATTACTGGTGCACTGGCGGTCTCTAACACCAGTTAATTAATAATTTGCACATTATGGTGGTAACATGCTTAGCTGCGTTACCTATAAATTAGAAATACCCCCTTCTGACAAATAACACCCTTCAGTAGTAATTTTGTGTAATGTCGAAATATAAAGGTAATTCAGCAAGACGGCACTGAAGGTGTTTCGAGTCCCATCCCATGGGCTGTCCAAAAACTTTTCGTAATAAAAAATATGTAAAATGTTTGATTATGTAAAAATGGTAAAGCTTAGAAGAAGAAATAATGTGAATAGAAAATTCATTAAAAAAAAAAACATAAATAAAAATGTGACAGAAATGCATTGTATACATTATCTTCCGCATTATTGGCATTGGGATCGGTAGGACTGAAAATCAACCGCACACCCACCGACGACGCATTGATTCAATAAAAGGCTTTGCTTTGCTAGCTGTGCACGTATGATAAGCATGCACGGATACTTTTTTTTTCTCTTTATGCATTAACTTCTCTCATACTGCCGGGAGATTTTCTCTCTGCTCGAGCCGAGCCTCGGCTTGATCTATCTCTCTGGAAAGGGGTAATGTCGAAGATATTGGATTGATACTTGGTTTGATCCTCGTGATTTCATCAATAACCCTTGAGAAAGAAATAATTGATGGAATGGTGGAATAAAGGAAACAAGAAAGCGCTGCCAAATAAACATTTTCAAGCACAAGTTGCGCATCGTAAATTTTCATTAGATTATTTAGGAATAATGTTTAACATTTAACATTGGTTCATTATGTTTTATATCACATCTTTAATTTCCACTAACGTATATGCGATTTTCTAGTGCCTTTAGTATAAAATGCTAGAAAACTCAGTATATTTTCGACAGCTTTGTACTCTTCGTCATGGGGTGTTATCTAAAGTCTGATAAACTGAAAGTTGGCATCACATCGTTGCCAATCAAACTGTTTACAACTAAGTTTCAAGCTATTTGGACGACAAAAAACTCTTATGGCAAAGAGAGAAACACTGCCAATAATACATGTGGAGTTTAGTATTTCACTGGGATGGAATCACCCCTCACGTGCAGCACACACAACTTACCCAGGCTGACGTCGGTTCGCAAGTGGCAAGAGCTAGGATAGGATGTGACACCTGCAACTTCTCTGTCTAATTTCACAGCTTGCTGTCTTGTTTTTCCGCGTTGCTAAGATTATTGGTCCCCAAATTGGTCTCTTTTGGGCTGACTAGTTGTCGTATCCTATCCTAGGGCAAGAGTGAACGCGGTTGGGTGACGCCTGGAGTTGTTGCTACGCAAGCAGGGATGCTAACATTGTCCGCTTGACAGTTCGCATCATATTCAAATGCGCTATATCGCCTGCTGTGATCAATCTCCTTTCCACAGCTTTATGCAGTACATCTTATATCTCACATCCTCCTTCTACTCCTTTCTACTCTAGAGAAGTTTTACACATTTTTAACAAAAAAAAAAGAATTTCCGTATCTCAATTTGGAGTGTTTACTTACAACGATTTAACATATTGCGGAGATTCCACCTGTTTAGACTCCTGCGCGAAAATTAGTTGCGTGGGCCCACAGATATAAAACCAGACCGCGTCCTGGTGAATATTTTACGTTGTGTTGCTAGGTACACATTTGGTGATGATTTTGCATTGTAAGCAAACATTTATAACGCACCTACGCTGAAAATGAGCCTAATCATTTGCGTCGGAATCGTCGGAATTATATATAAATCATCACAACGGGCAAAAAGTTACTGTTATAATACATCATCGCATACGTTGTAATTACTGCCATGAAGCTACCGAATACAGTTTCATTGTGAGTCAAATGGTACCTGACTATGTTGCCGCTACTTTTTTTCAAAATAGATCGAACATTTTAGTGCTTAATTGTAAGAATGATATTTTCCGACAAGCAATAGGAGCTTGCACAGTGACGTCATCATCATCTCTCTATCTCTTTCTCTCGTTCGGGGTCGCTCGATACAGCCGTCCTTGCTCGCGAAATAATTTTGAGGGCAATTCGCCTTGACGGAACTCTTTGAGAGAATTGCGCTGTGCGTGAAAACAATTTTTTTAACATGGGAAAGGATAGGAGCTGCATTTTCAAATGCTTCTAAAATATTTTAGGGACTTCAGATTGAAAAAAGAGTAAATGTTTTGCAATATACTTTCAATTAGCTACACTATAACTGGTTTTAGACAAAAAGTTTTTAAATCACAATGTTATGTCTATAATATAGCGCATCAAAATCTCATTCGATAACATTAAGAACGTTTTGCTTAAAAAAATTTCTATAAAGAATTAGAAGCATTTGAGAATGCAGCTCCTATCCTTTCCCATGTTAAAAAAAAATGTTTTCACGCACAGCGCAATTCTCTCAGAGAGCCTCCGTCAAGGCGAATGCTTACAAATTGTATCTCATTCCGTTAGTTATGTTGGTAATGCAAGCCTCTCTACTTGTAGTATTTAAAAGAAATTACCGGTTTGGTACTGGGTGATCCAGAAAAAAAAAACATCTTGTTATTTGAGTCTTTATTTAATCTTATACCCAAATTTATCCCATTGCACCCTCGTTTAAATTCGAGATATCTGATAAAATACATTATAGATAAAGTTAATTGCCTTGCCATTCATTGAAACACTATTCACAGAAAACAAACTGCATTAACATAATCCTTCTTCTGGCCAGCCAACATTGACGACACTCCTTGATAAATAATATATTGTAACCATTCGATACCACATTTGCACGAATCAAAACTACGTGATTTTTCTAATATTTTGTTTTTGCGTACATTGCCAATGTTTATCTACCATGACAAACAACACGATGCAAACTTCCAATCCGAGATTTGCGCAAAGCAAAACAACGGGATCTTTCTAACCTAGCTTTTCGTAAGCGGACATTGCCGGGAGTTTTCCTCCACGACAAACAACACGCTGTAAGCTTCCGATCCGACATTTGCACGATGCAAAACAACGGGATCTTTCTAACCTAGCTTTTCGTAAGCGGACATTGCCGGGAGTTTTCCTCCACGACAAACAACACGCTGTAAGCTTCCGATCCGACATTTGCACGATGCAAAACAACGGGATCTTTCTTATCTAGCTTTTCGTAAGCGGACATTGCCGGGAGTCTTCCTCCACGACAAACAACACGCTGTAAGCTTCCGATCCGACATTTGCACGATGCAAAACAACGGGATCTTTCTAACCTAGCTTTTCGTAAGCGGACATTGCCGGGAGTTTTCCTCCACGACAAACAACACGCCGTAAGCTTCCGATCCGACATTTGCACGATGCAAAACAACGGGATCTTTCTAACCTAGCTTTTCGTAAGCGGACATTGCCGGGAGTTTTCCTCCACGACAAACAACACGCTGTAAGCTTCCGATCCGACACTTGCACGATGCAAAACAACGGGATCTTTCTAACCTAGCTTTTCGTAAGCGGACATTGCCGGGAGTTTTCCTCCACGACAAACAACACGCTGTAAGCACAAAACAAAACAATTCGATCACTATAGCGCTGCTGGAATTTGTTCTTTTGTTGCACTCTTTCCCATCAATAATTGCCCATGCACAAATAGTTTTCCGCAGGCATGCTCCAGCGGGAGCTACGTCCCCGAAAAATATCACACCGAACTTCCACTTTTCACATATGGGTTTTGTGTTTCCCTCACTTGTTCACTAATGCATGCACATTGAAGGGTGATTCCTCCCAGCAAAAATATAGGTTCCATTTCCTCAATTAAACGAAAAAACTGGCGGGAATTCGCCAATGTGGATGTTCCATACCAGATATACTTTTTAAATTAAATTTATTTGAACTACACTCACCCATAATTATTGTAATTACCCTACCTCAACACACTACAACTACATACACACTGGGTACGATCGCCGAACGGACCGATCGCCCAGAGCCGCATACAGTCAGTTAATAAAAGCAATCGAATAGAAGCACACGCATTTTGTTGTTTCTGCCCTCGCGTCGGTCATACCGAATAGACCAAGTCTATCGAGTCTAGGTGGATCTTCGCAAGTGATAAAGACAGCCTTTTTCCTCCCACGGTTGTGACTTTTCTGTCGTGATCATATCACGGAGCGTGCCACGGGTCAGTGTCGCGAGTGACCATAATCGTATCGTGAACATTTTGGTGCCGAAACCCGGGACAGTGAGTTGCAAATTTGTGCCATTGCACTAGTGCGCGTCGTGGACGGTTCCAGATAACCGCCATCGCTATTCGGGCCGCGTTCAGAACACGTGTTCAAACGCAGTGCAGTGAGAGTGATTTGTTCCCGTGGATAGATCTGTGGCCAAGCCAAGATCAGCATCGCTCCCGTCGGCTCCAGCAGCATCGGAGGATAGCAGCGCAACGTTGCACCGTGTACCCTTCCCAGCCACAGCAGTCAGCAGAATTAAATCGGTCAGGTAGAGTTTACCACCGATCCCAGGTACGTGCCCTTTCTGGTGGTGGTGATCGATTTAATTATGCCGGTGAAGAAGGCAAGCAAGGCCAGCTCAGCTACAAAGCTGAAGCTTTTACATCGTCGTCGCTCGAACATTTTGGGCTCGGCGATGATGGTGAATGAGTTCAACCGAACGTATGAGCCCGCTCGTCAAAACCAATTAGCCACTCAAATTGCGCTTTTGGATGAGTTGTGGCGTGATTTTCTCTCCACCCAGGAGGAAATCGAAATTTTGGAGGACAGTGAGGAACATTTTTCCGAAGAAAGGCGAGATTTCCAACTGTTGTACCTCGATCTGAAAGGGTCGTTGCAGAGCAAGCTTCCCACTGTACCTCCAGCCCCACCCGCACAGCCTCGCGCACCGTCTTCGGTTTGCGCCCTGCCGGCCCAGCCAATAACCAATGTTCGGCTGCCGGAGATTAAAATACCTAATTTTGGAGGCAAGATTGACGATTGGGTACCGTTTCGCGATCTTTTTGTCTCGTTGATTCATTCCAATCAACAGTTGACGGCAGTGCAAAAGATGCACTATTTGCGAGCATCGTTGACGGACGAAGCAGCTCGTATTGTCTCCACACTTGATATTTCTGCTGATGATTATCAAGTTGCGTGGAACCTTTTGAAGGATCGCTTCGAGAATCCTAATTTGCTTATCAAGCGACACATGTCGGCATTGTTGGCGATCAGTCCCATAAAGAAGGAGTCTGCTTCAGGACTGTCGGAGCTGGCCGACAGCTTCGATCGCCATGTGCAGTTGCTGAATAAGCTCGAAACAGTGGAGGAACACTGGAACTCGTTTCTCGTTGAGCGATTAAGCAGTTGCCTGGACCATGGCTCACTGCGGGAGTGGGAAACCCATTTAGACGACGGCCAGAGACCCACTTACAAACAACTGGTCGACTTCATTCATAAAAGATCGCGAATCATCCAAACATTAATGCTCTCCCACACTACCAGTACCCAATCAGAATCTAAACCGTCAAAACCACGCCTCACAGCCCACGTCGCTTCTGAGAACGTGAAGAAGTGCCCTCACTGTAAGCAAGCCCATCTCCTGTTTCAGTGCAGCGGTTTCCAATCTCTCGTTCCGCAACAACGTTTCGAATTCGTCAAGAAGCACGGGCTCTGCATAAACTGCTTGAAGGGTGCACACCTGGCGAAGGATTGCTCCAGCGGTTCCTGCAAGCAGTGCTCCAAGAAACATCATTCACTGCTGCACCTCCCGCCGATTTCCTCTGCTTCGGTTCCTGGTGCACCAGCAGCAGCTCCCAACCAATCTGTACCAGTTGCAATTGGTCAATCCGCTGAAGCAATCGGTGCGCGTTCGTACCAAGTATCGCCACGCGACGCTAACGCCGCCGTACGTCCACCGTCGGCAATTTCCGGTGCATCACCACTCGCGAATTCGTCGTTCCGTACATTTCCGCAATCGTATTCGGTCGGTATTCCCCCCACCACTCCGTCGGTCGATTCTCTCGTCGAAACAAATTCGCCTCCCTCCACCTCCTGTCAAAGTGCTGAAGTGACTCAACATTCTCGTCAGAATACGGTCGTGCTATCGACAGCCGTTATCAAAGTGAAAGATGCCGACAACAACGATCATTTCACTAGGGCGCTCTTGGACAGTGGCTCCCAACCCAGCTTCATCAGCGAATCACTCTGCCAGAAGCTCCGTCTGAAGCGTTTCAAGATCAACTCGCCTATCAGTGGGATAGGCCAATCCACCGTGAACGTTCACTTCGGTGTAACTCTTTCGCTCGCTTCACGCTTTGGAGATCATCGCTTCACTCTGGACTGCCTGGTACTGCCAAAGCTAACGGTGTCGCTACCCAGCCACCACATCAACGTCTCTCGTTGGCAAATTCCTCGCAATCTTCCGATGGCGGATCCCCAGTTCAACATCAGCCAGAAGATAGACATCATTATCGGCGCTGAACTGTTCTTCTCGTTGCTAGAACATCAGCAAATCTCTCTCGCCGCTGGGTGTCCGCTACTACAGAAAACCGTACTTGGATACATTGTATGCGGGAAGATATCGGATCCAGCTCTCGATCCACCGGCAGTCCAGACCAGTCACATTTGCACTGACGACCTTCTCGACAAGCAACTCGAACGATTTTGGGAAATCGACAACTTCGACGTCGGAAGATCCTACACTCCTGACGAACAACGCTGCGAAGATCATTTCCAACAAACCGTTGGACGAGATACAGACGGGAGATACATCGTCCGTCTACCGCTGCGAGAAGACATGTTGCCAATGCTCGGCGACTCCTACCAGCTCGCATTCCGTCGCCTCCAGTCTATGGAGAAGAAGTTCGCTGTCGATGAAGGTCTCCGTATCGCCTACCACGAGTTCCTGGAGGAGTACGAAAGTCTGGGTCACATGGAGGAGGTGAATCCGCGCGCGTCGCGTAGCCCGCAGTTTTTCCTACCCCACCATGCCATCCACCGTCCTGAGAGTTCCACCACGAAGACACGAGTAGTTTTTGATGGATCCTGTCGAAGTTCTACCAGCTTATCACTCAACGAAGTTCTGTTTGTTGGGCCAACAGTGCAGCCAGCTCTGTACTCTACCGTCATCAACATCCGTCTTCCTCGATACGCCGTCACTGCTGACGCCGAGAAGATGTTTCGACAGATCTGGGTGCACCCGGATGACCGGAAGTATCAGCAAATACTCTTCCGGAAGGATCCATCACAACCAGTTCGCATCTACCAGTTGAAGACAGTCACCTACGGTCTCGCTAGCTCGCCGTTCCACGCTACTCGTGTGCTGAACCAGTTGGCCACTGACGAAGGAGAACGTTTTCCATTGGCGGTTCCTGTCATCAAGAAGGGAACGTACGTAGACGATGTCCTCACCGGCGACGACGACCAAGTCAAGCTTGCCGAAACTTGTCGCCAATTGATGGAGATGCTACACCAAGCAGGCTTCGTTCTACGTAAATGGGCCACCAACAATACCGCCGTTCTCGCCAGCGTTCCTCGTCAGTTGTGGGAAACCAAACCAGAACTAGAAATCGATCGCTCCCCTACTGTGAAGACATTGGGACTTCTCTGGTTTCCACAGTCGGATACATTCCAGTTCAAGATTCCAGCTCTGTCGCCGCTGGATGTCGCAACAAAACGCCTCGTCGTATCCGAGATGTCGCAACTGTTCGATCCGCTCGGCCTTCTGGGACCCGTAGTGATGAAAGCTAAGATGTTCGTTCAAGTGCTTTGGGCAGAACACTGGTCGTGGGACGACCAACTGTCCGAAGAACACTCCAGCTGGTGGACAATCTACCGCTCAGAGCTCAATCAGCTACAGGCACTCTCCGTGCCGCGCAGAGTCGTGCAAAACCGCCATTACAGTCTGCATTGCTTCTGCGACGCCTCGAAAGCAGCATACGGTTGCTGTATCTACGTCGTTTCCCGTGACGAGCTCGGACAGTCCCATAGCCATCTGCTGACAGCCAAGTCACGTGTTGCTCCACTACGTGGACAATCCATCCCTCGCCTGGAGTTGTGCGCCGCGTTACTCGGCAGCCAGCTTGCCGACAGCATCCGGCAAACAACGGATTTCGTCGAACCTCCAACGTTTTGGGTTGATTCCAGCATCGTGCTTCACTGGATCAAGTCGCAGTCAAATGTGTGGAAGGTGTTCGTCTCAAACCGGATTGCAGAGATCCAACGTCTTACCAAGGATTGCAAGTGGAGACACGTTCCGTCGGAAATGAATCCAGCAGACCGGATTTCTCGAGGGATGATGGCAAGTCAGATCTCGAAGGACGATTTGTGGTGGCATGGACCGAGTTTCCTCAAAGACCCCGTCGACAGTTGGCCCGAGTGTGTGGTTTCGATGCCGGATCTTCCGGATTTGCAGCAGGAAGCCTGTCCAGTCATCGCTCTGCATAGTGCTACCGTCGACCAAACACTGTGCGAACGATTCACGGACTTATCCAAGTTAATCCGTGTCGTAGCACGATGTTATCGATTTTTCAACAATTCGAGGCTCCCGCGGAGCGACCGCACCATTGGTTCACTGACCCCAGAGGAAGGTGAGCATGCGCTCAAGATTCTCGTACGACAAGTTCAGTTAGCGTCTTTCCCAGCTGAAGTTCACCACTACCGTAGCGCTCAAAGCGTTCCATCCGCATCTGCAACATCTAAATCGCCACTCAAGGACTTGAAGTTGTTCATGGATCAGTTCGGTTTGCTCAGACTCTGTGGACGATTAGCAAATATGAAAGCACCGTACGACACTCGTTACCCGATCCTTCTACCAGCCGATCACCGGCTCAGTTGGCTCATCGCCCGATCCAGCCACATCCGAACACTTCACGGCGGTCCAACGCTCACGCTCGCTACAATTCGTCAACGATTTTGGCCAGTCCGGGGTCGACAGCTAGCTCGCAAGGTGGTACGTCAATGCGTTACCTGTTTCCGTTGCCAGCCACGGCTAGCACAGCAGATCATGGCACCCCTTCCAGCCGTTCGTGTGTCACCTGCTAGACCGTTTATACACTCCGGGATGGATTACTGTGGGCCGTTTCTCGTACGTCCGTTAAGTGGTCGGGGCGCGTCGGTTAAGATCTTCGTCGGTCTGTTCGTATGTCTCGTGGTGAAAGCCGTGCATCTCGAAGTCGTCGCCGATTTGTCGTCCGCCGCCTGCATAAACGCCGTTAAGCGCTTCGTAGCTCGTCGCGGTCGAGTGCTCGAACTACACTGCGACAACGCGACTGCTTTCGTCGGAGCAGACCGAGAACTCCGTTCGATGCGGGAAGAGTTTCGTCGTCAATTGCGGTCCGAGGACTGGGAGAACTTCTGCGTGGAAAGCGGAATCAAGTTTCGCTTCATCCCGGCGAGATCTCCGCACTTCGGCGGTATCTGGGAGGCCGGAATCAAATCCTTCAAGCACCACTTTCGCCGCATCATGGGCAACCGCTCATTTACCGTGGACCAGCTCCAGACCGTCGTTGCCCAAATCGAATCAGTCCTCAATTCCCGTCCTCTCTCTCCGCTTACAGATTCTCCTGACGATTGTTCCGCTCTGACTCCAGGGCATTTCCTTGTTGGCGAACCGCTCGTGGCCATCCCTGAGCCAGACCTGGTCGATGTCAACCCAAATCGACTCTCGCGCCTGCAGGAGATGAAGAAGTCGGTCCAAGATCTTTGGCGTTGTTGGCAGCTAGACTATGTCAGTCAACTCCAGCAGCGAAGAAAGTGGAAGCGATCCCAGCCGGATGTGCGCGTTGGACAGCTGGTGCTCGTCAGGCAAGCGACTGCACCGCCCCTGCAATGGCCGTTAGGACGGATCGTCGAAACCGTTGCGGGCAAGGATGGACGAGTCCGTGTGGTCGTAGTCAAGACCGCTTCCGGACAGTACAAGCGAGCGGTCACAGAGATCGCCGTCCTGCCGATAGCTCCTGCCGAGGAAGAACCGAAGGACGACAACATCGTTACCAGTACAAGTCGAAGTCTCGAAGTCGTAGATGATGGTTGAACCGGACGGCTTCAACGGCGGCCGGCATGTTCCATACCAGATATACTTTTTAAATTAAATTTATTTGAACTACACTCACCCATAATTATTGTAATTACCCTACCTCAACACACTACAACTACATACACACTGGGTACGATCGCCGAACGGACCGATCGCCCAGAGCCGCATACAGTCAGTTAATAAAAGCAATCGAATAGAAGCACACGCATTTTGTTGTTTCTGCCCTCGCGTCGGTCATACCGAATAGACCAAGTCTATCGAGTCTAGGTGGATCTTCGCAAGTGATAAAGACAGCCTTTTTCCTCCCACGGTTGTGACTTTTCTGTCGTGATCATATCACGGAGCGTGCCACGGGTCAGTGTCGCGAGTGACCATAATCGTATCGTGAACAGTGGAGTTTAGTATTTCACTGGGATGGAATCACCCCTCACGTGCAGCACACACAACTTACCCAGGCTGACGTCGGTTCGCAAGTGGCAAGAGTGAACGCGGTTGGGTGACGCCTGGAGTTGTTGCTACGCAAGCAGGGATACTAACATTGTCCGCTTGACAGTTCGCATCATATTCAAATGCGCTATATCGCCTGCTGTGATCAATCTCCTTTCCACAGCTTTATGCAGTACATCTTATATCTCACAATACACAAAGTCACTCTCAAGGCATATAATTTAATCATCGTTCCGTAATCAATCTAGCTATAGATAAATCTGTTTATAACGGATAAAGCAAACATTTTCAATTATAGCCGAAACAAAATAATCAATATAGCAATAACCTCTTATCAGACTTTGTTTTCCAAACCTCTACTGCTTTACATATTTACTATGACATTAGCAAAAATCAAAACTTGTTCGAACCTAACTATTATTTATTTATTTATTTATTTATTTTTAACTTTAAATTTTGTAAGATTTTGTAAGCTTTTCCCCCTTTGAGTGATTTCCAAATTTACATGTTGAAGTTCGAACCTAACTGTTAATACTTATTGTTTAAGCTCCATTCTGTATGAAATATTTTGGTTCACCGGTAGAAGTTCATAACTTGTGTTAGAAATTAAAAAAAACATCAACCTTCTCAAGAAATTAGGAAAAATAGCATGATGAATTAGTAAATAGATCCACTATTTACCAATTCATCATACTTATCCGAGAGATTGGGTTCAATAAATAAGAGTTTATGAATGCTTACAAAAAATCGAATATGGCGTTGTAAATAACCAAAATTATCAAAACATTTTTTTTCATAATCATTAATGGAATTGAATAAGCAAGTGGAATATCGAAATTTGCACTTTTCTAACGATCAAGTCTTTATTTTATTTACAATGCAACACTTTATTTCTAAAAAATTGCTTCCAAAGCATTCCATAAAATTCAATTGAGCTGGCCACCATGAACGCCGTAAACCACGCGCTGAATGTTGGTGAATTGCTATCTCTTCCTCACTGATGGAATGGTCTTCGCTCAATCCGCTGACTCTTTTACCCTGCTGGATTGATCGAATAAAACAACTCAAGGGGAAAGTTTGACGGACTTGGATGATCTTGATGGTTTGGTCAAACTAGATGATAGCGGTGATTGGATCAATCTTTCGGAGGGGAAATATTGAAGATATAAACACCAACCTCAATCCTCGCTTTTGCAGGTTGGTCAGTATTTATATCAAGATTCATCATTATCATCCATCTTCTCCGCAATAAAAATGCAAGCAATACTTTTAGCAATATCTCCATCAAATTGTGTTTCTTGATGAAATTGAAGGAAATATTGAACCTCTTGGTTGAATCAACTTATTGAAAGTGTAAATGGCACTTATGACAGACGTCAGCGTAGACATCTGACCCCATTGACGTCCGTTGCCCCTTCATCGGTGTATAGGGTTACCAGGTCGTCCTTTCCTGCATCGACAAAGGGTGTGATTCGAGGAAAAGCGTCACTTTGGGAAAGAGCCATTCGGAGAAACGGCGCTCGGGGAAACGGCATTCGGGGAAAACTAGCACAACCCATCATAACACTGCTGAAGATAAACTTATAAACATAACTTACTTACCTTGGCAGCCTTCGGGACCTTCGGCTCCGGTGGCGGAACAGGATTACCACGCAGTACGATTTCCGGTCCTCCACCGTAGATACCGTGGAAAAAGTGCCACAAGGCAGAGTTAATCTGTGCGTAGTCCGATCCCTGCCGAACGCTCCGAAGGGGAACGTTGGTATCTCCCGGTACGGCTATGGTTTTGTTGTCAATCGGACCAGGCTCATCGGTGGTGACCCCTCGAGCAAATAGCTGCCACTGACGGAACCACGCCATCGAGATCGCGTAAATGGTGGTTGGTGTTTCGTTGTACTGCTTGATTAGGAAGAACGGGAAGAAAATAGTAATGATTGGGATAGCCAACAAGTAGTTTAAACGTACCTGGTACTCGTCATTGCACGCGGTGAACTCTTCCAGCTCGGCTCGCTGCCTCCTGGATAGCGACTCGGCTGCCTTCTTGCAAATGTGACACGGAAAGATGTGATTACATACCGGGCCTCCGCCGAACTTTTTGTACAGGAAGTCCCACAGGATCTGCGGTATGGGTACCACCAGTTTCGAAAAATAGGGAGCCTTGTGCGGGGGAAAGGCCCCGTGCGGACAGAGCAATGTCCAGTTGTCAATTGGTCCCGGTTCGGCGAATGTGTTGAACCTGAAAGGTCAAGAGGGATTTTTCGTCAGTGGTTCATCTAGGAATTTTTAATTAATAACATTAAAATAATAAAAGATTAGATGATAACGTTTTTGTATGGGAGTTACAAAGATCTTTATTGTTCCACTTTATCTTGGTGAATTTTGAAGTCGTGGTCGTGCCTCTGGATGTACAAAAATGCTCACAGTTGAGAAGCACTTTTGAATAAAAACCTAAGACATGAAAACTAAAGAGTAAACACAAAACTCACCTGTGCAACCAGTTCCGCGAAATGTAGAACCTAATATCCGAGGCGTGTTCCTGAACGCTGATCAGATCACTGGCCTGTGCCCGGATCGTTGTCATTTTGCTGTTGTTCTTCCGATAGAACAACACGTAAGCCTCACAGTTCTGAACATCCTCCGGGCTAACCTGCGTCACCAATTGGTCATCGAACTCGAACCACTTTCCGGTGGGATCGTGTTTCGCAAAGCTTGTATAATGTCCGCCACCGACCGTGCCATGATGGCAGATGACCGCACACAAATCGTACGAAGTCACTTCCGATTTGCAGTCCTTGTGCAAGTATGGCCTCATATCCAGCCCGTTCAGGGGAAAATTAACGGGACTGGATATTTTCGAACTGTAGGACAGATCGTGCCGAAACCGCTTCAAATGAACACACAACATCTCGGGCAAGGCAAGGACGCGGGAAAACTTGACTCCGTTTCGCAGTTTATTGCACTTTTCGCAGCTGTACATGTTGTCACCCTTCAGCTCGTCCGCACTAAAGAAAGCGGCCATGCAGTCATGAAGCGAAACGGCCGGTCCCCAAAACCATGATCGGATCCAACTCCAGAAAGGCCAGTTCCAGAACCACCACATCCAGCTGTCGCCGGTTACCGGATAGACCGCATCGGAGCAAGTGATGCCACTACTACTTCCGGTCACCGGAGACGGCGGATGAGTCGCATTTGCAGCCATTCCCGGGTGGTTCTGATGCAACACTTCCAGGTGATCCTTGCCTGGAATGGGTAACGATAGATCCTGGAATGTTTCTTCGCGGGTAGAAATGCGATCACAGGTTAAGCACTGCACAGACGACAGAAGCTTCCCATCGAATATGTCACTGATGATGGACCGTTCCGGAAGTTTGTCCTTTGCGGGTTTCTGCTGCTGCTGATCACTCGAGCCCGCTTGCTGTTGTTGTTGCTGCATCGATGACATGCTTCCACTGCTGCTGGAATTGCTCCGATTGCTTCCTATCGGCGACTGTTGCCGACTGCCGGAGGTTGCACTTCTTTGGTTTGCGCTGGGACTAGGAGATCTCGAAACCATCCTGGTTCGTTTATTGCACTGGATTAGATATAAAGGGGGAAAACACATTTATTATGTATTTTTATGAGCATACAAAGAGGCTGTGAGGAAATGAATGCATCTGATTGAATTCCGTTCACTCAGAGCAGAGATTTTCAAATACCGACTTACCGAAATATCGTCCGAAAGGCTCGACTGTTCGGAAACGCCGCTGTCACAAGTTTCGTACTCCGCCTCAGACTGCGAAGGCGATGGCGACGGGCAAGGCGAATGGTCTTCACCGTCTTCCTCGTTTCGACCATGCAGCGACAGCAGTTCCGGTGGTGGTTGAGTCACTTCCTTCAACTCTTCATGCAGTTGGTCCATGAAGCAGCGAAGAAACTCCTGGGTGTCGTGCTGCTGGTAACCTCGGAACATCGGATGCACAATGCGAATCCCATACAGAATACCACTCGGGACGACGTACCTCCGGTTCTTGCACCACATCTCCTTGATCAACTTGTGGTAATGCTTGGCCAAACCGGGCTTCGAAACGGTTTGATTCCCTAACAAATCCGTTTCTATAATCGACCCGCAGTCCAGGAAGTAGCCCGTCAAAGGAGGACTATTGCTGAGTGCCTGGATGGCCGAGTTCATGTAGCAAGTGTTTGCTATGTTCTGCAGCCCAACCAGTCCGTTCCATTTACCATGCCTTTCGAATTCGTCCTCTTCGCAGCTGCTATCACAGGATTCGCCACCTCCAAGTCCACCGGCGAACCGGTCCCCGTACATCAGTAATTTCTCGTTAGTATTGTTACTCGAGTACCGACTGGCATCGCTCGAATCGTTGCTCACGACCGAGGTTCGTCGCAGCTGCTGCTGCTGTTGCTGTTGTTGTTGCTGCTGCACCAGGAACACCTCAAACTCGCAAATATAGCACCATATTCGCTGCGAGGACAGATTCATGTGGATGCAATGGGAGCGATTCGTTTGGAAATGCGTCGTACTGTGGTCGTTGTACTGCTCCGAACATCCAATGTGGAGACAATTTTTCTGCAGGCAAATCCATAGGTTTGGTCCATTGGCATCGCACTCGGTACATGGTTCACCCTGGAAGGAAGAGATGACACCGAGTTAGTGATTAGTGCAAAGCCGTAGTCTAGAGCTAACGTGCTGAAAGTATGCCATCTAGGATGTAATAAAGAATGTAACAAGGATCGTAAAGTTGAAATGGTATAAGTATTTCACCAGATACCTCAAAGCATCTCTGATCTGACATCTTACCGAGAATCTATATGATATGCTTGGGACAATAGCGTAGCCATTTCTACCAGAAGCTTAGCGCATCTCGAAAAGGCTTCGTGCCGCGAGCAGGAACGTGCAGAGATAAGGACGGGACCATTTTCACGGAAGGACGTGAGGTGATCGAAATGCGAAACCAGCCCTACGACGAACACCTGAATGTTGCGGGGAGTATAGACATGGAGAATCAAGGCAACGGAAGAAATAACTACGTCAGTACAGCAGGGATCACAACGATCCAACTCCCACGTTGAGAGAAGTTTAAGAATGCTATACAGAAGCTCAAGAACAACAAGTCAGCAGGTTAGGATGGTATCGGAGCTTAACTCAAGTTTAAACACCTGCTTGAACCTGCTTGGCCAGCTACCTGCACCAGCTAATAGTCCGGATCTGAGAGAACGAACAGTTACCGGAGAAGTAGAAGGAAGGGGTCATGCCCCATCTACCAGAACGCCGCCACTAAGTGTTATCCCCGGGCCCGAATATCTTGCGTCGTCTTTCTGTAAATGAGTTTGTGGGAAGTTATCAAGCCGGCTTCATCGACGGCCGGTCGACAACGGACTAGATCTTCACCGTGCGGCAAATCTTCCAATAATGCCGCGAATACCAGGTCCCAACACAACAGCTGTTCATCGACTTCAAGGCGACGTACGACAGTAAAGACCGCAGAGAGCTATGAAAAGTCATGGCCGAAAACGGCTTCTCCGGGAAGCTCACTAGACCGATGAAATCGACAATGGACGGTGTCAAAAACTGCGTAAGGGTTTCGAGCGATCGGTTTACTTCGTTTGAATCTCGCCGGAAAATACGACAAGCCTTCTGGTCAACATCGCCCAGGCAAGCCTAGGCTGCACGGTTATGATAGACGGGACACTTTTGAGGTGGTGGAGGACTTTGTATACCTCGTATATCCTTATTAATGACCGACAACAACGTTAGCCGTGAAATACGACGGCGTATTATCATACTATGGGCTAGAGGTGGGCAAAACGGCTCACTTCAGTGATCGGAACCGAGTCGGATCAATCACTCTAGTGAACCGGATCTTCTTCCCTTACGATTTGACAGCTCCTTATTATTGATTGTTATTCCTTTGCATGCAAATTTCCGCGCCGCGTTGCACGACCACTTTGGCTGGTACCGAAGAATTCACGCATGCGGTCCGCTAACAACGCACACGATGCTCAATCGGGAGAGCGCAAATCCGACTGTCCTGGGTGGTCTGACACGAACGACCCAAACACGCCCAAAAACGCGAGAGTGAGTGTCGTGTGCTGTGTCTGAGAGAATGAGTTGCAAGCAATCCAGAGAGCGATGCAAAGAGAAGCGAACGGTTCTTTTCTCGGGTCTTTCGTACAGAGGCACGCGGACGGGTGATTCCGGTGATCCGGCTCTCTCTGGAAAAGAACCACGGTTCGCTCACTCACTGCACGGATCCGGATCTTTTCAACGGGTCCGGATCTGATTGCCCATCTCTACTATGGGCTTCACAAGAACCCGCAGTGTAAACAGCTTCACCACCGCACTAAATGTACCCTCTACAAAACGCTGATAAGACCGGTGGTTCTCTACGGGCACGAAACCTGTACTATGCTCAAGGGGGACAGGCAAGCACTCGAAGTGTTTAAGCGTCGGGTGCTTAGGACCATTTCTTGCTATGTGCATGTGGCGGCGAAGGATGAACCACGAGCTCGCTACATTCTACGGTGAACCTAGCATTCGGAAAGTGGTAGGGTACGATGAGCAGGGCATGTTTTGAGAATGCCGGACAGCAATTTCCTGTAGGAAACTCGTAAATAGGGACTCCGATGGAAACCCTACAAAAATCTGGAAATTATGGTGGAATATTAACAGTTTCGAAAAAAACAGGAGGTACCAATATTATCCTGACTATTCCGATGGATTCTGGAAAACTCTGGAGGAAACTGTGATCTTAAGAATCCTTTCAGGGCTAAGTATTTTCTTAAGAGATTTGTTTAGAGATTTCCTTACTAGGAAATCTACCTAGAATTCGTTCCTAATTCCTCTGTAAGTTTCTCCCGTAATTATATCGAGGATTCCTGCTTAAATTCTTTTCAGGATTATTTCCTTTATTTCTTTCTACCGCAATTCATTATTACAGTGATCTTCCCATGATTTCTCCGGGATGTTTTAACAGGAGGTCTGTCAGTTTTTTTTTGGGTTTCTCCAGGAGTAACAGATTTCTGAGAGTTATTCCTAAGATTTTATCAGAGTTCGTCTCAAAATTTCTGTAGGAGTATTGCACGGGGTCTCTTCCAGATGTTTTCCCGGTAGCCTTCTAAAGCTTCTTGTGGAATTCCTTCCGAAGATCCTTTTAAAGTCCATTCAGGAATTTCTCTAAGTGGGTTTCCGAGATGGCTTTCAAACAGTTCTGCCTGGAATTATTGCGAGATTTCTGCAAAAGTTTCTCCCGGGATAATTCCTAGAATTTGTTTAGAGATGTGCCACATTTTCTCGGAAGTTCCTTTTGAGATTTCTTCATTGGATTTTTCATGGTGGTTCTTGTGAAATTGAAGAAAATTTGGGTAATAGAGGATTAAAAAAAGTTCTGAACCTGAACTGATTATGATGAAAATTTCACCACTTATTATGCCTTACTATTTCTTCAAACTTGGAATAAAATGCGATTAAAACTGAACTAATTAAAACCATCGTCACGAAAACATAATCGCCCAATGCTAATAACGCTATGTTACGCAAACCCACTGAGTAGATGGCGGTACCCAAGTAACACACTTGTCACCGAAGAGTCACGGCGGCGCAGGTTTTGTTGCGCAGCAGTCACTGTGACTTAGTTCTAACAAATAAATACTTACTTGCTAGAAGTAAGTCACGGTGACTTCTGCGCAACAAAAACCTGCGCCGCCGTGACTCTTCGGTGACAAGTGTGTTACTTGGGTAGTGAGCAAACGTCAAAATGGAACAAAAACGATGTGAGTGCCGTGAACGAGCGATTTGCGAACTACTGTATATTTGATTTATCCGTTAAAAAGGGAAACGATCTGTCTGTGCACAAACTTTCCAAAATTACATTTTATTGTATCGACAGCATATGTGCAAATACTAATCCGATCTTGATGAATTTGTATGGTTTTAACTACACATACACGCAGAAAAAAAAAACACATATTAGAATCAAATTTAAAGAGACTTTGTTTCAAAGTCGCGAGGTTTGTTGAATCAAAAAATATTTCTTAATTTTCAATATTGGAGAATGCATAATGCCAATATGAGCAAGGTGATTCAGTTTTACCTTCAGATTTTCAAAAGCAGATCTGGTCGTGAACGATAACTCGCTATCAGTATAGCATAATATAGCAGTATCCGTGTTCGATTCTCGCTCGCCTTTTTTTTATTTCGCTTCCATTTTCAAACAAAAATATTTTGTTTTTGATTCTAAGTCCATGAATATTTCTATTCTGCTATTCTGCTATTATCAACGCATCCCCTGGCTTTCGCCCATCTGCGTTGTCTTTTCACTAGGCAATACGTCTACCAATTGATGTTTATGGGCTTGCCGGACCAAGTCATGTAGCTAAGCCAAACACCCCACCTACAACTGTTGGGTAGGCACCATTGTCCCGCCCACTGGTCTTTTACAGCTAGTTGTAGGTGCATGTGTGCGTGTAAGTATTGGAGTGTGTGTGTCAGTGTTGGTTATAGATTGTAGAGTAAACATAGATCCGCGGACACCGCTGACTAAAATGTTTCAAGCGTGTAAGTAGTAATTTTCAAAAGTGCGACGATTGAAAATGACGTCATGCGTTCCATTGATGTTGTCCAAATCGTGACGTCATGCTCGTTTGGATACAGATTTTGACAGTTCGTTTGGATACAACGGATTCATCTTAGCGGATCTATGTTTACTCTACTATCTATAGTGTTGGTGTATTGTAGGCGCCAACTCGTTCTAATTCACTCTGATAGCTAACACCCTATTGAACCATTACCCTTAAATTTGGCAATCTATGAAATAGAATGAGTTAAACGCCTGTAAAAAACAGTCAGTTAAATCAAACAAGGAATATTAGTATTAAGGCCGGACGGGACGGTGGTTGAATCGCCCGCCATTGCTCTGTTGCTAGTAAGATGCAAATCTCAACTTCTACTTCATATTATTGACTAGAAATTTGATCGTTCATTTGCTCACTTGTGGTGCACAATCGACTAAACTTTCAGCTACGTCAGTGCAGTGGAAATTGATATTTGCTTCTTCAAAATCGCGAGGCAAATTGTTAGAAAGAGAGGGAAGATAGGAAAAATTACACGTCGTCCCGTGCGGCCTTAAAGTGAAGATACAACGAAGCAACGCCCCGAACCTCGAGAGCACAAACCCCAAGAACCAAATGACAGGCAGCGCCGATAAGTCGATCGACTGGCCACCATCAGTAAATAACCAATCGAGTAAACCCTCCAGCACAAACTGCCACCAGCTCTCCCGACCTGCGCCCAACAAATCCGAGGCACAGCCCAGCCTTAGCTTCACCTTAAAACCAAAATCTAGATTACAGAGCACAGTATTTCCCAAGTAACCACGCAGCTCGAGCCGCAAATCACGCACAACACGGCACAAATAAGACAAACACTACCACGCCTGTACAACCGAAACCGACCTAGAGTAGAGAAGGGTCTCTTTCCACTCCAACCCGGACTCAACTGCACTCACAGGGCAGCGCACCTCACCCACACCGCACTCATTCATGCATCACTGTCCGAGCCGCACGGTCACCTGGGTTGAGTCTATCTGCATGACCTCGCCCAACCCGTAACGCAGAGTTTAAATCCCTCTCTTGCATTACAAAGTACTCCCTCTTCCCAAAAATCTGTGCGTGGTATAAATAAGATCTTAAGGCTGAAGAAATCGTCACCAATACAACCGCCAACACTGAGCACTCAATGATGTCGGCCTTATCAACGACGACCCCGTCAGTCCCAAACCCAATTATCCCACACTACCCAAGTAACCACCCTGCTGAAGCCGTAAGCACCGCACGCACAAAGCACACACACACCGACACGCACCACCCCACACAAACCACCAAGGCCGAACAAAAGCGAAAAGCGGTGCCACCACTGCTGAATCACGACTTTTTCAGTATAATTCAGCAATCGTAGATCCATTCCTCGACCCTACTCAGCCCTAACGGTCCATAGCAATGCCTGTCAATATATGCGCCTCACACATGCAACCCCTACACCCTAACAGTATGGTCACTTGGGTATCCCTGGGTTTTGACATGATGGTCAGGGATCACAGCCATCAAAACGTTCCACACTTTATCAGGGCTTACGACCTGTAGACATGATGATTTCTCAATAGTTTCAAGCTCTTTCGGACCTTCCGCTATTGGAAACCATCATGGCTAGCGGTGTTAATTCTAAGTCCATGAATATTTCTTTCAAAAATATATAGTCTTTGAAATTGCAAAATTACTTACTTTCAAAGCAATGATGTGATAAATTCAAAGTCAACAAGTATTTAAAACTACAATCAGTGCCGCGGAGGCTTGATTGTTAAAGCAATGAAAATAATGCTTTGAAACAAATACCAAATGATCTCAGGAGGATCATTTCAAGAAATACTTGAAACTACTACGAGAAAAGCTTGAAAAAACCTGTGAAATCGAGAGAAATATCAGCTTTACCTTCTGCAAAAATCCCAAAAGTAACCCTAAAGAATCACCGAAATAAATCTTGGGAAAAAGTCATTGATGAAATAACAGAAGGAAACTCAGAAAAAATGACGTAAATGACTCTGAGAGCAATACAGCGAAAACTCGTGTAACACTCCTGAAGAAATACTAGTAGGAACTCTAATAGAAAGCTCAGGCATAACTCCGGTAGAAACTCTAGGATAAATCCCGCGAAAATCTGTGGAAAAAAAATCTGGGAAGGATTCCTGGGGAAACCATTCAAGAGGAATCTCCAAAGAAACTCTAACAAAAATTCTGCAATACTGAGAACTACCATTTTCGTTAGAGAAACTTATGTAGTGGTCCTCGAGATACAAAGGAATCCCGCAAAAAATTGCTAGAATATTTTTGGAATCAACATTGTAGTAAGCGCTGTGGACTATACTTTAAAGTAGCAAACAAAGAGAAACAGACGTAACATTTAATACATTTCTATTTAAAAACATTGTCACGATAACGCAACTGCCCAATGCTACAGGTACTGTGTTTGGCCGAGCCATCACTAGGTGGCGATAGTGAGCGAACGTCAAACGGGAGCGAAAACGATGCCAACACCGCGAGTGGTCAATCGGCCAACTACTGATAATTTGAATCGATCGTTAAAAAGGTGATCGATGGAAAGCGAGCGGAGTGGCACGTATGTTTCTCTGTGTACCGCCAGTCGGGGCGAACTTGGGACTGGGAGATAACTTTGGGCCAAAAATCAAGAAAGATGCTCAAAATACTAGCATTCATCAAAGTGATTATCAAAAAGTGGATAGAATATGGTGAATATAACTTGCGTTGACCATCCGATGTAGAAAAAAGTTAAATTTCTGGCGTTCGATTTGAATAGGTCGTATGTTTGCTGTGATTACCATGCACATTCGACCTATTCAAATCGAACGCCAGATTTAGTTAATTTTCTATTAAAAAAACGTTATGTGAATTTTATGGTAAGACGTACTGCACAATATCGTTGTTTTAAAATGCCTACAAGGACGCTTAGGTTAGAGATCGCGTGCTTTACTAAGGCGCTTATCGACGCTTCAGAATTTAAAGCGATTAGAAAACAATAGAAGCTTTGTTGTTTTTAAGCAATGGCGTTCCATATATAGGATACGAGTGCCATAAGTAATGTCACGCTACAGAATTCATCATATTCGAAAACAAGCGATCAAGGCACCGATTGATTCCGTTCTTTTTGGTTTCATGAGTGTTTACTCTTAACAATAAAATAATTACAGAAATCAGAAACAAAATGCGCTCTTTATTCAATTCTTTGTTTTTTATATGATGAAAATGGGAGGCAATGCTTGATAAGGAAACCAATACACCTATATCTTATGAATGTCATAAGAATCCTCTTATGAGGTTTATCATGCGACAAGTCTCATGGATTGCCTCGTTCATACACAAGCATACGAAAACTATGAAATCATAAAAATAATAACACTAGTTTACAAAATAAAACGAAAGTCGTGAACTTTTGTCAACGACCAAAATTTTTGAAGCACAATTTAGCGCTGATTTCGGAACCGACCTTCAAAAAATTTTAAATAGAACAGTTTTCAAGTTTTAGCTCAATATAGAGTTTTACAACTTTTTAAAATATGTAATTTACCAAAATGCAAATATCTTGCCTTTTGTTCAACCAATTCTAAATCTTTTTACCCTTCTTACACCCATAAGAAGGGTATAAATATCGCTCAAAAAACCGACTTTCGATCCGAGGCCCGGAGGGCCGAGTCTCATATACCAATGAACTCAGCTCGACGAACTGAGCAAATGTCTGTATGTGTGTGTGTGCGTATGTGTGTATGTGTGTGTGTGTATGTGCGTTACAAAAAAAAAGTCACGCACGTTTCTCAGCCGTCTGTCAACCGATTTGAGTTCTCTTGGAAGCAAATGAAAGCTACTACATCCTAGTAGAACGCTATTGATTTTTTTTTCGATTGGACGTTTGGTTACCGAGATATCTCTCGAAGAGTACTTATGAGTCATACTTCTAAACTTGTTAAGATTTTTGACCAAGTGTATCATAATAAATATTTCGACCGTTTGTCAATCGATTTGGGTTCTCTTGGCACCGAATGAAAGCTACAGCAACCTAGTAGGTCGCCCAGAAATTTCATTTCGATTGGACATTTGGTTACAGAGATATCTTTCGAAGAGTACTTCGGATTTATACAACTAAACCTTTTGAGATTTTTGACCAAAAGTATCATAATAAATATCTTAGCCGTCTGTCAACCGATTTTGGTTATCCTGGCACCAAATAAAAGCTACAACATTCTAGTAGAACCCTATACAATTTCATTAGGATTGGACATTTGGTTACCGAGATATCTTTCAAAGAATATTTGGGAGTAATACAGGTTAACTTTTTGAGAGATTTTTGACCAAGGGTACCATAATAAATATCTCAGCCGTCTGTCAACCGATTTAGGTTCTCTAAGCACCAAATGAAAGCTACAATATGCTTGTATAAGGCCCTGAAATTTTATTTCGATTCGTCATTTGATTACTGAGATATCTTACGAAGAGTATTTCATTAAATTCTTTTTACCCTTCTTACACCCATAAGAAGGGTATAAATATCGCTCGAAAAACCGACTTTCGATCCGAGGCCCGGAGGGCCGAGTCTCATATACCAATGAACTCAGCTCGACGAACTGAGCAAATGTCTGTATGTGTGTGTGTGTGTGTGTGTATGTGCGTTACAAAAAAAAGTCACGCACGTTTCTCAGCCGTCTTTCAACCAATTTGAGTTCTCTTAGAAGCAAATGAAAGCTACTACATCCTAGTAGAACGCTATTGAATTTTTTTTCGATTGGACGTTTGGTTACCGAGATATCTCTCGAAGAGTACTTATGAGTCATATTTCTCAACTTTTTAAGATTTTTGACCAAGTGTATCATAATAAATATTTCGGCCGTGTGCCAATCGATTTAAGTTCTCTTGGCACCAAATGAAAGCTACAGCATCCTAGTAGATCACCCAGAAATTTTATTTCGATTGAACATTTGGTTACAGAGATATCTTTCGAAGAGTACTTAGGATTTATACAACTAAACTTTTTAAGATTTTTGACCAATTGTATAATAATAAATATCTTAGCCGTCTGTCAACCGATTTCGGTTATCCTGGCACCAAATGAAAGCTACAACATTCTAGTAGAACCCTATACAATTTCATTAGGATTGGACATTTGATTACCGAGATATCTTTCAAAGAGTACTTGGGAGTAATACAGGTTAACTTTTTGAGAGATTTTGGACCAAGGATACCATAATAAATATCTCAGCCATTTGTCAACCGATTTGGGTTCTCTAAGCACCAAATGAAAGCTACAATATCTTTGTATAAGGCCCTGAAATTTTATTTCGATTCGACATTTGATTACTGAGATATCTTACGAAGAGTATTTCAATAAATTCTTTTTACCCTTCTTACACCCATAAGAAGGGTATAAATATCGCTCGAAAAACCGACTTTCGATCCGAGGCCCGGAGGGCCGAGTCTCATATATCAATGAACTCAGCTCGACGAACTGAGCAAATGTCTGTATGTGTGTGTGTATGTGTGTATGTGTGTGTGTATGTGCGTTACAAAAAAAAGTCACGCACGTTTCTCAGCCGTCTGTCAACCGATTTGAGTTCTCTTGGAAGCAAATGAAAGCTACTACATCCTAGTAGAACGCTATTGAATTTTTTTTCGATTGGACGTTTGGTTACCGAGATATCTCTCGAAGAGTACTAATGAGTCATACTTCTAAACTTGTTAAGATTTTTGACCAAGTGTATCATAATAAATATTTCGACCGTTTGTCAATCGATTTGGGTTCTCTTGGCACCAAATGAAAGCGCTACAGCAACCTAGTAGGTCGCCCAGAAATTTCATTTCGATTGGACATTTGGTTACAGAGATATCTTTCGAAGAGTACTTCGGATTTATACAACTAAACCTTTTGAGATTTTTGACCAAAAGTATCATAATAAATATCTTAGCCGTCTGTCAACCGATTTTGGTTATCCTGGCACCAAATAAAAGCTACAACATTCTAGTAGAACCCTATACAATTTCATTAGGATTGGACATTTGGTTACCGAGATATCTTTCAAAGAATATTTGGGAGTAATACAGGTTAACTTTTTGAGAGATTTTTGACCAAGGGTACCATAATAAATATCTCAGCCGTCTGTCAACCGATTTAGGTTCTCTAAGCACCAAATGAAAGCTACAATATGCTTGTATAAGGCCCTGAAATTTTATTTCGATTCGTCATTTGATTACTGAGATATCTTACGAAGAGTATTTCAATAAATTCTTTTTTTTATTATATTCACTTGTTATCTTGCATTTGTTTTTGACCAGTCTATGGGAAATTATTTTTCAATAAATGATGCTGACCACATACAAAGTGTATACTAACAGGTTATTGTTTTCAACAAAATTATAAATAACAAATTACAAATACACATGAATTTTATGGAAACTAACAATATGTTAATCGATTCAAGATCTTTTAGCAGTTAATAAAAGATACAAAATTCCAGAATATGTAAGCTATGTTTTAAACATTCCATACAAGACTCTAGGAAGTGTCTGGCATTTCTGGTAGTTTAGTCCATGGTCCATGATGCTATTTTGGAAACCAATCCACAAGATGCCAAATCCACAACATTTTCTAGAACTTTTAGTCAATTCCACAAAACAAATATGTTAAATACAAATAATACAACAATAATTTCAATAAGTGTAAGAAGGGTTCTGTTCACCATAGGTGGATTAAATCGGGTTTTTCATAATTTAAAAGCTGAATATAATACCATTCGATCATCTGAAAGCAGATTTTGCGTCAGATTGATAACATTTCAGTAACAAATTTTGAAAATGACGTATAATCAGTGGCGATTCTCTAACCTCAAATCTACCTGTTCAACAAATGTAAATTCTTGTATTTTCTCAACAAATTAGCATGTAACTTGTAGAAATTGACGAGAATAGCCGTTTCCATCCATTTACAATTCGATTCAGAACTTTAACTCGCCGCAATTTCAAGTTTTAGGGTCGTTGAACAGGTAAAAAGTGAGGTTACGAGACGCCACTGCGTATAATCAATGGTGTAGCATTGATTATACGTCGTTTTCAAAATTTGTTACTGATTTAAGATATTGGCGAGTTTTAGGGACAATCTCCCTAAATTTTAGCAAAATTTCCAAAATTATATGAACAAATGTATTTTTTTCAATAAGAAAAAAACAACTTAAATTTTTTTTCTGAACGTTTATTTGACATATCATATGTAGGCGAGTTACAGTAAAAAATTCAGCTCAATCGAAGCATTGATTACGAAAAATGAGATGTTTGAAGTGAACGACTTTGCTTAAAAATAGAACAAAATTCGATTTCATATCAGTAAGCTTGTATGGAAAGTCGAAAAAATGTCCGCTCTACTGTAATTTTTTTCTTTCGCGTTTTCGAACTCAGGGCATGATTCTACACCAAAAATGATCATCAGCTTACCGAATTCAAAAATGCTGTAAACTAGTGTAATAAAACATGATTCATAAGATGTAAACTATGAGAAACATAAGTGCAGTATCTTCAGTGTAGTAGAAAACAACTAAACACCGAACATGTTTTGAAAAGTAATATGCGTTTTCTTGGTTTTGTATGCTATTTTGCATGAAAATCTTATTTATTCGAGCTGTAGTACAAATAATTCATTCTGGGGGTGCATATGAAGGCAGTGCAATCAGTACGAGAACCCTTCAAATGTGAGTTAAAACAACAGAGAGTATTTACATTATTTTGTGTATAATACGGTGTACTATTTTGAGAATAAATGTTAGGTTCATGCAAAATTAAGAATGCACGAATATCAGTTTCTAGGTAGATGATAAAGAAATAATACTTTCGTCTACTAGTTAGAGTTATATTTATGGGATAGCGGATGTATTGTATTGGATAATTGATCGTTTACAATGAATGTGGTCAAACTTTCACGTTTGTTTGTTTGTTGTGCTATTTTAAAGTGATTAGATATTGATCTATATATTTAATAGTTTTGATTTGTAAGCGATATTATCTCACATTGAACTGTTTAGTGTTTGACCCAATGTCACCCCCTAGAAGGAGTGAAATAGGAAGCAATCAGTGAAGTACTAGATTGAAAGTAGTGAGCTGGATTTTTGTATGGTGAGATGATCAGTTCTCCGTTTCTGCAATAAAATGATGCAAACAGCGTGGGTTATATGATTCCTTGCCTAATTTGATGCAGTTTGAGCAAAAGTTTGGGTAACTGTGTTGTTGAAGTTGCAAGAAATAAATAATACAACAACGCAGTTATCCAAACTTTTGCTCAAACAGCATCAAATTAGGCAAGAAATCATATAACCCAAGCTGTTTGCACCATTTTATTGCAGAAACGGAGAACTGATCATCTCACCATACAAAAATCCAGCTCACTACTTTCAATCTAGTACTTCACTGATTGCTTCCTATTAGGCCAATTTCAATTAAGCTATCATTGTCAAAATTAAAGTTGAAGCATGCACCTATACTTTAAACAATCTTAAATATAAAAATAAACGTGTCTACCAAATTCTACATTGCTTTAGAGCTAAAATATTGTTGTAACGGCTCACAAAGGGATGGACTATGCAATTTTGGCCCAATGACATCCATAAGACATAATACATGGACATAGAAACAAATATATTTTTCAATGAAAAGCTATACTTAACATCGAAAATTTCCGGATTGTCTCTGGAATTTTAGGATTTTCTAGTTGAAATTAATAGTTGTAAAAGTGTGTGTTGAACTAACATTAAGTTAAAAAACACAATAATAAAGAATTTCATTTTCATTTTCATTTTGCAGCATTTGGTGGGGCAATAAGAGCGCAAGTCAATCCAAAGCCGAAGATCAGGGAGGGGTAATGGCCGTAATAGTCCGTGCGGACCACAAGAACACCATCGGAAGGGTAAAGGTATAGGTTGGGGAAAGGAATTGGATTAGACTTGTGGCACAATACAAATAAATACCGCGAAATTTAATGAAGCAAAACTTTAACAATTTAATTCATTATCACCGAATCCAAACATAAAACACTAGTAAAAGATAAAATATACAATATTGATTCTGATTTGAAATGTGTTAAAGCCATAAAATTATGAAATGATACCAAATATTCTTCTGAATTCAAAAATTTGGTGAGAAAAAATATGTATTTTAAATTAATAATAAGTAGAAGTTTGTGTTAAAGATCAAAGAAAAATAATAAGTTTTCAAAACACGATTTAATTGAATATGCTGTAAACCTGATCATGTCGTTATGAAAAATAGATGTCTACTAAAATTCCTGCTATTTTATCTGTCATGTTTCAATATTGGAGATTAACAAAACTGGAGCCTCTGTCCAAATAATGAAAAACTTTATTTTAATACTAAGTCCACAATTTTCTACTGGCAGTCAACTCGTCTACGTTCTACTGCAAAACAATTTTTAACCTATCGTCCATTGTCTCCGAGATTCCTAACGTTAATGATAAGTAAGTGCGAGTGTAACACAGAGGCCTCCCATACCCACTCTTGCGTTACATTTCTGGATCTATGCGAGCAGAACTATGACATGACTTAGAAAAATGGTGATATGCTCACAGCGGATACTCCTTTGGTTCCCAATAGCACTTACGACCGATTTCTTCACCTACGCTCAACTCCAGTTTTATCGCTAAGATCAGGATCCAAGCGGAGGTGAAGCAACTGGCTTAACTGCTATTGGGTTAAGCCCTCCCATCGCGGCAAGATCGAATATCCATGGGGAGGGTTAAAAAAACACAATAATAAAGAATTAAAAAAAAAGTTGTAAAAGTTCTGCCTTGCCTATGCAAACTATTTTTTTACATACTGACTAAAATAATATGGTTATTGAGGGTCAACGAGAATAGTGATACATGTACATTACACTAGTTGTACTACTCACCTTCTTAAGTTTGCACAGCTCAACCAACGAAAGATGAACAACATTATCCAGATGAGAACATTTGCTAGCTCCGCTGCGAGCCATTTTTCATTCGTCTTGTAGCCGCCAGGTGAGACGTTGAGGCTTATTCTTATCCGTTCTTCAAGTGTCTTTCTCTCCCTCTCGGAACAAAACACTTGTTTGCTTGTTGCACTACACAATCCACAGTCGCGAGAATCAGTCCGAACCCCGAACGCACTCGCCGCAGCCGAAGAAAAACATCAACAAAAACTTATGTAATCTTAAGTCGCTGACTGACGGTAGATAGGTCTCTGTGGCTGCAGTTGTGCCATCGAATCGCATCGATCGATGGTCAGTCAGTCTCAGCTCAGCCAGTACCTAGTCGGAGTAATCCTCGCGGCTGTTATTACCACGCGTCGCACTACATGTCACCATCGCGATCCCTGCAGATAAATGCAGACTTCAATGCTGGCTTCACTTTGTTCTATATGTACTCTTGAGGCTTCGCGTTCTCGACAGTTTGTCCTTCGAATGGATCAATAATTTGTTGGCACAGTGTTATTACCCCGATGCTCGCTCAACGCAAATCGGATAGTTACATTGCTTCACAGAACATCACTATGAACATTGCCTACGACGACGGGTCATTCCATGTCAAATCGGGTAGCTTGGTCAAAAGTTATGATTTTTGAAAAATTTTATTTTATTTAGGCTGAAACAAATTAAACTTTGACGTTTTGTCTTTGAACAGCAACGATCAATCTTTGCAGACTTATGCAAAATGGTACATCCCAAGTGGCGTTAGTCCAAGAACCTTACTTTCGTAAGGGGAATTTCTATCTAGGAAACCTTGTGAATCCGGTGTTTGCTACTTTCAGTAAAAATGAAATAGCAAACTCACGTGTCATGCCTCGAGCACGTGTGCTTGTCAACAACGCAATGGTTGCTACACTCATATCTGAACTAACCACTACAGATGTATGTATCTGTTGGAAACCTCAACAGGAAATACGTTAATTGTTCGGTTTATTTACCGCATGATGAACCATCCCCTACGGATGCTTTCAAGCAAGTCGTCGCATACACTGCAACTTCAAAAGGCCTTCCGTTAATTGTTGGCAGTAATGCTAATGCTCACCATATCATCTGGGGCAGCTCAGATATCAATTTGAGTCCAGTTATCAATTTGGGTCCAGTTTGATAGAATACTTAAGTAGTACAGATCTTGGATTACTTAACATAGGCAACCGCCCAACCTTCATGGTATCTGCTAGAGAGGAAGTGTTAGACATAACGCTTCGCTCTAGCATGAATTAGTCATGCCCAATTGTCATGTGTCAGATGAAGAATCTTTATCTGACCATCACTATATCTTTTTTGAACATGTAAATGTTTCTTCGCAAACTTTGCGTTTCAGGAACCCCCGGTCAACCAACTGGGATCTCTTTACCGATGTGGTTGCACCCAAATTTCATGGATACTCACCATCCATTGACACAAGTGATTTAGAGATGATGCCGTTGATATTACAACGGCCTTCATCATGGAAGCTTTAGAAGAAGCTTGCCCTCTGCGGTCTGTGAAGACCACAAGAGGAACCCCTTGGTGGAACTCTGATCTGGCGAAGCTCAGGAGGAAACAATGCAGAAAGAGTTGGAACAGGCGACGCTCGGCTGGATCAGAGGCTTTCAGGACGGCTCGCAAGGCCTACCAGAAAGCTCTCCGGTCTGCTGAACGATCCGGCTGGAAAAACCTTTGTACAAATGTTTCCAGTTTGAGTGAAGTCAGTCGGTTAAACAAAATCCTTGCGAAATCTAAGGATTTCCGAGTGAACGAACTTCGTTTGCCAAATGGTGATTTCACTTCCTCTGATGAGGAAATTTTGGAATGTTTATTCAGTACACACTTCCCCGGATGTGTGGATATTACATCTTCTGATGAAGAACCTGATGTCTTTTCTTGTAGTTATGACTCTCTGGCTTCGGCTCGGAGTATCATAACTACAGAATCGATTGAGTGGGCACTTAATAGCTTTGCTCCTTTCAAATCTCCTGCGGCAGATAGGATTTATCCTATTTTGCTTCAGAAGGGATTTGATTATTTCAAACATGTTTTGAAAAAAAACTACTTGTTTGCAGTTTTGCTACTGGGTATATTCCCAAATCCTGGCGGGATATTACTGTGAAGTTTATTCCGAAAGTGGGTCGTGCGTCGTATGAAGAAGCAAAGAGTTTCAGACCTATCAGTTTGATCTCTTTTCTTCTGAAATGCTTAGAACGCATTGTGGATCATCACATCCGTGATGTTCATCTGGCCAACGTGCCTCTTCATGTGAACCAACATGCTTACCAATCTGGAAAGTCCACTGTGACTCTTTTGCACAAAGTTGTTTACGATATCGAGAAGGCATTCGCTCAAAAGCAATCCTGCTTGGGTGTTTTCTTACGTATCGAGGGTGCTTTTGACAACGTGCCTTTTGATGCCATATTGGAAGCCGCACGGGGTCATGGTATATTTCCAATGATTTCCAATTGGATTAACGAAATGCTCAAAAACCGACATCTCTTCTCGACATTGCGTCAAGCGGCGATTAGGAAATAAAGTGTTTGTGGATGCCCCCATGGGGGAGTCTTGTCACCACTTTTGTGGAATCTCGTATCAGATATGCTATTGAGGCAACTCAATAATAGCGGCTTTCCTACTTATGGTTTTGCCGACGACTACCTAACATTGTACATCAACACCCTTTTCGAACTGATGCAAAGCACCCTTCAGGTAGTTGAGGGGTGGTGTTACCAATATCGCCTTTCCTAGCGCCTTTCGGTAAATCCGAGTAAAACATCTCGTTCTTTTCACGGAAAGGCGAAACCGTAATGGCGTTCGACCTTTGCGTCTCTTTGATTCTGAAATCGATGTGACTGAACAGGTAAAGTACGTTGGAGTCATTCTTGATTCCAAGCTTTCCTGGACACCTCACATTGAGTTCAGAATCAAGAAAGTTTGTATGGCCTTCGGGCATTGCCGGTGCACCTTTGGTACAACTTGGGGTTTAAAACCCAAGTATACCCTCTACAGGTGCTCATTTTATTAGAGGAAACTTCTGTAAACCTAAGATCGACACACACCTGGTTGTTTCCACTTTTGGTGGATTGGGACAAAGTTGTCCTTGCTCCAAGTGATCTTACAATTGCTTACAATTCCGCATATAGGACATTTTCCACGAAATTCCCTTCCCGAGAAGAGTGGACATCTAGTTATCGGGAGAGAAGTATTTCAGACGGCAGCGTATGTTACACTGATGGCTCCCTTCTCGAAGGTCGAGCAGGTGCTGGTGTCCACTCTCGTGAGCTAAGGCTAGATCAGTCTTACTCACTTGATAGACACTGCACCGTTTTTCAGGCTGAAATATGTGCTCTTATGTGCGGATTGCAATCAGCACTTCAGCAACACGTAACGGGCAAAGCCATATACATACTTCTATTCAGATAGCCAGGCTGCTATTAAAGCACTTACTTCGGCCAACTCCAGGTCGAAGATAGTTATCGTTTGTCGAACTCAAATCGAGGAGCTGAATTCAGCAACGCTGTTCACCTTGTATGGGTACCTAGCCATTCTTCCATCGCTGGAAATAAATTGGCTGATGAGTTAGCTCGCACTGGAGCATCACATGATTTCATTGGCCCTGAGCCAGCTATTCTGATATCAAAGTGTTGGGTAAAGCTTCAGATTCACAACACAGACAATACTGGAAAAGGTAGTTTGGAATCATGTCGTCAAACCAAATTTTATTGTACTGAGCCATCTCCAAGGGTGGCGAAGTACCTTACAAATCTGCCAAAGCAGAATTGCAGCATTCTGGCCAAAGCCTTTGACTGGCCACTGCCGACTCAGCTATCACATGGCGAATATTCAGCAAGCTGATTCATTTGCATGTGATAGCTGTGAATCCGATTATGGAACTTCGTATCATTTGATATGTAATTGTCCAGTTTTTGCGGAACTGCGTTTCCGAGTATTCGGTAAACACTCATTAAGTGAAACTGACTTCAAAGACCTGAATATTCAGGATATTCTGTTGTTCTTAACCCGCCGTGGTAAAGAGCTATATAGGCTCTCTTTCGCTTTATGCGTTATTAGTGTCCTTTTCAGGACGCTGTTTGAACCCATTGTGGTACGCTTATGCGTTAGTATCCTCTTCCAGGGTATTTTTCCTATTTCCCTACCTGTCATTATCCCCATCCTTATCCTTATTTCCTTCCTTTTCCCTCAGGTAGATGATGAAATAGGCTATTATTTTGGCGATGGCACAAATGTCCCAAATGGGGGATAACGTGCCTCTGGAGCCGGCCTTCTGATACCTGATACTATATGGACCATCAGAGCTTGGATAACTACACTCTGAAAAATTTTCACGTCCGATTTACGTGAAAAGATAGGTAGTTTTCGTCCACCATATTTTTCACGTAGCCTTCGCCGGAATTTCAGGTAGCTGGACTCATTTGAGATTGGGTAATCGACGTGATGATTCAGGTAAATTTGACATGAATTTTATGCATCGTTTACGTGAAATGTGGGTGAGAGCTACTGGAATCTTAGGTACCCGCATAGTGAAATACAATTTGTATTACAGTCCGCACAGTAAGTCTTCTTTATCTGTTACTGTAACTGTACCACGAACAGTTGCTTTTCTGTTGAAACTGTGAAACTCGAAGCATTCGATCATAAAGAACGGTTTATGTAACCCATCCCAAGCTGTAACAACATATCATATTGTACAGAAATTGTCAAATAATATAAGGATGAAAACCCGGGAGGCATGGTGGCAATATAAAATGACCTTTTATCAAACGGTTTGAGATTATATTTGCGCAACACACTCACACATACGTATTTCACTGTATGCTACTTAAAATTGACAGTTTGCCAAATAGTAGCTTTCATTGGTATCTGTACCGATTGAACTTTGCAGTTTTCAGTTTTGTAGAAAAAAAAAAAACAAAATCTTTCGCTCGCGAGCTGAGCGACAACAAACTTAAAATCGCCTCGAAAAACGGTTTCAAGTGCATGGAGCGGTCTTGATGAAACCCTGGATCGATGTGCTGGATTTACAGGTGCGGATGAAAAAGCATAATGTATTTGTGAGATGTATCATAGTAGTCGTGTGACTCTCTGTATACACTATAGTCGATGATTGTTTTGATCGCTGCCAAAAGTGGTGACGTCACGTTTATTATTTACATAAAGTTTCCTGCAGGCTGTACTGATTTTTCATTATTTGATGCAGTTTTGTGTGGAAATGGCGTGCTCTGTGCGAAAATGCGATACCCGGCGGTACTCAATTCAAAATAGCGCTGTGAAAATAAAGCTTCATCGCGTTCCAAAGAAAGAAGACGTAAGAAAAAAGTGGTTGTTGTTCTGCGGCATTGGTACGAACTGCAACAAAGACTGGCCGATTTACGTGTGCTCCAAACATTTTATCCCGGAAGATTATCATAACTATTACGACCCGGACATCCGTAGACGCCGCTTGACGCTAAATGGTAGGTTAAAATAGGATCTTATATATGTACTCATGTGTAACAAATATATATTTTTAGCTGTTCCAACTGTTCTACACTTACCTCCGGAGCAACCATCTGAACGTTTCAAACGTGCCCGTCGGAAGTCACGTGAAAAGTTGGTCGAAACTCTTCTACAGCAGCACCAGAAGTTTCCAGAAGCACTGTCTGATGGCTTTCAGCGCATGTCGTGTTCCCCGGGGTCGGCTCATAATCTGGATGCTGATAACAGCTTACCCAGCTCTACCGAGAGCGAGCTTTCGTGTCTCGATATGGAACAACAACCATCTGAACGTTTCAAACGTGCACGTCGGAAGTCACGTGGAAAGTTGGTCGAAACTCTTCTACAGCAGCACCAGAAGTTTCCGGAAGCACTGTCTGATGACTTTCAGCGCATGTCGTGTTCCCCGGGCCCGGTGTCGACTCATAATCTGGATGCTGATAACAGCTTACCCAGCTCTATCGAGAGCGAGCTTTCGTGTCCCGATACAGAACAAAAACTCGAAGAATCACTCGACATAAGCTTCATCCCTGATTTATGCAGCACGATCATCGTATCCGATGAAATTGATCCGGACTACAACATCAAGTTGCTGTGTGATACCGTGATGAAGTCAACAGCTCATGATTTGGAAATCAGTTCTGAGATTCTTGAAGGGTCCGAAGCTATCAATAGGCCTGAAATACAGCGTGGCTCTGGAGACTCAATTATTTCGCTCCCGGATCAAGATCAAATCATTTGCGAGATCCCTGAAGAGAGCGAACGAGCCGAATCAATCATCAAACCCAAAGCATCTCGTGGTTCTGTTGCCAGGCTAAATACAATTTTGCAACATCAACGGCAAACGATTCGAAACCTTCGAATGCAGGTAAATGTTATTATTAAAAAGAGTACTATTTTTTTTTAAATTTATCTTCTGTATTTTAGCTACGGAGCAAGGATTCACACATTAAAACACTACAGCGTGATATCCGACAACTAAATAAACAGAAGGATGACCAGGACCAGGACGTTGAAACCCTTCGAAAGGCTTGCGCTGAGTTGAAAAACGTTCCTGAATCCGTGATCAATTCGCGAATCCGATCAGCATTCCTCAAGGTGTTCACCCCGAATCAGGCCGACTTAATCCTCGGAAACAAGAAAAGAGTTATTTGGACACCAGAAGATATTCAAATGGCATTTTCTTTGAGGTAACGACAAAATTGAAACTATTCCACTGTAACTCAGTCGCTTTCATACTAGTTGACTTGAAATTTTGCATACGGCTAGATAATATACCGTGAGGCCGCCATTCCCCGCTCATGCTCCATTCGACGCTCGTTACATACAATTTCTATGAATGAAACGAGCGGTGAATGGCGACCTCACGGTACGCATGTATTCCACAGTGTCATTTGGTTACAAATAAACTGAGTATTTTAAACCCTGACCCTATTTATGCCAACAAATTTATGCTAACAAATATACTATGATTTATTATATCCTTCACAGGTACCACAGTCAACCTGGCTACGAAATTGTTCGTCGAGAAATGAGGATTCCTTTACCGTGTCTCCGAACTCTTAGGCAATGGGCATCCAACATTGACATGCGGAAAGGGATTATCGCCGATGTATTGACGGTCCTCAAGTTAGCTGGTGCGAATATGACAGAACGAGAGAAAGTAGTTATTCTGGGCTACGATGAAATGTCAGTCAGCCAAACGTTCGAGCGTGACAGACGGAATGATGAGATAGTAGGACCTCATAACGAAATGCAGGTCATATCAGCTCGTGGACTTTTTTCTAACTGGAAGCAGCCAATATATGTCAACTTCGATCAGGCAGTGACGTTGCCTATCTTGAATGAAGTCATCACTCGGTTACACGAAATCGGTTTCACAGTTGTGGGAAACGTACATGATTGCAGCTCGAAAAACCGGACATTGTGGAACGAAATTGGCATAGACTACTCTTCGGGACGAACTAGTATGAAGCACCCTGTCACCAACGAGGACATTTTCTTTTTTCCGGACGCACCTCATCTTCTTAAACTCATCCGAAACTGGTTATTGGATCACGGATTTTACTACAAAGGTAAATACAAATAGAGCAAGTAAATGCCATAGGCGGGAGCATATATAGATTATATGACGTATACGTCAGTAATACCTATAGATAGGTATATGATTAGTTAGTTTAACCTTATAAATGTTCGGTCGTTCAATGTGTTAAGCCCAATGGTCATTGGACTACAGAACAGATCTTTAAACACAGTTTGAAATTTTTGTATGTCTTTTTATTCCTTGTTAGAAGGATTATTAACCCACAAACAGACGTAACACCTCCGAAATTACTATCGACCACGCTTTTCACGAGCATTCAAAGTTGTGGCTTTCAAAACCAGAGGTGCGCACATCATTTTTCATTGCGTTTGACGTTTCACTCTAGCGCCTTCTGTTGACGATGGTAGTGTAAAGTGGGTGGTGGATTTTCACGAAAATTGTTGTTGATGTTACGTCTATTTGTCTGTAAATTAACTATCTTATTAAAGTTTTACTACTCTTGTTTTACACAGGCAAGCTGGTCACTAAGAAGTTCTTGGAACTTTTGGTGGAAAAGGCATCGACTCTACAAAACCCGATGGCATCCCAAAACGCACAATCAAAAAACATAGAACTGAATTCTCTTTTCAAAATTTCTATAAAACATTTGACCGTGCAGAAATCTGAAAGGCAAAATGTGCGCTTAGCTGCTGAGTTGCTAAGTCACACGACGGCCGTGAATTTACGGCGCCATTTTGGAGAGTATGAAGAGGCGGTCCTCCTAGCAGAAATAATTGAGAAAGTCAATCTGTGGTTCGACGTCATGAATTCGTACCAAATTTCGCAGAACATTCCAAGTAAAAAATGCTATGGCATGGATCTTCCCAATCAAGACAAAATACTGGATGATATGGCTGAGCTGATGAAGAACATCAGAGCTTTAAATCGGCACTGCTTGCCACATAGGTCGCATCTTGAGGTGAGTCTTAGATCCTATACTATGAATGTTATTCTGCTATTCTGCTATTCTGCTATTATCAACGCATCCCCTGGCTTTCGCCCATCTGCGTTGTCTTTTCACTAGGCAATACGTCTACCAATTGAAGTTTATGGGCTTGCCGGACCAAGTCTTGTAGCTAAGCCAAACACCCCACCTACAACTGTTGGGTAGGCACCATTGTCCCGCCCACTGGTCTTTTACAGCTAGTTGTAGGTGCATGTGTGCGTGTAAGTATTGGAGTGTGTGTGTCAGTGTTGGTGTATTGTAGGCGCCAACTCGTTCTAATCCACTCTGATAGCTAACACCCTATTGAACCATTACCCTTAAATTTGGCAATCTATGAAATAGAATGAGTTAAACGCCTGTAGAAAACAGTCAGTTAAATCAAACAAGGAATATTAGTATTAAAGCGAAGATACAACGAAGCAACGCCCCGAACCTCGAGAGCACAAACCCCAAGAACCAAATGACAGGCAGCGCCGATAAGTCGATCGACTGGCCACCATCAGTGAATAACCAATCGAGTAAACCCCCCAGCACAAACTGCCACCAGCTCTCCCGACCTGCGCCCAACAAATCCGAGGCACAGCCCAGCCTTAGCTTCACCTTAAAACCAAAATCTAGATTACAGAGCACAATACTTCCCAAGTAACCACACAGCTCGAGCCGCAAATCACGCACAACACGGCACAAATAAGACAAACACTACCACGCCCGTACAACCGAACCCGACCTAGAGTAGAGAAGGGTCTCTTTCCACTCCAACCCGGACTCAACTGCACCCACAGGGCAGCGCACCTCACCCACACCGCACTCATTCATGCATCACTGTCCGAGCCGCACGGTCACCTGGGTTGAGTCTATCTGCATGACCTCGCCCAACCCGTAACGCAGAGTTTAAGTCCCTCTCTTGCATTACAAAGTACTCCCTCTTCCCAAAAATCTGTGCGTGGTATAAATGAGATCTTAAGGCTGAAGAAATCGTCACCAATACAACCGCCAACACTGAGCACTCAATGATGTCGGCCTTATCAACGACGACCCCCTCAGTCCCAAACCCAATTATCCCACACTACCCAAGTAACCACCCTGCTGAAGCCGTAAGCACCACACGCACAAAGCACACACACCGACACGCACCACCCCACACAAACCACCAAGGCCGACCAAAAGCGGAAAGCGGTGCCACCACTGCTGAATCACGAGTTTTTCAGTATAATTCAGCAATCGTAGATCCATTCTTCGACCCTACTCAGCCCTAACGGTCCATAGCAATGCCTGTCAATATATGCGCCTCACACATGCAACCCCTACACCCTAACAGTATGGTCACTTGGGTATCCCTGGGTTTTGACATGATGGTCAGGGATCACAGCCATCAAAACGTTCCACACTTTATCAGGGCTTACGACCTGTAGACATGATGATTTCTCAATAGTTTCAAGCTCTTTCGGACCTTCCGCTATTGGAGACCATCATGGCTAGCGGTGTTTAGATCCTATACTATGAATGTTATTTCCCGAAAAACCAATACCTTTAACTTGCTTCGAAATTCACATCACACCGAAAAACATATTATCCCAAAAATCACTTCTCAGAAAACAGAAAGTTGCAGCTACGATTTATTGACCAAACTACCGACAATTTGAATCAACCGTTAAAAAGGTGATCGATAGAAAGCGGTTTATGGTGTGACATCTGTTTCTCTGTGTGAACATGTTTTCGCTCTGACATAACACCGACCATATAGACTAAACATATTTTAATAATTTAAATCTTGCTATTTTTAATTTGTTTTTCAGGTGTTCCAAAAAGCGATTCTAATTTCTATAGCATCAACGAAAAAGCTGTTCTTAAGAATGCAGGAGCAATATGGAGTGATTTTTATCATGACCTACAAATTGAACCAAGATTTTATTGAAAATCTTTTTGCTATCATAAGGTTGAACGGTGGAACTCATGACCACCCGTCTCCGTTGAAGGCACTCGATCGTTTACGACTAATTTTTCTTGGGAAAAATGTGCCCAATTTGAAACGTAACAAAAATACTGAGGACAACCAAGTCGATGAAGATTTTATTATGGCAAGACTGTTTCGGAAGAAAATGAACGTTAATACAAAGAGGAAAAATGAAGATAATTTGAACGATGTTGACAGTGATGATGATGATGAGCCGTGGCAGTTTGTCCCAAGAGAAAGTAGTCTAGAGGAAGCTGACGGTGGGGAATATTTTGCCGGATTCGTGGCTCGAGGATTACTGAAAAATTTCCCTGACCTTGCAAATTACACTCACACACTGCAGAATGCAGATCAAGATGATTCACGACCTGAGAACTACGTACAAGATTTGTCCTATGGAGGACTATTACAACCGACAGATTCGTGGAATAATGTTTGTTCTCAAATGGATTCGTTCTTCAATCATGTCAATAATAAATCAGAACCCACGACTGAAGACCGGTCTATAATTGGCTTCCGGGATCCTACAAATGTCCAGCAAAGATCTATCAGTCGACTGCATAAGCAGTTTCCCGAAGTTCCACAAAAAATTATAAAAAAATACGTTGACAGCAGAATTAACATACGAGTACGACATTTGAAGAAACGTTTGGAGGAGAGCAAAATTCATGAAAACAAAATTAGAAAGAAACGCAGACATAGGGGCAAAGAAAACGCAGGTGAAGCATACAAAAAGGAGCGAACTCCAGCTATTCGACAGAATAGTAGAAAACTAAACCATATAATCAATTGAAGACAGGTGCTAGGTAAAATCTTCTGAAATATTTCTGTTTTACATTACGTTTTACCTTGCTTTTTACAAATAACTAAATTATTTTTCAGATCATCACGGCGTGGCTATATCCGATCCTTGATCTCACCATATCGATCAAAATTTTCAAAACACGTAAATAAATCGATTCGAACTGAAAATGTTTTATTCAAAGATACAACGAATTTGGAAAATAAGTTGAAAAAAATCATGTTCATATCTTTCTGACGTTCAGTATCACACAGGCATTAAGCTGCCTCACTCGCAAAACAGTCCTATATGAATAGGAAATCCAGCAAAGATGGGACTGTTATGCGAGCGGGGGCAGTATATGCAATGGGCAATTTCTCATCACCGATTATCTCTTAAGGTTATTTTGGGAAGAAGGATCATATGATTAGAACAGAACATTATCTATCTATCTTTTTGTGTTTGAAAATCGATGTTTCATACATTTTGAATGGGGACTTGGACTTGGCTAGGGACTTGAAACGTCAAAAACGTAGTAGGCAAGACGAAGTTTGCCGGGGACAGCTAGTGTCTAAAAAAATGCAGAAGAAACGCTACTAGTTCTTCGAATACTGTCTGAACCTTGGTCTAAACACTTTTCAGTTAATTGTCGGTTTACTCTTTCAACAACTCATAGGTTATATATGCCCTTGGACCACGAACTGTTTATGATAACTGGTCGCTTCGAGCAATAATGATAGTCATCCGGAGAAATGGGGTATTCGGGAAAAAACAGCACAATCGTAAACCAGTAATACATCCATGAATGATTGAAATTCTTTCTGATCGTTGAAACACTGTAGTAGCCTATGATTGAATTGCCTCTATTAATGAGTGTCTGGTGATTTAAATATTATCTGTCCACGAATACAATACACTTTTACACTTTTTCGGGTACTGAAATAGGGGAACAAATGCTATTTTTGGCAGCTTTGTTCTCTTCGTCAAGGGGTTCTAAGAATCGATTGAACTCAAAGTTGACCTAAAAACTTCCACTATCACACTTATTTACATGGTCAATTGATTGATTTGTCTTTATTAGAGAGACTTTCAGCCCTTGGCTGGTTCGTCTCTTTTACATGGTCAAGTTTTAGGCAATGTTGCCGACAGAATCCCCTCGTAATCAAGAAAACATGACTGCCAAAAATACCCCAAGTCACCTTATCACTTTTAAATTGAAATGCTTATCAGAGAACTATAATTATTTTAGTTCCATTACTATCGGTATCAGTTTTATTTAACTATCCAGGTTGATCTCACTATGTTGGTCATCATCGGGACTCGATTTGTTTTCGGATCCTACTATTGCCGATATTGTTCCGCGAATCTCTAGATTCTATGATGGTTCCGCTTCCTCAATCTCCAAGACCAGAATCTATCTCCCGTTGTTGCGCGATCCACAGCCAAAGCCACCTACTGCAAAGTTTACTTTTATGCATCCGAAACTTTCAAGCTTAACCGCATACATATTTTGTCGGTGAAGTTTATAATATGTAGTTTGTGGTGCCTAGTTGATATTCTTTGGAAGGTAGATGGTTTTAATTCAGGAATCTGCTTCTGGTGGACTTTCTTTGGTGCCGCAAAACGAGGTCACGGCGGATGTGATTCCTTGGTGATTTCTGCTGCACTGCTGGCTTCTGATGGCTTGACAAGCTAACTTTCGATTCTCCGTGGTATGCCAACATTAGTGGATTATCACACTACCATAAATTGAATAAAAAACTAATGGAAATTCTTTATTTAGAACACAGAAGTACTTAAAGAACTACTATTCCAATTCACATTGCAAGCAATCTATTTTTGTTTTTGCAAACTTGACGTCACCGCCAATTTGTCGCATGTTTACATTTTTTTCGCTACCAATACTAACAAACCCATACGATGGGCCGGACCTGTCAAATTTAAGACATTGACCCTGGATGAAACAAGGGTAAGTTTTCCATAACTCGTAAATTTGTTGTTTATGCCATATCTTATCGAATGTAAATTATTTTGCAGAATACGCGAACTTGAGAGTGCAACTTCGAGGGATTCCTCAAAACGGAGGAGGAAGGATTCGTCTTGCAGCGGGAGAGAATTGTATGCCTCTTGCGAGTAAAAATCTGCTGCCACTGGAGGAAGGTCCATAGTAAGTTTTAATTTCCGTGGAAGCGGCCGGGCCCAAAATGGAACAAGTCGCAAGTCGGAGAATTCCATCGACATAACAACCCATTTCATCCGTTCGGAATAACCCGAGACGCTCCTCCGTTTATGTATGCTTGGTATGACGGTATGATAAATTCGTGGAAAAATATTTTTTTCAATAAAACAAATCTTTAGCTAACGCATAACCACTTTTTATTTTTAAACGGTTTCAATATATCTGAACCATATGCCATAAGCTTAAAATATCATGGAAGACCATAAACCAATAATAACACATACATTGTTCGTTTTCCTTCCACATTTATTGTTAAACTGATCTCTAACCATTTGCTATGCAGTGGATTGTCTCAAAAACTGGATAGTATATTGACTGTATCCTTTACTGTATTGCGAAAAATTTGTTCGAGAAAACGAGCGATTTTTTATGGTAACCTATCTTAACCGCCTATTCCACATACTGTAATTTGGCTGCTTACCATTTGTCAGACTGGCAAATCTGTACATGGAATGGTTATCTTACTGTTATCTCGGGTAGTCTGTGAAATAGTTAAATGTCAATAACTAATAGTCATCTACAGTATAAGAAACATTGCATTTACTGTTAGTGATTATGCGGGTAGGTTTTACGTGAAATCATGATTAGTTCTACACAAACTTCACGTAATTTATTCATGTTTTGGAATGAAAATAAAGCAGCTGCATCAACCTGCAACATATTTGAAGAGGCAAGAGATTTTAAATCCTTCCGAAATGCAATTAAAAAGTCGAGGAAAAAGCATTAAAAGCAAAAGCCTCCCGGTTAATAAATATGTCGTTTCATTTTGTAGGGATTTAAAAACTCTTGCCTCCTCAAATACGCTACAAGCTGGTACCAATATGTAACGAAGAAAAATCTTAATTAGTTTTTTTATTCTGGAGTAACTAATATATGTACGCCTACATACCGTATTACCCCGCTAATACGACACCGACTGTTGTCGAATAACCGGGGTAAACTTTTAATTCGACAAACTGGTCACCCTACACCATCATGCTCATTGAATTTTGGCAACTCTATTTTTGTTTTTGTTTTGATTTCCGGAGTTGTTATGAAACATAATTTCAACAGATATTGCGATGGTGCGAATGAATAGCTCGTTCTTTCTGCGATTATTGCCATCCTCAGTTCATTCCGGTTGGTCTCCAGGCGGTTTGGATGTAGAATAGCACCAACTCAGTACTTCCGAAATTAGCGGCTGCAAGAGTAGCTGCTGCGGGTGGGAGTATAACCGCAACATCAAACTGTTTTGCATTTACAGTATACATCGCTGTGACATTCGAACACTTTTTAATTCGACATGTGTCGAATAAGCGGGGTACGAATTAAAAAGTGTCGTATTAAAACGTGTCGAACCAACGGGGTAAGACGGTACAAAGTAATACATCTACATTAATTTCTAATCGTCTGTGATTAGATAACTGTCGTCAGTAGCAGCAGGCGTGCAGAATTTGAATTTGAATGTGTAACCCACAGCGACGCCTAAACGCATCACAGTAGGCGTAGTATAGATTTTAAATAAAATTTTCATTCCTAGTTTAACCGTCAACCGAAGTGTAGTTTTCTTTCTACGGCTCTTCCTAAAAGGTTATGGGCCAGGTGAAAAAGTAGGAAAAATCGAAGAAAAGTGAAAATGGCATCGCCGGAAAATGCCGCAGGAGTCCGCGGAATCGGTGACCCCCAAGGAAACCCGAACGCAGTTCAAATTTCGTCAACGCTACCGTGCATCGAACGTTTGGCCGGCCGTGAAAACTGGACCACGTGGAAATTCGCGGTGGAGACATTTTTGGAACTCGAGGACCTTTGGGAAGCAGTGAAGCCGATAGCCAACCCTGACGGAACATTCCCGGCGGTGGACGCACGTAAGGATAGGAAGGCGCGTGCTAAAATAATCCTTCTACTCGACCCCGTCAATTACGTACACGTGAAGGACGCAAAAACGGCCCGCGAGGTATGGGCGAAGCTTGAGGCGGCATTCGAAGACACCGGCCTGACCCGGCGCGTAGGACTCCTCAGGAAGCTCATCACCACCACGTTGGCCGCGTGTGACTCCATCGACACGTACGTAACGCAAATCGTTTCAACTGCCCACCAACTCCGGGGTGTTGGATTCGACATATCGGAAGAATGGGTTGGAACGTTGCTGCTAGCCGGACTGCCGGAGGAGTACAGACCGATGATTATGGCCCTGGAAAGCTCTGGAACGGCGATCACCGGCGACAGCATAAAAACCAAATTACTCCAGGAAGTGCAGACGACGAGGGACAAGACAGCGTTTGTTGGCAAAAAGGGCCCGCCGGCGAGAAATCCGCAAAGCGCACACGAAAAGTCAGCCGAGCAGCCGAGGGGACCCAGGTGCAAGCGTTGCAAGAAGTTTGGACACATCGCCCGAGACTGTCAAGCGAACCGAGGGTCAGCGTTCAGTGCAGTTTTGTCGACGAACCACGGCGCAGATTCCACAACTTGGTATTTCGATTCAGGAGCGTCGGACCATTTCACCAACGATAAAAGCCTTCTGGTGAACGCCAGGGCAGCAAGCGGCACAGTTGTGGCAGCGGATAATGTTGCTATGACCATCGTAGCCACCGGTTTAGCGAAACTGGATGCAAAGTGCTCTCCCGAAAGCCCACCGATAGAAGTGAATGATGTGAAATTCATCCCGTCGATGTCGAATAACCTCCTCTCGGTAAGTCAAATCGTTCGCCGCGGCCACGTGGTGCAATTTTCTGCAAGCGGTGTGAAGGTGATCGATCCATCAGGCGTCGTCATAGCAACGGGTTGCCACGATGTAGAGAAAGGCCTGTTTCGATTCGATGAGAAAAAGTCGTCGTCGTCGTCGTCGCTGGCGTGCACATCAAGTGGTATGGAAGTGTGGCACAGAAGAATGGGACATCTGAACATCGGCGGATTAAAGCAGCTGAAGGATGGACTGGCTTCTGGTATCGAGTTCAGCGAGGCGAAATGCGAAAATTGCGTTATTTGTGCGATGGGAAAACAGTCTCGTCTACCGTTTCCGAAAAAGGGACATCGAGCCAGCGAAGTGTTGGAGTTAGTACATTCCGACATCTGTGGACCCATGGAGGAGTCGTCGTTGGGCGGTAGTCGGTACTACATATCCTTTACCGACGATAAGACGAGGCGTATTTCCGTTTATTTCTTGGAGAGGAAATCCGAGACAGAAGTTCTGCAAGCATTCGACCATTTCCGCACTCAGGCTGAGCGTCAAACCGGATGCAAACTGAAGATTCTTCGAACGGACAATGGTAAGGAGTACATTAATAAGTCTTTCCAGAAACGCTTGAAGGAACTGGGCATCCGGCACCAGACGTCGACGGAGTACACCCCGCAACAAAACGGTTTAGCGGAACGCGTGAACCGGACAATTGTCGAGAGGGCTCGATGTTTGCTGTTTGAGGCAAATCTACCCAAGGCATTCTGGGCCGAAGCGGTGGCAGCTGCCACATACTTGGTGAACCGTTCCCCGACCAGAGGGCACAAGCAAACGCCGGAAGAAGCTTGGAGTGGCCGCAAGCCGGATTTGGCGCACATCCGTGTGTTCGGTGCCAAGGTCATGGCACACATCCCGAAGCAAAAACGGCGCAAATGGGACGCCAAATCGAAGGAATCCGTTCTCGTAGGATTCGACGAAGACACGAAGGCATACCGCCTGTACGATCCTGTGTCCAGGAAGGTCTTCAAATGTCGTGACGTCGTCTTCATCAGTGAGCCGTCTCATGTGCCGTCACCAAGTCCGGCATCTGCTCCACTTAGGAAGCCTACACCAGTTCGTACGTTTGTGAAGCTTGACTTTGAAGAACCACCAGGTGAAGTCGTCGTCGTTCAGTCGCCCGAACCAGATGAGCGACCCGATCCGGAAGAGGTTCAGTCCGCAGATGACCAGTCGGACGACTCCGATGCTTCAAACTACTTCTCGCAAGCAGACACCAGCGAAGGCGATCTTTCGGATGAAGCATCCGGTGACGTGACAATCATTGCGCTCCCCCCGCAAAAATCTTCATATCCACCCGAGTCACAGGTGTTGAGGCGCAGCGGCAGGGAGCGCGTTTTCCCAGGCAAGTACCATGACTTTTATCTTCCGAACAAAGGCCTGCCCTCCTACCAATTTTCAGAACAGCATCAGGATCGATCAACCGCCGGTACTTCACGAGTCGCATCGGTTCCCGCTGCGAGCCAGCAGCAAACGCAACAAGGAGCGTCGACCAGGAACTGTCTCGTGAGCAAGGGCTGCGATGACCCCCGCAGTTTCACCGAAGCGTTGCGATCCGCAGACGCTGACCACTGGAGAGCTGCAATGAAGGAAGAATATCGTGAGTTAATGCGAAACAACACATGGGAGCTAGTTGACTTGCCACCCGGCGAGCGTGCAGTGGGCTGCAAGTGGTTGTTCAAAACCAAACAGGACGAGAAAGGAAATTTCAAACGGCATAAAGCGAGGATTGTAGCACAAGGCTTCACGCAGAAGTTTGGTGTCGATTACGACGAAGTTTTCGCGCCCGTGGCGAAGCAAGTCACGTTTCGCGTGCTGCTGACTGTCGCTGCCCGCAACAATTGGGTCGTGAAGCATGTGGATGTCAAGACGGCGTACCTTAATGGAGAGCTGGATGAAGTCATCTATATGCGCCAACCCGAGGGTTTCCATTCCGGAACCGAACGCACCGTTTGTCGTCTGAAGAAGAGCCTATACGGCCTCAAGCAGTCCGCGCGCATATGGAACAAGAAAGTGGATTCCGTATTTAAAGCGATGGGGTTCGTCCAATCGAAAGCCGATCCGTGCCTATACATCAGGAAGAAAGGAGGGGCGTTCACGTACATCCTCATATACGTGGATGACATGATTGTCGTTACACAATCCGAGGAGGAGTTCCGTTCGATTTTGCGGCATCTTGAGGAGGAGTTCGCCATCAAGAACCTTGGCGATGTCCGACATTTCCTGGGGATGCAAGTTGAACGTTGCGAGGATGGATTCAAGCTCAACCAACAGGCGTACATCCAGAAGCTTCTCGGAAGGTTCAGCTTAGAGAATGCCAAGCCGGCAAAGACTCCGCTCGACCCAGGCTACTTGCAGCTGAAGGAGGAGGAGCAGGAGCAGCTTCCGAATAACAGTCAGTATTTGAGCTTGATCGGAGGATTACTATACGTTGCCCTACATACGCGTCCGGATATTGCGGTGAGCACCACAATCTTGGCGCAAAAGTCCAGTTGTCCAAACCAGCAAGACTGGAACGAAGCCAAACGGGTGCTGAGGTATTTAGGAGCGACAAGTCATTTCAAGCTAGCACTTGGATCTACCACCGCCGGTCTCTCGATGTATGCTGATGCAGACTGGGCCGGAGATCATCGAGACCGAAAATCGAAATCTGGGCATTTGATCATGTTCGGAGGAGGCGTCATTCAGTGGAGTTCCAGGAAGCAATCGTGTGTGGCCTTAAGCTCTACCGAAGCTGAATTGGTCGCGCTCGCAGAAGGATGCCAGGAACTCATCTGGACGAAGCGTTTGCTGGAGGACGTTGGAGTGTTTTCTTCTGATCCCGTTGTCGTGTACGAAGACAATCAGAGCTGCATAAAATTGGTTGAGAGTGACCGTATGGAGCGCAAAACGAAGCACATCGAAACCAGATTCTACTTCGTTCGTGATCTACACCAACAACGTCAAATCGATTTGCAGTACTGTCCGTCAGAAGAGATGCTCGCCGACCTGTTGACCAAGCCATTACATCGCGTGCGTTTGGAGAGCCTCCGAAAACAATTAGGAGTCAATCCAGATCTGCACGAGGAGGAGTGTCGTCAGTAGCAGCAGGCGTGCAGAATTTGAATTTGAATGTGTAACCCACAGCGACGCCTAAACGCATCACAGTAGGCGTAGTATAGATTTTAAATAAAATTTTCATTCCTAGTTTAACCGTCAACCGAAGTGTAGTTTTCTTTCTACGGCTCTTCCTAAAAATAACACAAACCAAATCTCGGGGCTCTAACGCAGAATTTTCGAAGTCCAGCCCAAGGTCCAGCCGTTTCAAACACCGTTAAACTGGACCTCCGATACCGTCAGACACCTATTCCAGCTCCTGAAATGATTGAAAATAGAAGAATACACAACTGCTTATAATAAATAACAATTAAATTACCTCAATACTTGCAGCAACTTGCACAGAAACTCAGCATGCAGTTCTTTCGCCAACCTACTTCTCGACGCCATATTGAACTGTTTTTTCACACCTGAAAATTCACGTAACTTTCGTTTCGCTGAAACTTACAAGTCGGAAGTACACCAACACAAACGCATTGAAACGATTTACGTGAAAATAAGGTGGATTTAACCAAACAGGGCGGTGCACACGACGTGGTTTTTGAGTGACAGTTACTGACGTCACGTAACTTTTGAGATTTTGAAAATAAGGATGAGCTACGTGATATTTCACGTAAATCGGAAGTGAAAATTCTTTAGAGTGTAATCAATATTAATTTCATTGAACTATTTTTAAAAGTTTGCTATCTATTCATTAAATGTTTATAATTTTATCTATTTGGCATGGAACGACCCCAAGCATTTGACAGGCCCACGAAGCCAATGTTTTTGATGACCCCGTTTTAGATGTTCTTTCGCAAAGATTACCTTCGGAATTCCAATCAATTATTAGAAAATTTATCCAATCTGCACGTTAGTCACACACTTCTCCCTAATTCTTTGCAACACAACACAAAGAATATGGATTCCATGCACAAAAACACAATAATCTTCCATCGAATTCTTCCGACTGCAAAAACAACACTTCACGTCAGGCACCAACCATGTCTCCTTGACCCGAAGAGATTGAACACCTTGCCACCCTCTTCTTTCCCCCCACACAACACACTCCACCCGAAGCAGCAAGCAACTCCTTTTATCACACCTTTGCTTTGTGGCAGAGGCAGAGCCCTGGCGATCTAATCGAACTACACACGACGGCGGACAGGTGCTGCACTGCTCTCTAAAATAAAAACGCTCATTTTTGAGTAGCGCCCATGCCGCACAGGGACTGTGTTGGAAACACACATTTTTTTAAATTGCTCGTACGCTCACATTTTTGCAAAATATCAATATTTTTCGGTATTTGAAGGTGGTTCATAAACCCAGTGAGCTGCCATGTCGAAATTATTGCAAAATACATGCTCATGTGAGCGTACGAGCAATTTTAAAAAAATGTGTGTTCCCAACACAGTCATGTGCGGCATGGATGTTTACTAAAAATGTGCAGGTCAAACACATTTTTGAGCGTAGCCGTTTTTGCGTGTGCGGATTAAAAGACGTCGTTTGCTGTCTTTTCACCGAAGGAATCCGTCGAAATCTTCGCCCGTCGGAACGACTACCGAAATGCGCCGTGAACTACGCGGAACGCGGAACGCAAAACTTCGAAATTACGGTGGAACATTCCACAAAATAGACACAAAACATCACACAAGTTTTTCACCAGAAATTTTTTTTACTGTTGCTTGCTAGAATGACGAATGAATGGAGTAGTGGCTTCGTCGTGTGTCTTTGAAGTGACTGCTGGCTGCTGATCGTGCGATTTTCTTTCTGCATGCATCGGCGCAAGCTGTCAAACTTCGGGTCGCGGATTCTGACACGCAGATGTGTTTTGGAGCGTCGCGCGATGACAACAAAATTGGGCGATTTCACGTGTGCAAGGTTTGTTTGTGACGAGGTTTTAAATATTTTGTGAATGAATTTGCAGAGTTCGTGCAGTTGAAACTTGGAATTTTTGACACGCGAAATTCGATTTTTCTCCTGAACCGTGCGTCGGACGTACGTCGGGCACAGTGCGCTGGATAGAGGGTCCGCTGTCCAGCGCACTACTTCCGACGTTAGGTTTAACGTATGAATTTTGAGAAAATTCGATTGTCGGTTGTGGGGAAACTTCGGGTTTTAAACGCGACGACGATAATTTTAGTATTTTTTTATTTGAATCGCGTGCGAGCCCGGCTGTAAATCTCTTTAAATAATAAAGGCAATTACATAAATAAATAAATAAAATTAATACAAATCGGTGAAACGGGGATATTATTCATTATTCAAGCAATTTAAGTGAGGAAGCATTACATTTTCGATTTCTAATTCAATATGTGTTTCATTTGAAATTATATTGTTCGTTCAGTTGAAAATCGGAATTTTTGACACGCGAAAATCGATTTTGCTCCCAAACCGTGCGTCGGATGTACGTCGAGAAAAGTGCGCTGGTTAGAGGGCCAGATCCGCTACCCAGCGCACTACGTCCGATGTTAGGTTTCACATATGGATTTGGAGAAAACTTGACTGTCGCGTGTGGGGAAACTTCGGGTTTCAAACGACAATAATTATATCAGAAGCAATCATCATTATAGAACAAGGAAGTGGCATTCCTATCCCACCAATGCAATGTTTTCGTAGCCGACATAACTGCGGCTCAAGCTGACAACTTATCTTACCCGACGTCTCCACTAGACAGAAATGTCTTGCCATTGTGCTGGACAGATGTGTCATGACAGAAATGTTCTCTCGCTGTTTGCATGGAAAGCAGCGGTGTTGATTGTCGTGCCGCTTACTGGCCAATTTCCGCAAATTAGGAAATTTGGCTTCCGAAGCTCCAAATCGGAATATAGAAAACGCCGATCCGACGACTTTTCAAATGCACCCGCCAAGCAGAAAATTTCCACTTTTCAAAAAGCACCCGCGAAGCCGAAAAACGTGCTGTCGTCTTAACAATAGCCAACAGAATGACGATCGACTTCGGCTTCAGCTATCGCGAACCCCACCGCTTTTCAAATCCGAGAGCAATTCTACACAACCCAATGCTGGACGTTTCTCACTCACTCGCACCCGCTCTCAAACCGCCACACCATCGCCCCGTCGATTTCACTCTCGGGCGTTTCTGGTTCGGTGTAAGGAGCGCGCGAATGTACGAACAGTTACGACTCACCCCGAACAGCTCTACACTCAGTACCGTACGTCGTGTCTGTGGCATTGGGAGAGCGGTGCTCACAAGAATGCCGGGCATACCCCGCCGATCGCTCTCGGGTCGTATTATGCGACGAAGGCTTGCCTCTCGCTCACTTCTTCTTGCCGTACTAAAAGCGCGCGTGGATCAACTTCGTTTTCGTGTTGAACTGTTATATTTTCTCTCACCCATTGTACCCATTCAGAGCAGTATTTGTTTTCTCTCTAATTATCACTCATTTCTATTCGTTCGGTTTTCCGATTAGTTAAGGTGATCCCCGAGGAAACTTTGAAGTATACACCGAAACGAATCGCTCGCTTTCATTTATTTGTTACCAAGATGCTTTTATCCACTACATTGATCATTATTAATCGTCTTTTGATTTGTACTGCAAAAATTGTTAAAAAGTGTATCATTGGGCATCTCCAGCAGAATTATAGTTGTAGATGCATTTGTTATGACAGTTATAAATTTTTGTTGGTCAAAAATTTGTAACTCACCGTCGACTCTTCAGCAGCAGTTCTAAATGATATTATATATATAGAATTGCGTTTGTGTGCGTGCTTCAGATTGTCAATCAGTTCGTGTAAACAAATCAAACGCTGCGAAAATGTCCGACGATTGGTATGAAAGTGTAACCGGAGAGTTCGAAGATCCCGGGATAGAAATGGACTTGTTTCTAGAGATAATTGAAGGTAAGTTTATCAATTCCAAAAATATACTGTCCCATTGAAGACCATTTGATTCCATTTTTTGCAGACAACTCTGGAAAGGCTGCGAGTCAGCGTCGAGGATCACTTCCTGGGCGTCGTAATATTGCGCGAAACTTTGTTCTAGGGCATGAAATGCTCATGGACCACTATTTCTCCCCGCAATCCGTCTATCCAGAAAATTTATTCGAAAGAAGGTTCCGGATGCCAAAACGTATGTTTTTGCGCATCTTGGAGGACATCACAGCCGCCAACGACTATTTTAAGCTGAAGTGCAATGCTGCTGGAAAGCCTGGGCTGTCCGGTATCCAAAAGTGCGCAGCAGCCATCCGTCAACTAGCCTACGGAACTGCTTCCGATGCTACTGACGAATATATTCAAATCGGTGAATCGACAGCCAACGAGGCTATGAAGGAGTTTTGCCGCACGCTACTCAAACTATACCGTGAGATTTTTTTGCGTCCACCGAACCAAAGCCAAAAGGCTGCATTAGAAGAAGAAAACGCGAGCCGGGGGTTCCCTGGAATGATTGGCAGTATCGACTGCATGCATTGGGAGTGGAAGAACTGCCCAGTTGCCCTAAAAGGTACGCTGCTGAATGCTAGAATGTTCTATTGTATATATATGTTTTTGTTTAATACTACTTTAATCAAGGTAAGTAAGTAAAACACCTTGATTTTAATGTCGCACAAACTTAAAATTGCAAAGGGGCTTTTCATAAACCACGTAGACTCTTGGAGGAGGGGGTCTGGCCAAATCCTACGCTCCATATAAAGTTTCAAATTTCAAATTCGTATGAACGAGGGGGTAGGTGGGGTCTGAGATTGCCAAATTCTAGTCTACGTAGATTATGAACAGCCCCAAAAGAATTCACATAGCCGATTATGCGCCTCCTTCTATATGGAACTATCTATCCCGGCAAACGTCGTACTGCCTGCCTACTGTGTTTTATAGAAGTCCCCCGCTACTTCATCAGTATGGGAGCCAGCCCTGTCGTCCTCCTTAGTCTAGGTTAGTCGACGACGAGATTTTGTTAAAAATAACCATGTGAAATGGTTAACGTGATTCCCACGTCCACCCCCTCAGGAGACAAATTTTAATAAATCGTTGTTTTGGGTGTTAACTGTTAACGCCCTGACCGTATCAGTTTGAGTGTATATGGGATTTGTCATAAGTCGGTACCCACGTCCACCCACTCAGGAGACAAATTTTAATAAAACATCATTTTGGGTGTTAACTGTTAACGCCCTGACCATACCAGTTTGAGTGTATATGGGATTTGTCATAAGTCGGTACCCACGTCCACCCCCTCAGGAGACAAATTTTAATAAAACATTATTTTGGGTGTTAACTGTTAACGCTCTGACCGTATCAGTTTGAGTGTATATGGGATTTGTTATAAGTCGGTACCCACGTTCACCCCCTCAGGAGACAAATTTTAATAAATCGTTGTTTTGGGTGTTAACTGTTAACGCCCTGACCATACCAGTTTGAGTGTATATGGGATTTGTCATAAGTCGGTACCCACGTCCACCCACTCAGGAGACAAATTTTAATAAAACATCATTTTGGGTGTTAACTGTTAATGCCCTGACCGTACCAGTTTGAGTGTATATGGGATTTGTCATAAGTCGGAACCCACGTCCACCCCCTCAGGAGACAAATTTTAATAAAACGTTGTTTTGGGTGTTAACTGTTAACGCCCTGACCATACCAGTTTGAGTGTATATGGGATTTGTCATAAGTCGGTACCCACGTCCACCCCCTCAGGAGACAAATTTTAATAAAACGTTATTTTGGGTGTTAACTGTTAACGCCCTGACCGTATCAGTTTGAGTGTATATGGGATTTGTTATAAGTCGATACCCACGTCCACCCCCTCAGGAGACAAATTTGAATAAAACGTTGTTTTGGGTGTTAACTGTTAACGCCCTGACCGTACCAGTTTGAGTGTATATGGGATTTGTCATAAGTCGGTACCCACGTCCACCCACTCAGGAGACAAATTTTAATAAAACATCATTTTGGGTGTTAACTGTTAATGCCCTGACCGTATCAGTTTGAGTGTATATGGGATTTGTCATAAGTCGGAACCCACGTCCACCCCCTCAGGAGACAAATTTGAATAAAACGTTGTTTTGGGTGTTAACTGTTAACGCCCTGACCGTACCAGTTTGAGTGTATATGGGATTTGTCATAAGTCGGTACCCACGTCCACCCACTCAGGAGACAAATTTTAATAAAACATCATTTTGGGTGTTAACTGTTAATGCCCTGACCGTACCAGTTTGAGTGTATATGGGATTTGTCATAAGTCGGAACCCACGTCCACCCCCTCAGGAGACAAATTTTAATAAAACGTTGTTTTGGGTGTTAACTGTTAACGCCCTGACCATACCAGTTTGAGTGTATATGGGATTTGTCATAAGTCGGTACCCACGTCCACCCCCTCAGGAGACAAATTTTAATAAAACGTTATTTTGGGTGTTAACTGTTAACGCCCTGACCGTATCAGTTTGAGTGTATATGGGATTTGTTATAAGTCGATACCCACGTCCACCCCCTCAGGAGACAAATTTGAATAAAACGTTGTTTTGGGTGTTAACTGTTAACGCCCTGACCATACCAGTTTGAGTGTATATGGGATTTGTCATAAGTCGGAACCCACGTCCACCCCCTCAGGAGACAAATTTGAATAAAACGTTGTTTTGGGTGTTAACTGTTAACGCCCTGACCGTACCAGTTTGAGTGTATATGGGATTTGTCATAAGTCGGTACCCACGTCCACCCACTCAGGAGACAAATTTTAATAAAACATCATTTTGGGTGTTAACTGTTAATGCCCTGACCGTATCAGTTTGAGTGTATATGGGATTTGTCATAAGTCGGAACCCACGTCCACCCCCTCAGGAGACAAATTTGAATAAAACGTTGTTTTGGGTGTTAACTGTTAACGCCCTGACCGTACCAGTTTGAGTGTATATGGGATTTGTCATAAGTCGGTACCCACGTCCACCCACTCAGGAGACAAATTTTAATAAAACATCATTTTGGGTGTTAACTGTTAATGCCCTGACCGTATCAGTTTGAGTGTATATGGGATTTGTCATAAGTCGGAACCCACGTCCACCCCCTCAGGAGACAAATTTGAATAAAACGTTGTTTTGGGTGTTAACTGTTAACGCCCTGACCGTACCAGTTTGAGTGTATATGGGATTTGTCATAAGTCGGTACCCACGTCCACCCACTCAGGAGACAAATTTTAATAAAACATCATTTTGGGTGTTAACTGTTGATGCCCTGACCGTACCAGTTTGAGTGTATATGGGATTTGTCATAAGTCGGAACCCACGTCAACCCCCTCAGGAGACAAATTTTAATAAAACGTTGTTTTGGGTGTTAACTGTTAACGCCCTGACCATACCAGTTTGAGTGTATATGGGATTTGTCATAAGTCGGTACCCACGTCCACCCCCTCAGGAGACAAATTTTAATAAAACGTTATTTTGGGTGTTAACTGTTAACGCCCTGACCGTATCAGTTTGAGTGTATATGGGATTTGTTATAAGTCGATACCCACGTCCACCCCCTCAGGAGACAAATTTGAATAAAACGTTGTTTTGGGTGTTAACTGTTAACGCCCTGACCGTACCAGTTTGAGTGTATATGGGATTTGTCATAAGTCGGTACCCACGTCCACCCACTCAGGAGACAAATTTTAATAAAACATCATTTTGGGGTTAACTGTTAATGCCCTGACCGTATCAGTTTGAGTGTATATGGGATTTGTCATAAGTCGGAACCCACGTCCACCCCCTCAGGAGACAAATTTGAATAAAACGTTGTTTTGGGTGTTAACTGTTAACGCCCTGACCGTACCAGTTTGAGTGTATATGGGATTTGTCATAAGTCGGTACCCACGTCCACCCACTCAGGAGACAAATTTTAATAAAACATCATTTTGGGTGTTAACTGTTAATGCCCTGACCGTATCAGTTTGAGTGTATATGGGATTTGTCATAAGTCGGAACCCACGTCCACCCCCTCAGGAGACAAATTTGAATAAAACGTTGTTTTGGGTGTTAACTGTTAACGCCCTGACCGTACCAGTTTGAGTGTATATGGGATTTGTCATAAGTCGGTACCCACGTCCACCCACTCAGGAGACAAATTTTAATAAAACATCATTTTGGGGTTAACTGTTAATGCCCTGACCGTATCAGTTTGAGTGTATATGGGATTTGTCATAAGTCGGAACCCACGTCCACCCCCTCAGGAGACAAATTTGAATAAAACGTTGTTTTGGGTGTTAACTGTTAACGCCCTGACCGTACCAGTTTGAGTGTATATGGGATTTGTCATAAGTCGGTACCCACGTCCACCCACTCAGGAGACAAATTTTAATAAAACATCATTTTGGGTGTTAACTGTTAATGCCCTGACCGTACCAGTTTGAGTGTATATGGGATTTGTCATAAGTCGGAACCCACGTCCACCCCCTCAGGAGACAAATTTTAATAAAACGTTATTTTGGGTGTTAACTGTTAACGCCCTGACCGTATCAGTTTGAGTGTATATGGGATTTGTTATAAGTCGATACCCACGTCCACCCCCTCAGGAGACAAATTTGAATAAAACGTTGTTTTGGGTGTTAACTGTTAACGCCCTGACCATACCAGTTTGAGTGTATATGGGATTTGTCATAAGTCGAAACCCACGTCCACCCCCTCAGGAGACAAATTTGAATAAAACGTTGTTTTGGGTGTTAACTGTTAACGCCCTGACCGTACCAGTTTGAGTGTATATGGGATTTGTCATAAGTCGGTACCCACGTCCACCCACTCAGGAGACAAATTTTAATAAAACATCATTTTGGGTGTTAACTGTTAATGCCCTGACCGTATCAGTTTGAGTGTATATGGGATTTGTCATAAGTCGGAACCCACGTCCACCCCCTCAGGAGACAAATTTGAATAAAACGTTGTTTTGGGTGTTAACTGTTAACGCCCTGACCGTACCAGTTTGAGTGTATATGGGATTTGTCATAAGTCGGTACCCACGTCCACCCACTCAGGAGACAAATTTTAATAAAACATCATTTTGGGTGTTAACTGTTAATGCCCTGACCGTATCAGTTTGAGTGTATATGGGATTTGTCATAAGTCGGAACCCACGTCCACCCCCTCAGGAGACAAATTTGAATAAAACGTTGTTTTGGGTGTTAACTGTTAACGCCCTGACCGTACCAGTTTGAGTGTATATGGGATTTGTCATAAGTCGGTACCCACGTCCACCCACTCAGGAGACAAATTTTAATAAAACATCATTTTGGGTGTTAACTGTTAATGCCCTGACCGTACCAGTTTGAGTGTATATGGGATTTGTCATAAGTCGGAACCCACGTCCACCCCCTCAGGAGACAAATTTTAATAAAACGTTGTTTTGGGTGTTAACTGTTAACGCCCTGACCATACCAGTTTGAGTGTATATGGGATTTGTCATAAGTCGGTACCCACGTCCACCCCCTCAGGAGACAAATTTTAATAAAACGTTATTTTGGGTGTTAACTGTTAACGCCCTGACCGTATCAGTTTGAGTGTATATGGGATTTGTTATAAGTCGATACCCACGTCCACCCCCTCAGGAGACAAATTTTAATAAAACGTTGTTTTGGGTGTTAACTGTTAACGCCCTGACCATACCAGTTTGAGTGTATATGGGATTTGTCATAAGTCGGAACCCACGTCCACCCCCTCAGGAGACAAATTTTAATAAAACGTTATTTTGGGTGTTAACTGTTAACGCCCTGACCGTATCAGTTTGAGTGTATATGGGATTTGTTATAAGTCGAAACCCACGTCCACCCCCTCAGGAGACAAATTTGAATAAAACGTTGTTTTGGGTGTTAACTGTTAACGCCCTGACCGTACCAGTTTGAGTGTATATGGGATTTGTCATAAGTCGGTACCCACGTCCACCCACTCAGGAGACAAATTTTAATAAAACATCATTTTGGGTGTTAACTGTTAATGCCCTGACCGTATCAGTTTGAGTGTATATGGGATTTGTCATAAGTCGGAACCCACGTCCACCCCCTCAGGAGACAAATTTGAATAAAACGTTGTTTTGGGTGTTAACTGTTAACGCCCTGACCGTACCAGTTTGAGTGTATATGGGATTTGTCATAAGTCGGTACCCACGTCCACCCACTCAGGAGACAAATTTTAATAAAACATCATTTTGGGTGTTAACTGTTAATGCCCTGACCGTATCAGTTTGAGTGTATATGGGATTTGTCATAAGTCGGAACCCACGTCCACCCCCTCAGGAGACAAATTTGAATAAAACGTTGTTTTGGGTGTTAACTGTTAACGCCCTGACCGTACCAGTTTGAGTGTATATGTTTGTTTGTTTGTTTGTTTATTTCCGACATTTTACACCGGAAGGGTGCATTCATGTCGCACGGTCTAATTCACATTTTGATTACAATTTGTTATTCTATTACAATTGTTCGCAAATCTCGTATCGCAAAAAAAAAAAAAAAAATCACTCATTTGCAATTTGTTATTCTAAGTCTACAGTTGCTTGTACAATCCCGAGTCGCGCAAAAATTTCAGAATCCTAGTTGTTTTTTCTTCCTCGTTTGATAAGGCGTCTCGTAAACTCGTCGTTCCAATATTATTCTCCTGTCGCTCCCTTTCATATTTTCTACAATTCAAAATCACGTGTCGCACGTCCAGTGTAGTTCCGCAGCACTCGCATGTTGGTGGGGGTTCCTCCTTCAGAAGGAACGTGTGTGTCAGGCGTGTATGGCCTATCCGCAGGCGTGTAAGCACTCGCTGGTCGGCTGCATTGCCGTGATCTGTCCACCGGTACGTATCGTGTTTGATTTCTCTCAGCTTCGCCTCTCGTGTTTCGAACCAGTTGTTCTCCCATCGTTGTCGTATCGCTTGCTTTATCGTCCTTAACGCGTCTTCACCCGGAATCGGCACTTCAACGGCTGGATCTGTTCTTGCCTCATTCGCTAGTCGATCGGCTGCCTCGTTACCAGGAATGCCGGCGTGTCCGGGAATCCAACAGAATCGAACTGACTTATTTTGTGCAATGTTTTCAATCTCTTGGATCCACGGGTGTTTTGATGTTCCTGTCTCGAGAGCGGACAAACAGCTTGCTGAATCCGTGAGGATCACTACTTCTCGATTCACATTCGGTATGGAAACCGCTTTCAGTATAGCGTTATTTTGGGTGTTAACTGTTAACGCCCTGACCGTATCAGTTTGAGTGTATATGGGATTTGTTATAAGTCGATACCCACGTCCACCCACTCAGGAGACAAATTTTAATAAAACATCATTTTGGGTGTTAACTGTTAACGCCCTGACCGTATCAGTTTGAGTGTATATGGGATTTGTCATAAGTCGGTACCCACGTCCACCCCCTCAGGAGACAAATTTGAATAAAACGTTGTTTTGGGTGTTAACTGTTAACGCCCTGACCGTATCAGTTTGAGTGTATATGGGATTTGTTATAAGTCGGTACCCACGTCCACCCCCTCAGGAGACAGATTTTAATAAAACATCATTTTGGGTGTTAACTGTTAACGCCCTGACCGTACCAGTTTGAGTGTATATGGGATTTGTCATAAGTCGGAACCCACGTCCACCCCCTCAGGAGACAAATTTTAATAAAACGTTGTTTTGGGTGTTAACTGTTAACGCCCTGACCGTATCAGTTTGAGTGTATATGGGATTTGTCATAAGTCGGTACCCACGTCCACCCCCTCAGGAGACAAATTTTAATAAAACGTTGTTTTGGGTGTTAACTGTTAACGCCCTGACCATACCAGTTTGAGTGTATATGGGATTTGTCATAAGTCGGTACCCACGTCCACCCACTCAGGAGACAAATTTTAATAAAACATCATTTTGGGTGTTAACTGTTAATGCCCTGACCGTACCAGTTTGAGTGTATATGGGATTTGTCATAAGTCGGTACCCACGTCCACCCCCTCAGGAGACAAATTTTAATAAAACGTTGTTTTGGGTGTTAACTGTTAACGCCCTGACCGTATCAGTTTGAGTGTATATGGGATTTGTCATAAGTCGGTACCCACGTCCACCCCCTCAGGAGACAAATTTTAATAAAACGTTGTTTTGGGTGTTAACTGTTAACGTCCTGACCATACCAGTTTGAGTGTATATGGGATTTGCCATAAGTCGGTACCCACGTCCACCCCCTCAGGAGACAAATTTGAATAAAACGTTGTTTTGGGTGTTAACTGTTAACGCCCTGACCGTACCAGTTTGAGTGTATATGGGATTTGTTATAAGTCGGTACCCACGTCCACCCCCTCAGGAGACAGATTTTAATAAAACATCATTTTGGGTGTTAACTGTTAACGCCCTGACCGTACCAGTTTGAGTGTATATGGGATTTGTCATAAGTCGGAACCCACGTCCACCCCCTCAGGAGACAAATTTTAATAAAACGTTGTTTTGGGTGTTAACTGTTAACGCCCTGACCGTATCAGTTTGAGTGTATATGGGATTTGTCATAAGTCGGTACCCACGTCCACCCACTCAGGAGACAAATTTTAATAAAACATCATTTTGGGTGTTAACTGTTAATGCCCTGACCGTACCAGTTTGAGTGTATATGGGATTTGTCATAAGTCGGAACCCACGTCCACCCCCTCAGGAGACAAATTTTAATAAAACGTTGTTTTGGGTGTTAACTGTTAACGTCCTGACCATACCAGTTTGAGTGTATATGGGATTTGCCATAAGTCGGTACCCACGTCCACCCCCTCAGGAGACAAATTTGAATAAAACGTTGTTTTGGGTGTTAACTGTTAACGCCCTGACCGTATCAGTTTGAGTGTATATGGGATTTGTTATAAGTCGGTACCCACGTCCACCCCCTCAGGAGACAAATTTTAATAAAACGTTGTTTTGGGTGTTAACTGTTAACGTCCTGACCATACCAGTTTGAGTGTATATGGGATTTGCCATAAGTCGGTACCCACGTCCACCCCCTCAGGAGACAAATTTGAATAAAACGTTGTTTTGGGTGTTAACTGTTAACGCCCTGACCGTATCAGTTTGAGTGTATATGGGATTTGTTATAAGTCGGTACCCACGTCCACCCCCTCAGGAGACAGATTTTAATAAAACATCATTTTGGGTGTTAACTGTTAACGCCCTGACCGTACCAGTTTGAGTGTATATGGGATTTGTCATAAGTCGGTACCCACGTCCACCCCCTCAGGAGACAAATTTGAATAAAACGTTGTTTTGGGTGTTAACTGTTAACGCCCTGACCGTATCAGTTTGAGTGTATATGGGATTTGTTATAAGTCGGTACCCACGTCCACCCCCTCAGGAGACAAATTTTAATAAAACGTTGTTTTGGGTGTTAACTGTTAACGCCCTGACCGTACCAGTTTGAGTGTATATGGGATTTGTCATAAGTCGGTACCCACGTCCACCCCCTCAGGAGACAGATTTTAATAAAACATCATTTTGGGTGTTAACTGTTAACGCCCTGACCATACCAGTTTGAGTGTATATGGGATTTGTCATAAGTCGGTACCCACGTCCACCCACTCAGGAGACAAATTTTAATAAAACGTTTATTTAATGTTTATTTTATATTTATTTCAGGCCAATACCAGGGCAAAGAAGGCAAAGCAACGGTTGTACTAGAGGCAGTGGCGAGCTATAATTGTCGGATATGGTATTGTAATTTCGGAGCTGCGGGAAGTTGCAACGACATTAACATACTAGACAATTCACCACTATTAGATGAAATAATACATGTAAGTATATTGATCTATCTGAGTGAAGTCAAATCAAGTCAGGAATTTGAACCTTGAATTTCATCGTTGTGGGTTACGATAGCAAATTATATGGTCGACTGCGTCCGATTAATTCGACGGATTAATCGACAGTCGACAGCGGTACTGATCAGGTCAACCTTCTAAACTACCTTCTTGTTCCTTCTGACGAAACGTCCTTTCTGGGACGGAGGCTACTTCTCAGCTTATTATGCTTGCCGTTGTGATCTTTGCGCGACTCTAACTGAAAGTATGAACTTTGAATTATCGATATGAAAATGTTAATAGAACGATACTACAATTCTCGGATACTTTTTCAAAACGACGTATAATAAATACATACACGCAAATTCTATGTTGATACGTCGTTTTGAATAAGTATCCGAGAATTTTTCTATTGCCTTTCAACTGTCGTCAAGATATTAATGGGTGACCACCATTGCACATATTCGGCTGCGCGAAGTAAGACATAAATCCGTTAGGCATAATGCTTTTGACCTGTTCTCATCTCAATGATGATTTAATATGTTATTCGGTAATGCATAACAAATGTGTCCTAATACGGTTCATTTATGTTTATTTACAGAACGGTATGTTGGACCTGACGTACGAAGTGAACGGTAAAACGCGTGAAAGGGGATATCTTCTAGGAGATGGAATTTATCCCGACTGGTCTTGTTTCGTCAAAACAATATCGCATCCATCTAACGCGAAGGAGCAGCATTTTGCAACGGTTCAGGAATCTGTAAGAAAAGACGTGGAACGGTGTTTCAGTCTTCTGACCAATACCTGGCAAATTACAAAGCAGCCGTGTCGTTTGTGGGATTTGCAAACCATGATACTCGTGATGGAAGCTTGTATAATTTTGCACAATATGCGCATTGAATACAACGAACACGAAGAGGTGGTTTTTCGACAAAATTCCAATGAGCGTGAGCCGAAGACCTTCACACAGTAAATAGAAGAAGAGAGAAATATAGAGTATATTGTCACAATAAGATAAGAAAAGTAAACAGCTATCCATTTCTGAACGTATTTTATTTAAAGCAATCACGAAAGCATTTGATGCCTATGTTTATAAAAAAACATTTAAAAAATTTGAACAACGCTGCTGCATGACATTATTCTATCGACATTGTGGTCCTTATCATATTGATCGATCTAAATTTACAAGTTTGAATATTGATTAAAATTGAAGGAAACTAGCAAGATGTAGACCTAGAATAATTCAATGGGATAAAGAAAAGGTAGATTGCTTAAATGGAGATATTACTGAGATAAATCAAACATAACAATGCGTCCACTAATCACTATCATAATCTGATACAATGAGTGATTCCGGATCAAAAGATCCACAGTCTTCGCCCATCGATTTCACCTCCAACTTAACATGCGCGGCTCTTGTTAATGGTTGTTCACCAGTAGTAGTAGCCAGCTCAATCATTGCATCGGATACCGGATTTGATGGCCCGGGCGCCGAATCACGTACTTCGGATTCACATAGCAGTTCGTCTAGGATTTTTTTCTTTTTCAGTTTGAGTATTTTTGTTGAAATCTCATCCAGATCGTTCAAGCTCGTCGTCACTATTTTGATGCGATTAGCTTGTCGCATTATTTCGTTCCTTTCCTATGTTGCCTGAGCCATTTCTTCTAAAACAGTAATTTTACTCCGTTCGACCTCATCCATCCTCAATTTATGTTTGGCGGCTTTTTGTCCTATTGGTCGGCCGCACGGAGGTACTGGAGAAACTGGTTCAGATACTGTGAAGCAAAGAAACAAGTTAGTAGGTAAAGCGAAGGATCTTTTCGTAATGGAAATATTATTGACTTCTTTGGACATGAACCTTTATGTGTGATATACGGATACGATACGATGGTTGCGTTAACCTTATGAGGTTACAATCGAATTCAAGAAAATATTGCATCAGTTTCATCTAATTTCGTTTGTTCCGACTCCGTCGAAAATCGACAGTGCTCAAGACAGTGCTGAAAATATAAATTCAACATAGAGTGGCGAAGCGTATTATCGGCAGGTTTGTTCTCTTCGTCATGGGGGTTTTTGTGGGCCGAATTGCCTGAAATTGAGTCGTATAACTCAGCTAGACAGGCTAGACATTAGTAGGAGTCTACGACCAGAGTGCTCGATCTTCTCCGCAGAAGCTATGGCTATCCTCGTGGCTGTTTCCACCCCGGCCGATCAGCCCATCCTAGTCCTTACGGATTCCGCCAGTGTACTCGACGCCTTAAAGTCGAAAATCTATGAACATCTTCAGAATTGATAACAAAACATTTCTAAATATGACTTATGTTTTTGAAAATCTATGAAATACTTCTGAAATCCCCAGCCAAAATTGTATGAAATTTTCAGACAAATTAAAAAAAAACAGACTTAAACTCTTGAGTTCCGAATCAGGAATTCCTCCAGGAGTTCTTTCAAGGATTCCTAGAGAAGTTTTTTTAGAGATTCCCACAGAAGTTCCATCAGGGATTCCTCCAGGAGTTCCATTAGGGATTCCTTCAGAGGCTCCTTCAGGAGTTCCATCGGGGATTTTTCCAGGAGTTCCTTTTTAGATTCTTCCAAAAGTTCCTACAAAGATTCCTCCAGGGTTTCTTTCAATGCTTCCTTAAGAGATTCGTTCTAAGTTCCTTCAGGGATTTCTCTAGGAACTCTTCCAAAGATTCCTCCAGAAGTTCCTCAAGAGATTCACCCAAATATTTTTTTTTTTCCATTGATTTCTACAATATTTTTAGAGAATTCTATCAGAAGCTTCTTCGAGAATTATGTGCGGATATATTTAAACAATTTCTGAGAATTTCAAAAGATTCTCTGAAATTCCCAGTGATTTGGAAAGTATTCTAACAATCCTCAGAATTCCTAAAGATTCTCAGAAATTCCAAGTCATCCGGGGGATGATCCGGGGGATCAGGGATTTTTCCAGTACTTCCTTCAGTGTTCCCACATGGAGTTCCTTCAGAGATTCCTCTAGGAGTTCCTTCAGGGATATCTCAAGGAGTTCAAGAATTCATTCCGGAGTTCCTTCGAGGATTTCTCAAGGAGTTCAGGGATTCCTCCAGAAGTTCCTTCAGGGATTATTCCAGAATTTTCTACAAGGATTCCTCTAAGAGTTCCTTCAGGTATTTCTCAAAGAGTTCCTTCAGGGATTCCTTCAGGAGTTCCTTCAATGATTCCAAAAGGAGCTTCTTCAGGGATTCCTCCAAGCGTTCTTTCAGGGATTCCTTCAGAGATTCCTCCCAGGGTTCCTTCAAGAATTCTTCCAGGAGTTTCTTCAGGGATTCCTCCAGAAGTTCCTCTAAGGATTCCTTCAGAAACCCCTCCAGGAGTTCCATCGAAGATTTTTCCAGGAGTTCCTTCTAAGATTTTCCAAAAATTCCTACAAAGATTCCTCCAGGATCTCCTTTAATGTTTCTTCAAGAGATTCGTTCTAAGTTCCTTCAGGTATTTCTCTAGAAACTCTTCCAAAGATTCCTCCAGAATTTCTTCCAAATATGCACCCGAAAGTTTTTTTTTCATTGATTTGTACAATAGAAAATTCCATCAGAAGCTCCTTCGGGATCAGGGATTCCTCAAGTAGTTCCTTCAGTTATTCTACAAGGTTTTCTTTCAGGGATTCCTCCAGGAGTTCCTTCAGGAATTCCTCCAGGAGTTCCTTCAGGAATTCATCCACGAGTTCCTTCAAGGATTGCTCCAGTAGTTCCTTCAGTGATTCCGCAAGATGTTCCTTCAGAGATTATTCCAGAATTTTCTACAAGGATTCCTCCCGGAGTTCCTCCAATGATTCCTTAAAGACTTCCTTCAGGAATCCCTCAAGGAGTTCCATCAGGGATTCCTCCAGGAGTTCCTTCAGGAATTCCTCTAGGAGTTCCTTCAGGGATTGCTCCAATAGTTCCTTCAGTGATTCCACAAGAAGTTCCGTCAGAAATTATTCCAGCACTTTCTACAACGATTCCTCCCGGATTTCCTCCAATAATTCCTCAAAGATTTCCTTCAGGAATTTCACCAGGAGTTTTTTCAGGAATTCCTCCAGGAGTTCCTTCAGGGATTGCTCTAACAGTTCCTTCAGTGATTCTGCAAGAAGTTCCTTCAGATATTATTCCAGAATTTTCTACAAGGATTCCTCCCGGAATTCCTTCAATGATTACTCAATGAGTTCCTTCAGGGATTCCTTCCGGAGTTCCTTCAGGGTTTTCTCAAGGAGTTCAAGAATTCCTCCCGGAATTTCTCAAGGAATTCAGGGATACCTCCCGGAGTTCCTTAAGGGATTCCTCCTGAAGTTCCTTCAGGGATTCCTTTAGAATATCCATCAGGAGTTCATTCAGGGATTATTCCAGAATTTCCTACAAGGTTTCTTCCAGGAGTTCCTTCAATGATTCATCAAGGAGCTCCTTCAGGTATTCCTCCAGGAGTTCCTTCAGGGATTCCTCCAGAAGTTCTTCCAGGAATTTCTAAAGGAGTTTAGGGATTCCTCCCGGAGTTCTTTCAGGGATTCTTGCACAAGCTCCTTCCATGATTCCTCAAGGAGCTCCTTCAGGGATTTCTCCAGGAGTTCCTTTAGGGATTCCTCCATGAGTACCTTCAGGGATTTCTCCGGGAGTTCCTTCAGGCATTTCTCCAGAAGTTCCTCCAAGAGTTTTTTTCAGGGATTCCTTCAGGAGTTTCTTCACGGATTCCTTCAAGAGTTCCTTCAGGGATTCCTCCAGGAGTTCCTTTAGGGATTCTTTCAGAGGCTCTTCCAGGAGTTCCGTAAGGAACTTTAGCAGGAGTTCCTTCTTTATTTTTTCCAAAAGGTCGTACAAAGATCCTCCAGGATGTCCTTCAACGTTTCTCGAAAAGATTCGTTATTAGTTCCTTCAGGGATTCCTCTAGGAGTTCTTCTAAGGATTCCTCCAGAAGTGCCTCCAGATAGTCATCCAAAAGTTATTTTTTTCCATTGATTACAAATTCTTCAAAGAAATTCATCAGAAGCTCATTAGAGCGTTATGTGGGGATATATTTAAACAATTTCAAGGAATATCTAAAGATTCTCAGAAAATCCCGAAGATCTGGAATGTATTCTAAGATTCCTGAGAATCCCTGAAAATATGCTCAGTCATTTATAGGAATCAGTAGCATCGCGGAATATATTTAAATAATTTCTGAGAATCCCTAAAGATTATCAGAAATTTCCAGTCATCGGGGATGTATTCTAAAAACTATAGAAAATATTCTCAATCATTTATAGAAATCAGTATCATCGCGGAATATAATACCTGGGAATCTCTAAACCTCCTCAGAAATTCCCAGTGATCTTGGATGTATTCTTAGATTCCTGAGAATCCCTAAAGAATCTAAGAAATGCCCAGTGATCTGGCATGTTTTCTAAGATTCCAGAGAATCCCTAACGATTCTCAAAAATTCCCAGTCATCTTGAATGTATTCTAAAAACTATAGAAAATATTCTCAATCGTTTATAGGATCCGGTAGCAATGCGAAATATATTTAAATAATTTAAGAGAATCCTTAAAGATTCTCAAAAATTCCCGGTGATCTAGGATGTATTCTAAGATTCCTGCGAATCCCTAAATATTCTCAGAAATTCCCAGTAATTTTGAATGTATTCTAAAAACTATAGGAAAAATTCTCAATCATTTATAGCAATAAGTAGCATCGCGAAATATATTTAAATAATGCCTGGGAATCTCTAAAGATTCTCAGAATTCCCAGTGATCTGGGATGCATTCTAAGATTCCTGAGAATAGTCATCCGAGATGCATTCCAAAATTCATAGAAAATATTCTCAGTCATTTAAAGAATCAGTAACATCGCGAAATAAATTAAAATAATTCCTGAGAATCCCTAAATATTCTCAGAAATTCCCAGTGATCTTGAATGTATTTTAAAACCTATAAAAATATTCTCAATCATTTATAGAAATCAGTAGCATCGCGGAAAATATTTAAATAATGCCTGGGAATCTCTAAAGCTTCTCAGAAATTTCCAGTGATCTGGGATACATTCGCAAATTCTTGAGAATCAAAAAAAAAATCAGAAATTCCCAGTCATCTGGGATGCATTCTAAAATCTAAAGAAAATATGCTAAGTCATTTATAGGAATCAGTAGTATCGCGAAATATATTTAAATATTTTTTGAGAATCCCTAAAGGTTCTCAGAAATTCCCAGTCATCGGGGATGTATTCTAAAAACTATAGAAAATATTCTCAATTATTTTTAGAAATCAGTATCATCGCGGAATATAATACCTGGGAATCTCTAAACCTCCTCAGAAATTCCCAGGGATCTTGGATGTATTCTTAGATTCCTGAGAAACCCTAAAGAATCTAAGAAATGCACAGTGATCTGGCATGTATTCTAAGATTCCTGAGAGTCCCTAAAGATTCTCAGAAATTCCCAGTCATCTTGAATGTATTCTAAAAACTATAGAAAATATTGTCAATCGTTTAAACGAATCAGAAATTCCCAGTCATCTTGAATGTATTCTAAAAACTATAGAAAATATTGTCAATCGTTTAAACGAATCAGTAGCATCGCGGAATATATTTAAATAATTTATGAGAATCACTAAAGCTTCTCAGAAATTCCCCGTGATCTGGGATGTATTCTAAGATTCCAGAGAATCCCTAACGATTCTCAAAAATTCCCAGTCATCTTGAATGTATTCTAAAAACTATAGAAAATATTCTCAATCGTTTATAGGATCCAGTAGCAATGCGAAATATTTTTAAATAATTTAAGAGAATCCTTAAAGATTCTCAAAAATTCCCGGTGATCTAGGATGTATTCTAAGATTCCTGAGAATCCCTAAATATTCTCAGAAACTCCCAGTAATCTTGAATGTATTCTAAAAACTATAGGAAAAATTCTCAATCATTTATAGCAATAAGTAGCATCGCGAAATATATTTAAATAATGCCTGGGAATCTCTAAAGATTCTCAGAATTCCCAGTGATCTGGGATGCATTCTAAGATTCCTGAGAATAGTCATCCGAGATGCATTCCAAAATTCATAGAAAATATTCTCAGTCATTTAAAGAATCAGTAGCATCGCGAAATAAATTAAAATAATTCCTGAGAATCCCTAAATATTCTCAGAAATTCCCAGTGATCTTGAATGTATTTTAAAACCTATAGAAAATATTCTCAATCATTTATAGAAATCAGTAGCATCGCGGAAAATATTTAAATTATGCCTGGGAATCTCTAAAGTTTCTCAGAAATTCCCAGTGATCTGGGATACATTCGCAAATTCTTGAGAATCCAAAAAAAAATCAGAAATTCCCAGTCATCTGGGATGCATTCTAAAATCTAAAGAAAATATGCTCAGTCATTTATAGGAATCAGTAGTATCGCGAAATATATTTAAATATTTTTTTGAGAATCCCTAAAGGTTCTCAGAAATTCCCAGTCATCGGGGATGTATTCTAAAAACTATAGAAAATATTCTCAATTATTTTTAGAAATCAGTATCATCGCGGAATATAATACCTGGGAATCTCTAAACCTCCTCAGAAATTCCCAGTGATCTTGGATGTATTCTTAGATTCCTGAGAAACCCTAAAGAATCTAAGAAATGCACAGTGATCTGGCATGTATTCTAAGATTCCTGAGAGTCCCTAAAGATTCTCAGAAATTCCCAGTCATCTTGAATGTATTCTAAAAACTATAGAAAATATTGTCAATCGTTTAAACGAATCAGTAGCATCGCGGAATATATTTAACCCTTTATAAGGCCGAGAGAACTAGGCACGGAATTCACTCGTTCTACATTGGAATATAAAGTACATGTGGTGTAATGAACAAAAACGTTTTTATTTTCAAAAAATTCGATGGTCGATTTTGTATGAAAAAAATTGGTCTAAATTTCAACTTTTTGTCAACAAAGTTTAAAATGTTGTTATTTAGTGATGCGTTAATCAATCATGCTGATTTTTTGACAGGTTATTGCCCTAATATTCATGAGTTACTTGTGTGGATTTGAACTCGATTGGTCAATTATTTTGGACGTTATGGCAATTTTAGTACATGCCCATTCATTATAGTACATTTTTTCAAATGGCTGAGTTTCTAATAATAATGAAGCAATCAAGTTGAAATTTTGTCCACAAGTAAAAGGAACATAGGCCTTTCATTCCCCATCATTCGATTTTCAATTCGCTCATCATAACAGAATTTCGAGCTTATAAACTTTCATGCACTCAAAAATGGATGTTTTTGGAGAGACATTTTGTTCTAAAATAGCCCATTCATATTTGTTATGGCTCAAAAAAAATCATGAGTGTTCACAAAGGCCTAATGTGTCCATCAGCTAAAACAGAAGTTGTAATAATTTTCTAAACGAACAGAAAAAAATATGTGTATAAGGTGGCAATATAGTTGCCACTGCCTTATAAAGGGTTAAATAATTTATGAGAATCCCTAAAGCTTCTCAGAAATTCCCCGTGATCTGGGATGTATTTTGAAAACTATAGAAAATACTCTCAATCATTTATAGCAATTAGTAGCATCGCGGAATATATTTGCATAATGCCTGGGAATCTCTAAAGATTCTCAGAAATGAGAAATGATCTGGGATGTATTCTAAGATTCCTGAGAATCGTTAAATTCCCAGTCATCTGGGATGCATTCCAAAATTTTTAGAAAATATTTTCAATCGTTTATAGAAATCCGTAGCATCACAAAGTATATTTAAATAGTTATTTCGCGGAATATATTTAAATAATTTCTGAAAATTTCAAAAGATTCTAAGAAAATTTCCAGTCATCGGGGATGTATTCTAAAAATTGTAGAAAATATTCTCAATCATTTATAGAAATCAGTATCATCGCGGTTTATAATACCTGGGAATCTCTAAACCTTCTCTGAAATTATCAGTGATCTGGCATGTATTCTAAGATTCCTGAGAATCCCTAAAGATTCTCAGAAATTCCCAGTCATCTGGGATGCATTCTAAAGTCTATAGAAAATATGCTTAGTCATTTATAGGAATCAGTAGCATCGCGGAATATATTCAAATAATTTCTGTGAATCTCTAAAGATTCTCAGAAACTCCCGGTAAACCGGAATGTGTTCTAAGATTACTGAGAATCCCTAAAGATTCTCAGAAATTCTCAGTCATCTGGGATGCATTCCAAAGTTCATAGAAAATATTCTCAGTCATTTATAGGAATCACTACCAGCGCGGAATATATTTTAATTATTTCTGCAAATCATTGGTGAAATTCCCGGTGATTTGGGATGCATTCCAAGATTCCTGAGAATCCCTAAAGATTCTCAGAAATTCCCAGTCATCTTGAATGTATTCTAAAAACTATAGAAAATAGTCTCAATTTTTTATAGGAATCAGTAGCATCGCGGAATATATTTAAATAATTTCTGAGAATCCCTAAAGATTCTCATAAATTCCCGGTGATTCGGGATGTATTCTAAGGTTTCTAAGAACCCCTAGAATCAGTGGCATCGCGGAATATATTTGAAAAATTTCTGAGAATCTCTAAAGGTTCTCAGTAATTCTCAGTCATCTGGGATGCATTCTAAAATTCCTGAGAATCCAAAAAAAAATCAGTAATTCCCAGTCATCTCCGGTCATCTCGGATGCAATCTAAAGTCTATAGAAAATATGCTTAGTCATTTATAGAAATCAGTAGCATCGCGGAATATATTTAAATAATTTCTGAGAATCTCAAAAGATTCTCAGAGAATTTCTGTGATTTAGGATGTATTCTAAGATTCCTAAGAATGAGGGAGCGGACCTGATGTGGTGGTTAGAACAAAAGACAATCACGCCGAGGACCTGTAGCCCCTCGGCTGCTCAGTGGGAAAATAGTGGGTGGGAAGTATTCGAGCACGGGGTCGCTTATTTCTAATAGCACCGTTACATAAGCACGACTGGTCACTCACCTTTAGCAGGAGCAGGATTTTAGTGGTCAGCTGTCAAATCCGTATGAGGGGGAGGAAACCAACAACGTTATGCGATCAAAGTTAACCAAAACAAGGTAAAATCGTATTTCAACCAGCGGACTACCCAGATCGAGGTATGAAAGCCCCCTTTTTGGGCACGGGAAACGACCAATATTCAAAAAGGGCGTATATATGTTAAATGCGGGGTTTTCTAGTAGAAATCAACCACCAATTTTACAATCTTACATCTACATTTATTCGGCCCATATTGGGACCCTAATGAGAGAAAGGTGACATTAATAATAAGGTGTACTTGCGCTTTTACATCGGAACGGTGGACGGCGGTGGTGCAGACGGTGGTGGCGTAGACAGCGGTGGTGCGGATCGGTGGCTAGCTTGGTGGTTCACGGTGGCATGCATGCATCGGAGGGCCCTCAGCCGGTATTGTGGGGGGCTTCTAACGGTCCTTCAACCGTATGACCTTTACTCGGTCGATAGCGGTCAACTTTCTTCGGGGTTGGCAGGGCAATCGGCAATTCGAGGTGGCCGCCGGGGTGTGATGGGACACTACGACGAGCTTCTTGACTCCAGTAGGGTAGGTGGGCAACCAATCCCCAAAATGGCGTAGTCGGGGACGGTCTATTGTTCCACCCGGCGTCACAGTGAATAGGCTATTGTTGGATTCCTTTTGTCCGTGGCTTTCAAGATGGCGACGGCTTAGCGTGGGTCGTGACCGACGAACCAACGTAAAGCGACCTGATGTACGTGGACGGTCCTGCGAGAACACGAAATAGAGCCCTCCGGGTTTTACACCGAAGGTAGAAAAGAAAAGGCCCAGAAGTGGACCTATTTCCGGGATTAGTACACCTAAATGTCACCGTCTCTCTTCCTGCACCACTTCACAAATTCTTTCACAGTCCTACCTTTTCTTGAGAATTCCTTTTGTTAAGGGCGAATTAACCTCTAGTTGAATGGTTCTATTGAAGTAACCTGTTAACAAAAGCGCATTATTCACCTTTCTTCTTTTAAACCACATTTTCTTACTAACCGTACTACAAATCGTACTAATTCACAAAACCGTACTATTAGCCTTCTAAGTTTTAACTAGTTTTAAGTTTTAACTAGCTTTAAGATCTATAAAGAAAAACCACATATTAACTATATACACCTTATACTTTTAAAACAAACACTTTACTTTTAACTACCCGACGCGCACTTCAACTATCGGGGATAGTCACGGACGGAATGAAATTGATAATTCCTTGATGATTAACGTTTAAGGCTAAATCGCAGAGAATATCCGAAGTTTGATAACTTTTACGAAGTTTGACAACTCGGTTTGTAATAGTTGGCAACCCTTCCTCGCAGGGATCTAATTAGGCCGACAATTTCTATAGAGACTATTTTTTATAGACTGGTAGCTCAAACCGCTGCAAATAAACGACACGGCCCAGTAACGTGTGTTATTATAATAACAACTTGGCTCAGTTTTGACAGCTAGGATTACGCCACCAGTGAGGCTGTCAGTTTTGGGATTTTATTTTGTTTTTATATTTGGACAAGGCATTAGGTGCCCACTGGCAGGTGGGGTTTAAAGGCGAAGGATATTTGAGGAGGAGCCGAAAGTCTAAAAACTTGGAACCTACGGTTACAGACCTGGGATCGAATCCCACTCCCGACACACTCACAAAATGTGGGTTCTTCCTTCGGAAGGGAAGTAAAGCGTGCGTCCCGAGATGAACTAGCCTTGGGTTAAAAATCTCATTAATACAGACAAAACAAAGATTCCTAAGAATCCTAAAGATTTTCAGAAATACACAGTGATAATGAATGTATTCTAAAAATTATAGTAAATATTCTCAATCATTTATAGCAATAAGTAGCAACGCGGAATATATTTAAATAATGCCTGGGAATCTCTAAAGATTCTCAGATATTCCTAGTGATCTGGGATGCATTTTGAGATTCCTGAGAAACGTTAAATTCCCAGTCATCTGGATGCATTCAAAAATTCAAAGAAAATATTCTCATTCATTCATAGAATTAGTAGCATCGCGGAATAATAATCTCTAAAGATTCTCAGAAATTTCCAGTCATCTTGAATGTATTCTAGAAACTATAGAAAATATTTTCAATCGTTTATAGGAATCAGTACCATCGCGGAATATATTCAAATAATTTCTGCGAATCTCTGAAGATTCTCAGAAATTCCCGATGATCCGGGATGTATTCTAAGATTCTTGAGAATCCCTAGAATCAGTAGCATCGCGGAATATATTTATAAGAATCAGTAGCATCGTGGAATATATTTAAATAATTTCTGAGAATTTCTAAAAATTCTCAGAAATTCTCGGTAAACCGGGTTGTATTCTAAGATTACAGAGAATCCTTAAATATTCTCAGAAATTCCCAGTCATCTGGGATGCATTCCAAAATTCAAGGAAAACATTCTCAGTCATTTATAGGAAACACTACCATCACGGAATATATCTTAATAATTTCTGTGAATCACCGGTGACATTCTCGGTGATCTGGGATGCATTCTAAGAATCCTGAGAATCCCTAAACCTTCTCAGAAATTCCCAGTGATCTTGGATGTATTCTTAGATTCCTGTGAATCCCTAAAGAATGTACGAAATGCCCAGTGATCTGGCATGCATTCTAAGATTCCTGAGAATCCCTAAAGATTCTCAGAAATTCTCAGTAATCTGGGATGCATTCCAAAATTTATAGAAAACATTCTCAGTCATGTAGCAATCAGTACCATCGCGCAATATATTTAAATAATTTCTGTGAATCTCTAAATATTCTCAGAAATTCCCGGTGATCCGGGATGTATTCTAAGATCCCTGAGAATCCCTAAAGATTCTCAGAAATTCCCAGTCATCTCGGATGCAATCTAAAGTCTATAGAAAATATGCTTAGTCATTTATAGGAATCAGTCAAGGAATCAGTAGCATCGCGGAATATATATAAATAATTTCCAAGAACCTCAAGATTCTAGGAAAATTCCTGTGATTTAGGATGTATTCTAAGATTTCTAAAAATCCCTAAAGAGTCTCAGAAATTCCCAGTAATCATGAATGTATTCTAAAAACTATAGAAAATATTCTCAATCGTTTATAGGAATCATTACCTTCGCGGAATATATTTAAATAATTTCAGTGAATCTCTATAGATTGTCAGAAATTCCCGGTGATCTGGAATGTATTTTTAGATTCCTGAGAATCTCTTAATATTTTCAGAAATTACCAGTGATCTTGAATGTATTCTAAAAACTATAGGAAATATTCTCAATCGTTTATAGCAATAAGTAGCATCGCGGAATATATTTAACCTTCCTTTTGCATCACGTTGGGAAAAGCTCGCTGGCGTAGTGTACGGTTTAGGTAAAAAATTACCCTAATAATGCCAAAGGAGGGTTAAATAATGCCTGGAAATCCCAAAGATTCTCAGAAATTCGAAGTGGAATCAATCTGGGATGTATTCTTAGATTCCTGAGAATCCCTAAAGAATCTAAGAAATTCCCAGTCATCTGGGATGCATTCTAAAGTCTATAGAAAACATGCTCAGTCATTTATAGGAATCAGTAGCATCGCGGAATATATATAAATAATTTGTAATAATCTCAAAAGATTCTCAGAAAATTCCTGTGAATTAGGATGTATTCTAAGATTTTTAGGAATCCCTAAAGATTCTCAGAAATTCCCAGTAATCATGAATGTATTCTAAAAACTATAGAAAATATTTTCAATCGTTTATAGGAATCAGTACCATCGCGGAATATATTTAAATAATTTCTGTGAATCTCTAAAGATTCTCAGAAATTCCCAGTGATCTGGGATGTATTCTAAGATTCCTGAGAATCGTTAAATTCCCAGTCATCTGGGATGCATTCCAAACTTCATAGAAAGTATTCTCAGTCATTTATAGAAATCAGTAGCATCGCGGAATAAATTTAAATTATTCTTAAAAATCTCTTAAGATTATCATAAATTTCCAGTCATCTGGAATGTATTCTAAAAACTCTAGAAAATATTCTCAATTATTTATAGAAATCAGTAGCATTGCGGAATATATTTAAAAAATGCCTGGCAATCTCTAAAGATTCTCAGAAATTCCCCGTGATCTGGGATGTATTCTAAGATTCCTGAGAATCCGTAAAGATTCTAAAAAATTCCCAGTTGTCTGGGATGCATTCTCAAATCTGAAGAAAATATTCTCAGTCATTTAAGAATCAGTAGCATCGCGAAATATATTTAAATAATGTCTGAGAATCCCTAAAGACCTTTTCCGTCCCAAAAGACCCATGCATGCAAATTTTCACGCCAATCGGTCCAGTACTTTCCAAGTCTCCAAGTCCAAGTCGTTTCAAGTCTCTAGCCAAGCCGAAGTCCCCGTTGAAAATGTATGAAAACCCGATTTTCAAAAACTCTCAATTTTCCCATGTTTTTTTTGCACAGCGCGAGCGCGGTGCAGTTTTGGTTGCTTGTTGGCGCACGTCCTGAAAGGTCTGAAGGACACCCACCCACCCCCTCCAGCGTTATGACATTTGTGAACAAGCCCTTTTAGGACTGGCATGTTTTTAAAACCTACCCCCTTCCTCCTCCTTATACATTTTACTACGCCTATGATCATTGGCGTAGGAAGCATTTTCTTAAATCACATTGATAAACACGAGAAAGATTGAGGTGAAAGAGGGGGCAAGTGCCCCTTCTTTCATCTCGCTATAGCTCATATGTTTGTTTAGGAGTTAGTAAGAAAAAAACTGTCTTTACTTTTAAATTGGACTATCTCAGTGTGCCCTCCAGTAATTCTAAAATGTATCTTGATAATTGTTCGAGGAGTTCATTTCAAGTATCCCTAATAATTATAGAATAATCTCAGCCTTCGAAATTGGCTGACTTTGGGTCACGCTTTGGGTAAGGTACACCGGGGCAAGTTGAAACGGGTGGGGTAAGATGAAACACGAAGTTTTGAAACAGAATTCAATACAATTTGGTAATTTATCCTTCGTAAGATTGTTTAAATCAAAAACTATGCGTTATGGCGATCAAACTGTTTATCATCACTAGAAAACATCATGTTAACCCGCTGTTTCATCTTGCCCCACCCGTTTCAACTTGCCCCGGTGTACCTTATTATCGGCAAGTTTGTTCGGCCGAAAATACGTAGGTTCCCCTATATTCAAATGATATGTGAAGATCTATGAAATTTTCAGAAATCCTCATCCATCTAGAATGCACTAAAAAAATCCTAAATAATTGTAATAATTTTTATCCGACAAGCAAAAATCTATGAACATCTGCAGAAATGATTATAAAAAATCCTAAATAATTGTAATACATATTCAATGATTTCGGAAAATTTTTGAAAAACTTCAGAAATCCCCATCCATAATTGTAATAAACTCTCAGACACATGAAACACCACTCAGACATTTTATAAACATTAACAAATACCTGAGCAATTCACGACTTCTCCTCCAGCTCTCAGTAGGGCACGAGTTCCAGGAAAATGATCTTGACCAGATCCAGTCGAAAAATGGGACATTCACTCTACCAACACAATTCACAAAATAGAGTGACACTCGGAGCAACACAGAACTGGATAGGCACAGGACACAGGAACACAGGAACGGAATCCGTGATCTGTTCGGACGACTCCAACGGTAACGAATGCAATGTTTGACGTGGCTTCCAGAACTACTGTTTTAGGTTACTCCCGTACTCCACTTCCGACGGTGCTACTATTACGCTGCTGCCGCAGCTGCAGTCATTCAATGCTGCAAATGGTTGTGGCCGTTGTGGCGATGGTAATAGTCTTGTCTCCTGCTACGTCCTCCGCATCCACCACGGTGTTCACGACGGCTTTGATGAAAGCTGGCCATAGCTCCGACGGTTCGAATTTATTCTAGTCAATCGACCAAACGACGACACAAACACTGCACCCGATCAGATTTCACTCCGCGGAAGTTGGAACGCGCGTTTTGTCTCGGCTGGAGGAGGAATACGATTACATTCCCCATAATCCAGAAGATTGTTTTTGTTTACGTAATTAGTACGGCGACAACCACACAAACGAAAAAAAAATCAGCCACGCGCACCGGAAGGCAAAACAATCACGTTTGACGTAAGACCATCAAGAGGGCCACTACCACACTGACACAGAAAAAATGCAACTCGTTTGGAACGCGTTGCAAATTTGAACGAAAATAGAACGAACCTGTATGTCAGTTACAAAATTTCGGAACAAAACTGTTCGAATTTATAAATCTAGAACGCCTGCTGAAGAGGCCCAAGATGCAGTTCTAGATGCATTTTGTAACTCCCATACATTTTGTAACGCTCCTGGAGATGCCCTACATTGCAATAATTAAACCAGAAAGCGAAGACGGCTAATAACAAGACAGACATCTACCCTCTTGCTCCATATACTTTGAGAGCTACAAGCACACTAGCGCCGCGAACGACTTCAGGGAACAACATCATGAATGAGTGTGCGTGCGATACTACAATTTACGTGTACAGTAGACGTTCGCTCGGTGCAAACGCTTTAACTGCAATGCTTTTTAACTGCAAGTCCGCTAAGTGCAACAATTTTGCAGTTATCGCACCGCTATCCGTCAAAATGAAATGTCAACAGCGATGCGATGTTTTTCGCATGCACTTTTGCTGCAATGCGATGTTTTCCGTATGCACATTGACTGCATTCTGCAGCAACTGACAGTTCTTTGACGTCTGTCAGTTGTTGCAGTTATCGAATTTCATTCGCTAAGTGAAACGTAAACATGTTGCAGTTATCGAACGTCTACTGTACGTATTAGCATATACACTAGACTGGGTCAACAGGGTCGATTTTTTGGAACAAAGCTTTTTCGATGCCTTCCATGGTCCGCAACAACTGTGCAAAATTTGGACGCGATTGGTTGTGTCCCCGCATTCCGCATTGCATTTGAAATTTGTATGGGATTTAGTATGGGAAAACATACTTTTTTGCATTTTTCTCGTGAGAGGCTCAAATTTGTCTGGAACTATGTAACCAACGATGTTAAAGTATAGCCCAGGGGATGCTGATACACTTTGCCGAAAAGAGTAAGGTAATAGAAAGACTCTGAAAAAAGTTATTAATGTTCAAAGTTTGTTATCTTCGCGCAACTGCTGAAAATCATTTTTTCTGCCAACACTGCTGGTGCTTCCAAGGATCAATTCATCCTTGCTTTATATTCTGACGTTTCATGGAACCTTAACTCCCATTTCATCAACAAACACTAATGGTTTTGAGTCGTTTTTTTTTTCCTTTCATTCTTCAAGTATTTTTTAATCACACAGTTCTTATCATTTTAGGGTCTGCTTTTGGGGACTGCTTCCGGTACTAATTTGGAGAAGTACCGTAGAAACCATCTTTCTACAAACGATGGTCACTTTACGAATCTAAGTTGAATCTAAGTTGTGCAATGCAAGGCATTTTGGAACTTTTTGATCACATGGAAAACTCCCGGGGGTTTTCCGGATTTACTCAAAGAAGAAAACAGTTGGCGAATATTTCTGAAGCCAGGCTTGCGACGCTTTTTTTTTTCATTTTTCAGTCCAAGAACAATAAAAAAACGTTTTGAATCATTTGAGACAGAGGAAGGCTTATGCGCTGTCTATGAGCTACGTAGACTTATTTTCGTCCATTTAAGACACCCCATCCGCCCTCGTATACTTTTGTTAAAAATTGTTTATTAATTTGTGTAGACCGTAGACTTTGGCCTTCCCATATAAGGAAAGCCCATAAATTATGTCACGCAAAATTTGCCCATTTTCAACACATCTCCACCTCTCCCTCTTGTGTCACACTTATTGTATGGTGCTTCTGAAATTTTTGTATGGGTCGCCACACTTTGCTTGAACCCTCCTCCCCCTTCACAGTGGACGCTCCCTAAGAGTATGTTGTTTATGGACGGGCCCTTATTAAATGTTCGAATAGGTTCTATGAAATGATTTATTCTAGTCATTCTAAAAGAGTTTTGCAATTGACAGCATAAACTATAACTTTAGAATGAAAAGCAATAAGTTCAACAGCTTGAGTCTAACATATTTGAAGGAACCAACTATGACAAGACAGACTCCTCATAAGCCTTGCCTTGGCATTGTTGGACTCCAATTCCAAATTAATTTGAAAGTACAAAAAGCTCAAGAAGGGGCTATGACGCCTCCACCTTTCAAATATTTTTATAAGTTATACCAGGGGTTACAAAAAAAACTATCCAGGAGAAAACGACCACAAAAATTACAAAATATACGTTTTATTATTGCATTATTGCTTTTCTTATATTCCACCGTAAATCATATAAAAAAGTATTAAAATATGAAACACAATTTAATTGTATTGCAATTTACTATTTTCAGAGAGGCTAACAACCTACTAAGGGGCTGTCCATTAATTACGTAAGGGTTTATAGGGGGAGGGGGGGGGGTTCGAAAAATCTTACGTGCCATATAAAAATATTTGGGTTCTCATACAAAAAATCTTACAAGAGGGGGAGGGGGTGTCAAAAAACTGCAAAAATTCCCTTACGTAATAAATGGACAGCCCCTAATAAGCTTCCCGCAACATAAATTAGCCCTGCGCTTCCCAAACTCTGTTGTCACAGCTCCTCAACCAACGTGCCGCAGGCTTGCTTTTTCTACGCATTCAAAAATGACCCTGCACCAGCCTTGGTAGTTAAACAGGCACAATATGTTTTATTGTAAATTTATTTCACATGAAAACTATCATAAACTTCCATATTTTTCCTGTGGTCGAAAATTTCTCCTTCAAAATAGTCCTGGAACCATTCCTCAAGAGCAGACCCTAAAATAATAAAAATTGTGTGATCAGTTAAGATAATTAAAGAATTAAATAAATAAAATCGATTCAAAACCCATTAGTTTGTTTGCTGTTTGTTGATGGAATGAAGGTTGAGTTACCATGAAACGTCAGAATATAAAGCAAGGATGAATTGATCCTTCGAAGCACCAGCAGTGTTGGCAGAAAAAATGGTTTTTGGCAGTTGCGCCACAGACAAACAGACATACCACTCAAATCGCAATCGTCGCACGATTTAACGATCATTTTGAAAATGCAGTGTGGTTCGGACTGTGCTCGCATGTGTCATGGTGGCGCTGCTGTGCCTACACCACCTCTCAATTTTCGAGAGAAATGAACGCGACGCCGATCAATGTTTACATAAAATGACTCAATCATGAACCTTCATTCATGTTTTATGAATGGGTAACGCCACGAGGGAGTCGTCATCTGCTAAATTATTACATCGAACCGAGGGAAACAACACCTGCAAATGAATGCTTCGGATTGAGCATTATAGAGGGTGCTAGTGAGATGCCAAACGATGATTTTGAAACAAATTTCTTCTAAGTAGTATGTCTGTTTGTCTGTGGTTGCGCGGAGATACCAAACTTTGAACATTAATAACTTTTTTCAGAGTCTTTCTATTACCTTACTCTTTTTGGCAAAGTTTTTCAGCATCCCCTGGGCTATACTTTAACATCGTTGGTTACATAGTTCCAGACAAATTTGAGTCTCTCACGAGAAAAATGCAAAAAAGTATGTTTTCCCATACTAAATCCCATACAAATTTCAAATGCAATGCGGAATGCGGGGACACAACCAATCGCGTCCAAATTTTGCACAGTTGTTGCGGACCATGGAAGGCATCGAAAAAGCTTTGTTCCGGACTGTTGTGACCAAATCTGAATTTTCCCATACAACGTTGACCCACTCTAATATACACGCACACAATCATGTTTTAATGTTCCTGTGAATCGTTGAGGGCGTTCCAACCATGTCGCCTGCGACAGGGTGGGAGCTGTCTGTCTTGTTATTAGCCGTCTTCGCAGAAAATGAATAAAGAGAGCCTCTCAAATGCAGAGAGGATCTATTGAAATGTTTGGCCTGAAATGGCTCTCATTGGCGAACGCTACTGGTATTTTTTGGTTCAGTGTCTGAGACGTCGCGTGTTTGCGTCGCGGGATCGGAAGCGTCGGCGTCGGGGCGGTGGGAAAGGAAGACCGCGAATCGATGGGCACCGGCACGGGCACATTACAATAATAATTATTTTTTGTATCAGTTCAACAGTTACTGGTTTGGTTCCACACCAACACATTTTTTTTTCAATTTCCCCGTCAATATCACAATCAATTTACTGTGGAATTTCTTTAATCACAAATCGAACTAAAGATCACTGAAATAAACCCGAAACCAATGGAGAACAGCACAAACTCATCATTACCTCCATCGTTGGGGTTGGGATCGTTACCCAAGCTGGTTTCGCACCTGAAGCTGCTCCCGTTGATCGAGAGCTGCGAAGCGGTTTGGCCATCCCGCTTGGACCTACAGCTCATGGCTCCGTCGTACGAGACGAACTTGCAAAAACTGCGGCTCCTGCTGGAATGTGATCCGTCCCAGTTGGTACAGGAATCTACGGAACCGGACGTTCTGAATGTAAGTATTTTGCAGTGTTCTTTTCGTTAGCTGGTTGTATCGATAGATAAATAGAGGTCCTTATCTTCTTCACAGCTTCAAGTATCCTTCATCACCTGCTGTTATGAATCGACGGCGTTCATGCTGTCCGAAGAATTGGCGGCCGAGCTCCAAACGCTGAGGGAAGCGTTCGTATGGAGCAAACTCATGGTGCTGGCCACCAGCCGGCCGTTGATATCGAAAGTGTTCCAGCACTACCGGAGGATGCTGCTCGCCGACGATTGGTTCTATCAGTTTGGCGATCTGACCAGTTTCTGTGCGTTCGTTTGGGATTTGGTTGCGTTCGATCAGGACGAGATGCGACTGTTGGATCGGACCGCAATGGAGCTGATCGAGCAGATTTGCTTCAGATTGCTCCGCTCGAAGAAGGTCCAGCTGTTCGTCAAAGGAGTGACGGTTCTGGAGGAATGTATCCACAAAGCGCGCGGTTATTCACTGGTAGACTACGAATCGGTTTATAAGGAACTGGGGAAACAAGCGTGGCGTTTGTCAGAGGACGACGAGAGGATTCAAAATGCGTCCATAATTCTGCTAACCGGAATGTTGGAATGCGTTAGGGTGCTCGAAGTCGACCGGAATCAATTGATGACCCTCATTTCCAACTTTTCCCAGCTTAGTCGAGCCGATGACCTGATGGAAATCCTTTTGAAAGGATTGAATCAATCAAACGCTGTAAGCACGTCAATTGCTTTGCTGGATATTCTGCTGCAACTATTGGCCATAGACCACGACGGTCTACGAGTAGTTCCGGACGAATCCGCAGAGGAATACAATCCAGATGAAATGGTCTGTCCATTGATAATGACGAATGGAAATCAGAAAATTGATACACGTTACGATGATTGGTGGAAGGACATCATCGATCAGAACAAAGGCCGTTTCCATCGATGGACTATGAAACTCTTCAGAATGCTTCTTTCCGAGATAGGAAAATTTGAGAACTTCAACGTTACACACTATCAGGTAACCTACCCCTTGATATTGCAGTCTTCCGATCCCTAAAAATAACCATCTCTCGTTTTCAGTATCTTTGCTACACCGTGTTGTTTTCAATTCATTGTGAACAAATAAGCTCTTTGGTTCAAATTGGAATCACTCATCGATCAATGGTTTCATTTGCCAACAGGATGGTGAACCGCTTGGAATCTCTGATGGGTGACACCAGCAGCAAACCCATCAATTCCCCATTGAGAAGCTGTATGCATTTGACCACAGCCGTTGTGGCATGCGTTAAAAACTACGAGCGATTCGTGCCAGCTGTGGGCGAAACTAGAGAAAACGACGTCACCAATCTTGGAAACTATCAGTCGCAGTGCTTGAATAAGTTGTTGAACAAGGTACAGGGGTGGTAAGCGGTTATTGGTCAAAATCTAATATACGATCTCTATTAAAAGGTTTAGCAGCGATACAAACTTTACTTTCCATGGTAGTTTTATATCCTTCAAAAGAAGAATATTAAAGATGTTTACAAGTCCAAGGATTGTGCAGTCTCTGCTGTGTGGTCCAATGACCACACGTATTTATACTACCTTAGGTAGACATAATGAATCATACCTAGACATTTAGGTACTGTAATGAATAGTATTTCATGTAGGTAGATATCCTATGCACACAACCATTAGGTAGACACTACAGGTAGTACTACTACAACACTAATGTATTGCTCATGTAAACACTAGATAAAGTATAGAGCATTGCTGTTTTTGTTCATTGTTTTCTCATTTTTTGTTTACTTTTAATGTACCTTAAAATCTATGGTAGCTGTTCTTTTATTTGCACTCAAGTTTCATTAACTATTACACCAAGTTTTATCATAACGGTTAAGTTTCCACTTCGTGAGCCCTTCGGGCGCCGGCTAACATTTTCGAGGCAGATAACGGTGCAAAACGGTGAGTCGATAAGGAAAGCGTCCAGCATAGCTCCTCACAAGTCCCTACCTCATGCCTTCACGGGTCAATCGATGACGAAGACCGCCAGCTAAGAGTTGTGTGCTTAGCTGGTAGTGCAGCCTGACCACTGTTGTTCTTGTTCAGCTAGATTGGTACGTCCCGAGCCTTTGTTCACCAAGGAGGTGCGGCTCAAACACCGTCTGTTCTGGCATCCAGCGGCTGAGTATGAAATGCTCCTCCACCGGAAGCTATACCTAAGGTGGCACAGGCCCACCACGGTGGATAGGGGACCTTAGGCCAACAATCTACTGTTCTCGAAACCCAAAAACCGTGAAAGAATCCGAAAGTGAAAGATTACGAACAGATTCAACGGCAACGATTTTTAGCGCGAAACAACGGACAAGAATTGGAACTTGGTATGTATTAATCCAAACCCAGCCGGGTAAACTGGCACAACTAGCCAATGAGGCATGCCGTATGAAGCTTGAGATCCTAAGACTGAGCGAAGTCCGTTGGTCGAACTTTGGAGAACATAGATTGGCGTCGGCGGGTCAAATTCTGCTATACTCTGGCCTACGAGGTGAACACGCTCCTCGCCACCGTGGAGTTGGCTTCCTCCTCAGCGCTCATGCCCATGCTGCGCTCATGAAGTGGGAACTTATTAATGAGAGATTGAGAGGATAATTGTAGCCAGATTCAGAACACAGATTTGAAAACTTACCATGATCCAATGTTATGCGCCCACCGATGCTGCCGAATTATAAAACAAAGAGAACTTTTGCAGTCAACTGATTGCTGTCGTAGACAAGATTCCGAAAGGTGATATTAAGATTCTCATGGGCGACTTCAACGCGAAGGTTGGTTCCGACAACTCGGACTATGAGCATGTCATGGGACGCCATGATCTCGGAGAAATGAGCGAAAACGTAGAGATGCTTGCAGGCAACATGTCATGGTGATTGGGGGATCGCTCGCTTCTCATCGGCCAGTGCTCAAAGTGACATGGGCTTCCCGTGATGGCTTCACGGAAAATCAAATCGACCACATCTTCTTCTTATTCTTCTTTATGGCTCTACGTCCCCACTGGGACTTGACCTACCCCGCTTCAAGTTAGTGTTCTTTGAGCACTTCCACAGTTATTAATTGAAGGGCTTTCTTTGCCTGCCATTGCATGAATTTATATATTGTGAGGCAAGCACAATGATATACTATGCCCAGGGAGTCGAAAAAGATTTCCCGACTGGAACGGGAATCGAACCCGGAGACGGAGCCTTCTTGATGTGCGGAACAAACGTAGCGCCGACATTGCGTCCGATCATCATCTAATCGACGGGATCCGACTGCGCATTGCCAGGATCCAGCGACAGGAGAAAATCGGACGCCGGTTCAACATACGCCGACTGGAAGACTCTGCGGTGAAAAGGTCCTTCGTCGAGGAGCTAGAGAACCGTGCTGCGAAAGTTCCAGAAGGTGGAAGCGTAGAAGATCAATGGAGCGCCATCAAGAACGCCTTCATCGCCACCGGCAAGAATAATTTGGGTGAGCTACGCACCCGGAGAAAGCGGTGGATCACAGATGCCACCTGGAGGAATATAGAGGAGCGAAGGAACGTCAAAGCCGCGATAGAGCGAGCGAAAATACGAGGAGCCAGAGCCGTAGCCCGTCAGCACTATTCGGCTTTCGAGTAAAGCGCTCATCTAGGCAGGACAAAAGAGCATGGGTGGACTCCCTAGCCGACGAAGGCGAAAAAGCTGCAAATACCGACGACATTCGTCTCCTCTACGATGTCTCACGTCGCCTTATTCTTATGACACACATGTGATACAAGAATCACTGTACAATTGCGCTTGAAATGAGTGCCATACTGAAAATTCTCTCAGTTCAAGTCAGTCTTGTTAAAATTTTCTTGACACTGCGTACCGTTGTACAGGAATCACACTCGTATCACATGTCTGTCTGGGGTATTAGTAGAACTAAAATGAATGCTACGACGCCCGTGAAAGATACATCTGGACTAGCGTTGGGCAATTTTGAATCGATGTTTTTGTTCCGATTACATAATCGATTTTTTTGAATCGATGTTGAAGCCTCACGAAATCGACCGAATCGATTTTTTACATTCGATTTTTCTTTCGATTCAAAAATATATTTTTTGTAATTACGTTGTGAAAAGTTGAACATTTCAGTTGGCTGAAGTATGCTGAAATGACCTACTTTTCACCCCTAATGCAAGTGTGCCGAAAAGTACTACTTTTCGGCACTCTTAAGAGTGCTGAAAAGTAGCACTTTTCGGCACTTTTGCTCGTACGCACTTTTTACTTACCTTAATGCCTTCCGTAGATTCAGCCTCTGCCTCTACATCTACTGAGCAGCTTGAATCTGAATCAAGACGATTTCAATTCGGATTCGAACTACAAATCAAGTGTAGAGGCAGCTGCTGAATCTGCTTTTGCTTTTGCCGGCACACAACTGTTTGACAACGGGAGCTCGATTGCTGGTGACGCCTACTACACCAGAGCCTACCTGATCAAACAAAAAACTACGCCGACAAGCATGAGCGCGCGCACGTGGTTCCTACTGATACATGTTTGTGTAGCTAGAAAAGATCGCACTAAATGGGTGTTTTTCGTAATTACAAAAAACTTTGTATGCAACTCGTTGCAAAACTCGATTTTTTCAGCACTCGTCGTATTTATCCAACTCGGCAAGCCTCGTTGGATAAATGTACGACTCGTGCTGAAAAAATCATCATTTTGCAACTTGTTGCATAAATAACTATTTTTCCTCAGAATGATTCCGAACATTTTTATTTTGGAATTCTGAGAGGTATTCTAGATGAACGTTTCTTAATAAAAGGGAAGATCCCCTCTTAGGATCCTTCTCAGGGTTATGAGGCAATCTCTGGGGAAAAACTTCTCTCAGGATTCTGAAGGAATCCATCACAGGATTCCGGTAGAATCCATCTCGAGAATCTGAGGAAATCCCTAAGGATTCTGGAAGAATTCCTCTAAAGATTCTGAGAGAACCCATGTCAGAAAACTGGAGTAATCTTTCCCAGAATTCTAGGGATATCCTAGGGAGAATTCCAATTGGAAAAGTTTTTGTCTTTTTTCTGGAATAAGGCCTCTCAGGATGTGTGATAATTTTCAGCATTTTCTAGAGAATTCTAGGGAATATCAGGATTATAAGGGAAATCATTTCGGGATTTTGGGGTATTCCCTACCATGGTTCCCTTTCAGGATTCAAACAAAAATCTGGATGATCTGGACTGATTCCTCTAAGGATTCCCCTCACTCAGAATTCTGATGAAATCTTTCTCAGCATTCCCAGGAACTCCTCTCGGACTTCTTGGAGAATAATACTCAACATTCTCAGAATTGTGGCGAAGTTTCTCTCAAAATTCTGGGGGAATATTTATAAGGATTCTGGAGAAATCCCACTCAGGATCACTAGAATCCTTTTCAGGATTCTGCGTAAGATCCTTTTAAGATTCTGGGGGAATATCACTAAGTTTTCTGCGGGTACTCTTCCCCAGATTCTCTGAAAATTCGGCTTTCTGGGGTAATCCCCATCAGGATTCTGGGGAAATTTGTTTCAAGATTCTGGGAAACTTGTCTCATGATTCTGGAGATATCCTTGGGATTCTGGGGCTATATATTTTAAGATTCTAGGGCAATTTCTTTCAGAATTTTTCATTATTGAAGAATCTCTCACAAGATTCTGGGCAGAATTTTCTAGAGAAATTTGGATTTTGGAGAATCTCTCGCATAGATTTTGTGATTTCTTTTAGGGTTCGGAAGAAATCTTTCTCAGTATTCTATGAGAGTCCCAGACGAATTCTGTTTTCTGTGTTCTAGAACAGTGTCTCCCAGAAATCCCTTTCAGGGTTCTGGATGAATCCCTCTTAATAATCTAAATCCCTGACAAGATTATGGGAAAATTTTCTTGAGATTCTGTTGTAATAGTTTAAAGTATTTTAAATTCTAAATCGTAAAGGAATCACTCTCAAAATTCTGGGACAATCCCTTTCAGATGTTTGGGGGAGTCCTTTCAAAGATTCTAAGGGAATTATTACGAATAGCAGAGCAGGCACCGATCTTTCAGCAGGGCGTAACGATTAAACAACAGCACTCCATGTTGACCCATGCTATAAAGCTAAAATTTATTCACATTATAAATAAGTAACATCACAATAAACAATATTATATAATTGTGGGGTGGGGCGGGGCAAGATGGGTCGCGGGGCAAGATGGGTCAGTGCCATTTTCGGGCGCATTACTCATGTTTTGGTTATGTTAATAATTTTGTTAGATGACCAGCATGAATATACAAAAGTTTGGGGCATTGATTGAAAAATTATTCACTCTCATTGGAAATAAAAAATAAAATGGTTTTTTGCCATTTTCCTTATGCGATACATTCCATATATTCTCCATATAAACGGCCGCGGGGCAAGATGGGTCACCTTCAATTTTGAACGTATTTTTGGAGCATTCAAAAGTTATTTATTTTTTATTACAAGACTATCTCATAAATGACTTCAATCAAGCGGAATGAACGCTCAAAATTATAGCATAAAATTATGATGTTTTTTTAGTAAGTCGCCTCAGGACCACTCAAATCGTAAAGTTTTTTATATTCCAAATAAATTTATAAAATGTTTACTAGTAGCTCTTGTTTACTCAGTATGGATATGGAGCATATTTAAATGCGGAACAAATCTTATATTTTGACGTTTTTCGTTGAGAAAATGTTATTTACTTAAAAAGTGACCCATCTTGCCCCGCACTTTTTTCACGGCACAAAATCGATCACTTTTTAAAACTACTTGTTTAAACATCATATTTTGTATTTAAAGAACTTTTTATCGACTTTTAGCATAGCTAACTAGTGTATTAAAGAGTAGCGGACGAATGCAAACCAATCCGATTTGTATTTACGAAGTTATGGTGATCCATCCTTATGCGACCCATCTTGCCCCGCCCCACCCTACTTACATCTTCGGTGTTTTTCTGCCAAAGAACAAAGTTGGTTCTTTGCGCCCGTGTTATTGCTAGGCTCAGTGTACCAGTTATGGCTATAGTACCTCAAGTTCGCCATAGTTGATTTTCAACCTTTAAAGATACAAATCAACAAGAAAAAAATCGTGAACAACAGATCACGATCACAAAAGATGATTGCAATCATTCAAGCTTCACAATTTGCTCAAATTATGGTAGAAATAAATCATTTTCCTTAACTTTTCGGCTTCCTTGCACCCTATTTCGCCATAGTGTACCAGTTATGGCAACTCCCATAAGGAATGCGTGTAAATAGTGCGAAGTGGAACCCAAATTAACAAATGTGTCCATAACTGGTACAGGGTTCCTATCATTGGCACACGCCGTAATAAATACTAAAAGTAGTTTTGGCTCTGTTTTTATATTTTTCCTGTAAAGTATGAAAACTAATCTATCATTTGACTTATTGTTTACATTCTTCGGTCTTCTTTTTATTTTTGTAGAAATAGTTTTTCTTAGGTGGTGCGATAACTGGTACAGGCACCCTAGTTCGCATTGTTTGATTGCTACGAGCATTCGGTAAACACAACGCTAAGCAGAAAACACCGAAGATTGACAACACAAAACGAAGTCCGACACATCCGGAGGGCTCGGCTCAGGGGTTCGCAATACCATTCTCACGTAACAGGAATGTCTTTCAGGAATCTGCGGTAATTTTCTGTTTTATGTGAAAATACCTCTCAGAATTCCAGAGAATTCTTCTCAGAATGCTGGGGAAGTCCATTCTAGAAGTTTTCGTAATCCCTTCCAGGGATAATCCTTATCAGATTTTCTGAAAAGTTTCTCTTAGGTTTCTAGATATATTTCTCTCAAGAATCTGGAATTACTTCTCTTATGATCCCTCTCAAGATGCTGGGGAAACACTCGTAGAATTTTGAGGAATACCTTTCGGGATTCTGGCAGACTTATTCTCAGCATTCCACCCAGGATATTTAGGGAATTCTGGGAGAATACTTCAAAGGATTGAGGAGGAATTCTTCTCAAGATTCTGGGTTCCTATCTCCCAGGATTCTGTGAGAGTATATTTCAGGTAGGTATATCTCAGGTTTTTTGGCAATCCCGCCCAGTACTTTGAGGGAACCTTTTCCAGGATTCTGGAGTAATTCTTCTTAGGGTTCTAAGCTACCCTTTTCAGGTTTCAGGGTCATTTCTTTTAAGTTTCTTGGGGAATTGTCCTAGGAATCCGAACATTTTTTTTTGAGAGAATCTCTCTCAGTATTCTAGATGAATTTAGCTCAAGAATGTGGAAGAACCGCTCTTGGAATTCTTCCCAGGATTCTGGGAGAATTCATCCGAGGATTCTGGGATAATCCTATTCAGGGTTCTGGGATAATTCCTTTCAGGATACTGGACAATTTTGGGAGAATCCCAAGGGAAAGCTTATCTTAGGATTCTGAGACAATCTATCACAGGATTCTGGGAGAATTCTTCTCGAGACTATGAGACAATCCGTCTCATATATGGGGTAATCTCTCTCAGGATTCTTGGAAAATCCTTAATAAAATTCAGAGAGAATTCCTACCAAGATTCCGGAAGAAAACATACCATGAACTTGAATTACATGCAGCAAACGAATCATTTTATAGTTTTGTAATATTTTATTATATCGAATCGATGTGAAAACATCGATTCAAAGCATTAGATTAAATTGGTGAATCGATTCTGCTGATCCGATTCGAATCGATTCACAAAAATCGATGTCTCAGCCAGATTTGCCTTTGCTAATCTGGAGAGCTAGGTATATATTGACCGACCCGGCCGACACCAGTTGAAACGCTGGTTCGAGCACTTTGGAAACTTTTTCATATGCTTCTTTAAATATCGGTTACATCACCAACACCTCAGCATGATCCGCCAAGGGTTCGACGCATTACTTGTGTCAACACCGAAGCTCCATCATTGCAGGAAATAGAAGCAGCCATCCGTGGCACAAAATCGAACAGGGCCCTTGGGGTCGATATCAACTGAAATGCTCAAAGCTGACCCAGTAGTATCTGCATCCATCATTCTGCAACATGGGAATACGCGACGTTTCCGTTCGATTGGATGCAATGCGTCTTACTAGAGGCACTAAAAAAGAGTGACCCAACTGTATGCGATAATTGGCGGGTATCATGTTACTGTGCATCGTCTCAAAGTCCTCTGGAAAGTGATCCTTAACCGGATACAGGAGAAGATTAACGCAACTCTCCGGTGGCAGCAAGCAGGATTTTGTTCCGGACGATCCTGTGTGGACCTTATTGTCACGCTCCGTATCATCTTGGAGTAGTTATCGACGAGATCCTGGTAGGTGCGATTGATCGTGAACCAAATCATGGCGCAGAGTAAGGTCGAAGATCTTGCCGACCGCTCCTCGGTGGAGGTTTTACCATCAACGTGAACAGGAACAAATCGTTGGTTGTAAACTGCTTTTGTGAGTTTAAGAAATGCATGGAAAAACAGTCAGATTATTCGGCGCACTCAAATTCGAATTTTCAACTCAAATGTGAAATATGTTCTGCTGTACGCCAGTGAAATCTCGTGTGTATCAGTGAAGAACATTCAATGGCTGCAGGTATTCATCAAAAGATGCCTGCGGTTTATAATTCTTGCATGGTGGAGTTCCATCGTTGATGTCATCAAAAGACGATAACGTCAGGAGCTCGTGAAGATTAGCTAGTCGGCCACATTCTAACAGGGGTGGAAAACAAAATCGGCAAGGAAACGTTACATTGGAACCCGGCAAGACATCACAGCAGAGGCAGGCCCAGAGACTCCTGGTGGCGGAGACTTAGCAAAGAAATAAAGGAAATCGACAGAAATTTGAGCTGGCCACAAGTCAATTCGATAGCGGGGGGCAATCATTCAGGTTGGAGATCTTCCACATTGGTCCTCTGCACCATTATGGGTTCTCAGGAATGAAAGTTAAGTTTTTTTTTCGTAGTACATACGCCATACTTCATTTGTTAGAATTCATAGTCTTAATTTAACTGAACATTATAACGAAATCATCAGTTTTGTCCTTTTCGTGAATGCCACATCAAATGGCATGCAAAACTCAAATTAAATTATACATCGTATAATTTCCAGAGATTCGCCACGGCAAATTCCTCTCCTTTAGAAGAAATCGAATCCGGTACCGCTGTCGTCGCCGTCCATAAAATCGAAGCTATCCTGACCTTTTTTCCCCGCTGGACCACCCGACTTCGGTGGACTAGCCAGGAAATCAAAGTCGGAATCCCCTTCGTTGCTGGCGTCGCTACCCCCTTTGCGATTGCCGCCCGTCCGCAAACCAACGGGGGACAAATCGAATCCTAGATCGCTGCCACTTTCGCGATCTTCCATATCGAACGACGAAATGCTACCGCTGAGACTGACCGAATCCAGGAAATCGCCGGTGTCGCCCTTACCCCCGGATTGACGATGACGGTCCTCTGCAGGAGGTGAACCACTTCCCAGTGAAAAGTTATCACCTTCCTCCGACGGTTGCGGTTGGGGGGCAGCTTCGAAGTCCATCGGTTCCGCTGGAGGTTGAGATTTGCTTTTACGTTTAGGCTTTTCCGGCGAAAAGCTGAACGATTCGCTATCAAATTCAAACGATTGCGTTTGCGGCTCATTGGCAATAGCTTTCTTGGGAATAGGTTCCGGCGAAAGCTGCTGCACCTTATGAGGTTTTTTCGATTCGGTACGCGCAGGAGCCGAAGAAGGAATAGGTGTTTCACGAGATAGTCGCTTTCTGGGTGGTTCCTTCTGAGAAGGTTTCTCTTGGGGCTCAACAGGTTGTGCGCAGGGCTGTGACATCGGGGTTTCACGAGATAAGCGTTTTCTGGGCTGCTCCTTCTGAATCGGTTTATCCTGGGGTTCGCGGGGCAGGGACATCAACTGAGCAGACGGTTGTTTGATCTGTTGGCCTTGTACGTTGCAAACCGGTTTATGTTGCTCTTCAACCGCTTTTGTTTCTTTATGTTCCAGCGATTTGCGTCTGTTGCCTGCTGGTGGGACACTCTGCGATAACACTTCAGGAGACTGCGGTGATGGTTGACATGGGGGTTCTTTCTGGGATGGTTCCGGAGAACTTTCGACCTGAACCTCCGGTTGATCAATTTTCATCGGCTTCGGAACTGAAATGTCCTTCACTTCCTTAACCGGTGGCCGAAGCTCCTTTCGCGGTTTAGATGCAATCTCCTTTGTAGTTGGCGCCACACTAACTTTGGCAGCAGCTGGCTGAGTTGACGCTTTCCGGGACTTATCCTTCCGCTTGGGAGCGCTGAACAGCAGTGCCAACTGGCTAGAACTCTTGCTCAGAATCTTCCTGTTCTTCTTTCGCAGCTTGCGCAGATCCATATACTCGGGACGTTTGAAGATATGTTCGTACGTTTTGCGAGTGCGTTCGATCTTGTCGATAAGGACCGGGAAATCATTGGGATCCTTGAAGACGGGATCCTCGAGAGTTATGTGCTGAAGTTTGACCGGAATCAACAGACGCTCGTTCAGCTCAATTTCCCGACGCTTAGCCTCTTCCTCCTGCTCGATCTTGGCCTGCTTGATTTCCTCGCCAAGGTGAACAATCTTGGCCCTTTTAATCTCATTGTTCTGCGCCATAGCTTCTTGTTCCATTTCCATTTGGGCGAATTCGGTGTATAGTCGACAGAGCTCCACATAAACTTTCATCTCATTTTCCCATTCCTTTTTAGCTTCAACGCGCCTCGCTTTCCACAAATGTTCGATTTCTTTCTGACGCTCTTCAATTTTTCGCTCTTCTTCACCTACCTTCCGTGAGATTTCCTTGGCCAGCTGATGGCTTTTTGATTTCTGAATTTGCTCGTAAGAGTCCTCGTAGGTCTGAATACGCTGCTTCATACGTTCGATCTTCGCTCGCATTCTCGCGATCTCCGGTTGGTGATCGACTGGTTTGCCATCGTTTTCCATCCATTGGCCGAGATGCTGGTCAATGATTGCTTCCAGAGATGGATCATTAATCCGGTTGATCGGATTGTACAACTCCCGTATCTGCTTCCGAGCGAGACGGTATTCTCGGAGATACTGTTCGCGGCATCGGTTAGTTTCTGAAATTAAACAAAAAAAAAACCTAGTTGTTGGCGATGGTGTCATTTTCGTGCGTTAAAAATAACATTGCAGTAAGCGAGGAATTAATCTACAGGGGATAGACAAAATGATCGGCACAGGTAAAATTTTCACTTTTCAAAAAATGTTCAACAAGCTGTAACTTTTTGAAAAGTGCATCGAATCTTTACTGGAAGTTCATCATCTAGTTGTGTATCAGTGGTCCAAGTTTGGAAAAGATCGGGTCATTTTCCACGAAGTTATAAAGATTCTTGGAAAAGGTAAAATTATCCGATAGCCAACTTTGAGCTGTTATATCTCCGGATTTAATGAACCGATTGCAATGACATTTTGACCATGTATGACTTATATAATGTACTCTGGAAAACATTTGACTTAACTTGAAATTTTTAACAAGAGAAAAAGTTATAGCGATTTTATTTTTTTCACGTTTTTTTTAGCAAATTGGTCTATTTTTAATATGTATTCCATTACGTTTCCATTTTTTTCGGCTATGTTGTTACTTACCTTCAAAGCACATTTATATATGAGTTTCATGTCCGGGAAAATGTACTTATGTGGGCCGAATAAAACACTTCCACACGCGGACATTACATAATAAAAACATGCACATTTATTTACATTGACTTTGTACACAATTTACACAATACTACAACATATTAAAATCTATTAAAAGTAATACCGCGGAGAACGCGCGCGGGCAGCATCTTGCTGCTGTTGCAGTCGATTACGTTCTGTTGTTGCTGCTGCCGTTCGTCGTCGTCGTCGTCGGCGGCGGCGGTCGTCGTCCATCCGTCGTCGTGATGGAGACGAGCCGAGCCGATCGAAAGGGTACACGAATGCTCGTTCACAACAATGAGTCAGTTGGAAGGAAATTTAATGAATTTAATAATCTAATTGTTATAATTTTCTTCCGTGTTAAGAATTTTAAGTTAAGTCAACGGTTTTTTCATAGCTCATCATATAAGTCATACATGGTCAATTTCATTGCATTTGGTTCATTGAATCCGGAGATATAACAGCTCAAAGTTGGCTATCGGATAATTTGACCTTTTCCAAAAATCTTTATAACTTCGTGGAGAATGGCCCGATCTTTTCTAAATTTGGACCACTGATATACAACTAGTTGATGAACTTACAGTAAAAATTTGAGAATATTTGATGCACTTTTCAAAAAGTTACAGCTAGTTGAACATTTTTTTAAAAATGAAAATTTTGCCTGTCCCGATCATTTTGTCTATCCCCTGTACGAGTTACTCTGGAAAATTCTCTAGAAGTTTTCGTCTATTTTTCTATGAGTTCCATCAAGAATTCCTTCGGGCATTCCTCCAAGAGTTCTTTCGGGAATTTCCTCAGAAATTACTCCAGGAGTTCCTCCTGGAGTTTCCTCCTAGCATTGCATAATGACCTCTTTCGATTAGTCTAAAGCAGGGGTTTTCAGCCCTTTTGTCTCGCGGTGCACTTTTTAGAAATAAATTTCTGTGCGGTGCACTTATTAAAATAATGCAGTTAGCTAAAAATGTTATTGTGTTTTCCGACGTGATGTTTGATATTCTCGCATATTGATATGACTCTGACTCTAACTTGTGATTCTTAGACATTTTTGAACAATATTCTTTATGATTTTTTTAACGAAATGTAATCCTGTTTTCTGGTGACATTCGTGCTTGATAATAAAAAAAAATATTCAGTGAATTCGGTGGAGCTTATTATTGATCCATGGCGATTACTGGTATTGTACCACGATTTCTGGAAAGGTATTGTAGAATTATTTTCAAGATGGTTGGCTGTTTTAGAACTTATTCTAAGCATATCAATTTAAGATTATTTGACCTTCTCATGAAGTTCTGAGGAAAACTCTCAAAAAATCACAAGGCAACTTTTATAAAGTTGCTTGCTTGATGATTTGAAAAACAGTTGAGATATCCCTTTTAAGATTCTCAGAAATACAAGCCAGAATCTTTTAGATATTCAAAGATACATCGAGTGAATTTCTGCAAGATACCACCTTGTATTCATTATAGATTCAACTACGCATTTGTCTATGGACTAACAGGCTTGTCCGCACTGAGCGCATGAAAATTCTGCTCTTTGGATTTACACCATCAAGAACATCATAAATTAGAAATCTTTTCATGTTATCAGATAGAAGGATGTTGAAATATTGTAAATGTCATTTCGAACTGTCAAAAAACCGCACCGCAGCGCCGCACGGGCCGTTCAAAGTGAAATTCACTAGAGTGTTTTCACCCATGTGAAAATCTCTTTGAGAGCTCGTGTGGCTCTGTAGCCAACTTCTTGAGTGAACAGCATTAAACATCTAGAATTTAGATTCTAAATTGTTCATTCACTAATGCGATTTTCTTATCACCCTGCCCTGTCTTAATTAGAAGATATAAGTGATGCAGAGACATCCCTTATGCATTCTTGCATTACATAATAAGATTGGACCCTGCTGCAATCAATGGCGTTATGCTATCCACTCCTAAGTTTATAGTTGCTACAAAAATAATTTCGAAGAAGTGAAAAAGAATAGTACGAATCAACTTATTAATAAAATGCTGCTACTATTACTATTACTACTACTCTTACTACTATGTACTACTACTAATACTACTATCAAAAGTAGAATTTAAGCTTAATTTTAAGTTTGTTTTTGCAGAGGCGAATGACTCAAGTTAAAACCTCTTTAATAAATAATAATAATAATAATAATAATAATAACTATCAAAAGTGCAATGAGTGATCGTTGGCTTCCCAGTCTTGTTAGTAGTTAGAGGGTTAGTATAGACTATAGACACTATAGATTCCATAGACTCGCGAAGGCGAAGACAACTGTAGCCAAACGAACTGTCAGTTCGTGTAGCCAAACGAGCATGACGTCACAATTTCAATAGCGACAATGGATTGCATGACGTCATATTCACTCGGTACACTCTAAATTCACGGTAAAACACACTAAAATCGTATTGCTCAACCATGTCTCCGCGAGTCTATGGAATATATAGTGTCTATAGTATAGACTGGTAATAAGCCCTGTCGGTCCCCCCAGCACTGCGCGTAATCAACTGTTGTTAGATCATGCGACAGCGATTAAGCGTATGCTGGAGGCATGACAAATCAAGCGTTTAAATTAAAGTCAATAAAGCAATGGTATGATTATTCAGATTCTATTTTAGTTTAATTTTGTAAAGAAATGCTTTAATTCAAAACCTAGTTACTTTCAAATACTATTCCATTTACTATTTCACTATTTTTCGTTACTATATTTAATTTAGCTAATCTATAATTATAAAAGACTAAAATTGAAATTATTTAAACACATTTTCACTATATGACGACGCTTGATAAACCATCGTCAAACCCACCACTCTTGGACAGGGCCCCTTAGGATTAGAAATTCCTAGACCAAAACAAGCTATGCATGCCGCAACAGATGCTGCGAACTAAAAGCCGAACTGCCAAACAAAATACAATTCTAGGATGACTGATGGACCAAGAACAAAAATGAAACCTCGTCATCCTGGGATTGGACTACGTTATCTATTTGGATAACTGGGCACAATTTATGTCATGTGTTGCATGTTTGTGTTTTGTGCATTTGTAATGTTCCATTTTGTTTTCGTATCCAAGTTCCCAGACGTGGGGCTCGATACGGAAAATAAAATGCGCGTTTATAAGGTTCCAATGTACTATCCGTTACATTGGCGCCCAACGTGGGGCCTTGTGCATTTATAGGGTTCCAAAATGTATTTGTTATATTGGCGCCCAACGTGAATTGCATTCTCCAATTCATGGAAAATTCTTAAAACTACTTTACAACGTATCAACTACAGTAGACGTTCGCTCGGTGCAAATGGTTTAACTGCAACGCTTTTTAACTGCAAGTCCGCTAAGTGCAACAATTTTGCAGTTATCGCACCGCTATCTGTCAAAAACAAAACGTCAACAGAGTTGCTAAGTTTTTCGGATGCACATCAGCTGCATTGCGATGTTTTTGAGTGCATTTTAGCTGCGTCCAACAGGATACTGCAAGATGACGTCACGAAGCAGTGCACTGACAGTTCAGCGAGCTTGTTTACATGGACTTAGTCTCTGGCGAAGATCCGGCAAAACTGTTTTTCAATACAATATCAGTAAAACGGTACAGTAGACGTTCGATAACTGCAACATGTTTACGTTTCACTTACCGAATGAAATTCGATAATTGCAACAACTGACAGACGTCACATAACTGTCAGTTGCTGCAGAATGCAACCAATGTGCATTCGAAAAACATCGCATTGCAACAAAAGTGCATGCAAAAAACATCGCATCGTTGATGACATTTTATTTTGACGGACAGCGGTGCGATAACTGCAAAATTGTTGCACTTAGCGGACTTGCAGTTAAAAAGCATTGCAGTTAAAGCGTTTGCACCGAGCGAACGTCTACTGTAATTAGACGATTGGTTTTGTACTATAGTAGAGTTGAATATAATCGATATTTCCGTATCATAATGGTTTCGGGACGAAAAACGTAAATTTAATTTTCGCCGCTCGTTTAAAATTCTAACACCTTGTAAACAAGCTCGCTGAGCTGTCAGACAAAGTGAGGTTAGATCAGGTGCTTGCAGTACCCTACAGCATTTGACATCTGTTTGACGGCTGTCAGTCGTTGCAGTTAGCGAATTTCATTCGGTAGCTGAAACGTAAACATGTTGCACTTATCGAACGTCGTATATTACAAACGTAACAATTATTACAAATTTTAACAATTATTACAAACGTAACAATTATTAAAATTACGCAGCGATTCACTTTCTGGGTCTTTCTGAACCGGTAAGCACAATCAATGTAAAATCATCAAAGTAACCCAATTATTAAATAATCTTCAAATTAAATTAAAAAATCTTCAAAAATGTGTACTTACATGTGTGACTGCACCCCAAATTGGACTGTCACAATAGTGTGCACACACCTTCAAAGTGTGATTGCAGCGCAGGGACACGTCGGATCGAGTTGAGGTCTTCGGTGCACTTATTCCTTATAAATGGAGGAATAAGTGCACCGAAGACGTCGAGACGATCCGAGGCAAATGTGCACTTTTATCACACTTTTTAGGCGTACCAAAAAAGTGTGATAGTCCAATTTGGGATGTAGTCTGCAATAATATAACATGTCAATCACTTGTTATTTGTTTTTTTTTCATGGTAGTCATAGAAACTAATGAACAAAAACAAACAACATAAGAAAATCCGATTTTTTTCATTGATTGTGTTATCATTATTATGCCGATATCTCAACTCATGAAGGAGATAGCTCAAAACTGTGTTCAGCCGAAATAATCTACACAAAATTTGCTATAAAATAAGCGAATTACAGGAAAAATTCCAAAACCCTTATAAATTGGGCATTTTTGAAAAATTTGGTAAAATCATAGTGGCTCAGAAAAAGGTACTCTTTCATATAAAATCAAAAAATTGATACATTTTTCTTAGTTTAAAAACCCAATTGCGAATTACAGGAAAAATTCCAAAACCCTTATAAATTGGGCATTTTTGAAAAATTTGGTGAAAAAAATCACGATTTTTTGATATTCTAACCTTTGCCAAATATATAAAATCAGCTTTGATGACCTAAACTCCCTCCAAACTTTGTTTGCGGGACCCAGAACTATGATTTACTTTGATTGATGACTTTTATTTTTCAACTCATATTAGCATTTTTTGGTGAACATACCAAAAATCGTCAATTTTTCATAAAACCGATGCGTGCAACCTCTAAATATTTTTTGATTGAGTTTTCATGTATGGAACTATTGTTGCTAGGACCCTAATCTATCATTCTAAGGGTGAGCAAGTTAACTTTTTGACACTTTTTATATTTTGGGACACCCTAATGTGCATTCGAAAAACATCGCTGCCAGTGGCGTCGCGTAACCTCACTTTTTACCTGTGCACCGACCCTAAAACTTGCAATAGCAGGGGATTTATGATCAAAATCGAAATAGAAATGAGTGAAAGCAGCTATTCTCGCCATATTCTAATTATTACAAGCAAATTTGTTCAAAAAATTCAAGAATTTATACTTGGTGCACAGGTAAAAAGTGAGGTTACGCGACGCCACTGATCGCTGCTGACATTTCATTTTGACGGATAGTGGTGCGATAACTGCAAATTTGTTGCATTTAGCGGACTTGCAGTTGAAGCGTTTGCACTGAGCGAACGCCTACTGTACTTGCATTACAGTAGACGTTTGATAACTGCAGCATGTTACGTTTTACTTATAGACACTATAGATTCCATAGACTCGCGGAGGCGAAGACAACTGTAGCCAAACGAACTGTCAGTTCGTGTAGCCAAACGAGCATGACGTCACAATTTCAATAACGACAATGGATTGCGTGACGTCATATTCGCTCGGTACACTCTAAATTCACGGCAAAACACACTAAAATCGTATTGCTCAACCATGTCTCCGCGAGTCTATGGAATCTATAGTGTCTATAGTTTTACTTACCGAATGAAATTCGATAGCTGCAACAACTGACAGGCGTCAAAGTGCTGTCAGTTGCTGCAGAATGCAGCGAATGTGCATTCGAAAAACATCGCAATGCAACAAAAGCGCATTCGAAAAACATCGTATCGCTGTTCACATTTCATTTGGACGGAAAGGTGCGAAAACTGTAAAATTGTTGCACTTAGCGGATTTTCAGTTAAAAAGCATTGCAGTTAAACCGTTTGCACCGTCTACCTAGTAAAAAGCATTGCAACTAAAACGCTTGCACCTAGCGAATGTCCCCTGTAAGTGAAACGTAAGCATGTTGCAATTATGAAATGTCTACTGTAAAGCCGATTTTAGGGTTTTTTTTTAAGTTTTAGATGCATTTGTTTCAAAATCCTCAACCTAAATACTCACCATAAACAATCCGCTTCCAATCTTCGATCTCCCGTCGGGTCAGCAGCAGCATCTTCTGCCGTTCCAACAGGACATCGTACGAAACCTCCTTCTCCACCTCCTCCTGCAAAATACGCCCAAATATTGCACCAACTGTTTCTCTTTTCTTTACTCATTCAATTGCACCAGCTTACCACTATCGAATTCACAAGTTCGTCATCGATTTGATCCATTTTCCGTTGCAATTTTCACGGATTTTCTTCGATTAGCCTTTGCTTGCGCTGAGATGCGACTGTGAAAATAAACTCGAACGAAAATTTGAAGCGCAAAAAATTATTTCCTGAATAAAAATTTCAAGAAAATTGTGGTTTGGCAGTGCCATGTCGAAAAGTGAGCACAGCAACCCATCGCACGCGGGCGGGCAGCGCAAAAAAAAACATAGAAAACATCGAACTGTCATAATTTTGTGTACCAAAACAACACCCCCGACCCGGATCGCGGCGAGCGGAACGCGAAATTGTACGGATTTTTACGGAGATTTTGGATTCCTTCGCGTAATTTTGCGTGCTGTTTTCGGATCGGATTGGAACTTGTGAGTGTTCTTGCTTCTGAATTGGATTGTAAAACTTTCAAACCATACGGCGAAAATGAGCGAAGAGGACGAGCGCACATTGTGGTGCGGTAATCTCGCGGAGAAAGTGACGGAGGAGCTTCTGTACGAGTTGTTCCTGCAGGTATGTTTTTCCATTAGGATTGGTGATTGAGAAGATATTTGCATCAGTTTGGAAACGTTTTACAGGCTGGTCCAGTAGAGATGGTGAAGATTCCCCAGGACAAAGACAAGCGGCCCAGGTCGTTCGCATTTATAACTTACACCCACGGTTCATCGGTGGAATACGCCATCAACATATTCGACGGAACCAGATTGTTCAACCGGCAGTTGACGATACACAAGAAGAGTAAGAACGGACAGAATGCAGGCTCTCCGAAGGTGAACAATCCGCAGCAGAACCGGGGCCACCATCAGCAACAACAACCGCAGCAGCAGCAACAGATGAATCCAGGAAACATGCCAAACTTGGCTCAGCTTCAATTCGCCAACATAAGCCCGGGGGCCATGACCCAGATGATGCAGGGGATGATCAACCAGCTGAGTCAACAGGCTCTGCTCAACATGGGCCATATGCCGCAGCATATGCAGCAGAACAAGATGAACCGTAACGACCGGCAGCAGCAGCACCAGCAACAGAAGCCTTACTCGAGGGACAACAGAGACAACCGGGGAGGAAGCGATAGGGACCGGGATAATTATTCCGGCCGGGATCGCAACGATGGCGATCTGTTCTCTCGGGACAGAGGCGGCGGCGGCGGTGGTGGTGGAAACAAGAGGAGGAATGAATACCGTAACAGGAGATAGCAAGAGGATTCCGACTAGATTAACTACTTGCAACGTTTTCGTCTTTACCTATCTTATAACTGCTTTTGCTAAATCTGGAGATGGGAATAAAATAACTCTAATATATAAGAAAGTTGAATTCTGGACAAATAAATTAAATTGAAATATCATTTTGTTGGCATGTACTTACCTAGCCGGTCAGGCATAGCAGTCATCGTCAATCTAATCGGTCAATGGCTGTGTATCTCCAGTTCCGCACTCTGTGAAGGGTTCGCAAGTCGTCCTCCACTTGATCGACCCACCTAGCTCGCTGCGCACCACGTCTTCTTGTACCGGTCGAATGACTGTCAAGAACCATTTTAGTCGGGTTGCTATCCAACATCCTGATGACGTGACCCGCCCACCGCAGCCTCCCGATTTTTGCGGTATGGACGGCGATGGTTGGTTCTCTTAGCAGCTGATGCAGCTCGTGGTTCATTCACCTTCTCCAAGTCCCGTCTTCCATCTGCACTCTGCCGTAGATGGTACGCAGCACCTTCCGTTCGAAAACTCCAAGGGCGCGTTGGTCCTCTGCACGTAGGGTCCATGTTTCGTGCCCATAGAGGACGACCGGTCTAATCAGCGTTTTGTAGAGGGGTAACTTCGTAGGCATGACGGCGAGCTTTCTTCGATCCTAGAGTTATGCGGAGTCCAAAGTTAAGCTCGATTTCCGGCCAAAATGCGCCTCTGGATTTCTCTGCTGGTGTCGTAGTCAGCGGTAACCAGTGAGCCCAAGTTCACGAACTCTTCAACCGCCTTGATTTTATCACCGTCATCAGAAATTCGGCGAGCGCGGTGATTCCTCCCTGATTCCCTTTGCCATCATGTAATTTGTCTTCGACACATTAATGACTAACCCGATTCGCTTGGCTTCATTATTTAGTCGGATATACGTTTCCGTCATCGTCTCAAATTTGCGAGCTATAATTTCAATATCATCAGCGAAACCAAGCAGCTGAACGGACTTCGTGAAAATCGTTCCACACGTTTTTATCCCTGATCTCCTTATTACATCCTCTAAAGCAATGTTAAGCAACAAATACGACAGACCATCACCTTGCCGTAACCCTCTGCGAGATTTGAAGGGACTCGAGAGTGTCCCTGATACTCGAACTACGCACATCACTCGATCCGTCGTCGCCTTGATCAATCGTATCAGTTTATACGGGAATCCGTATTCGTGCATGATCTGCCATAGCTGGTCTCGATCGATTGTATCATACGCCGATTTGAAATCGATGAACAAGTGATGTGTGGGCACGTTGTATTCGCGGCATTTCTGCAACACCTGGCGGATGGCGAACATCTGATCCGTTGTAGCGCGTTCACCCCGGAATCCAGCCTGATATTGCTCCACGAATTCTCTTGTAATCAGTGACAGACGGCGGCATAGAATTTGAGAGAGTATCTTGTAGGCAGCGCTCAATACAGTAGACGTTCGCTCGGTGCAAACGCTTTAACTGCAATGCTTTTTAACTGCAAGTCCGCTAAGTGCAACAATTTTGCAGTTATCGCACCGCTATCCGTCAAAATGAAATGTCAACAGCGATGCGATGTTTTTCGCATGCACTTTTGCTGCAATGCGATGTTTTCCGTATGCACATTGACTGCATTCTGCAGCAACTGACAGTTCTTTGACGTCTGTCAGTTGTTGCAGTTATCGAATTTCATTCGCTAAGTGAAACGTAAACATGTTGCAGTTATCGAACGTCTACTGTAGTGTGATCGCGCGATCGATCATGCTCGCTCGTGAGAAGATTCCCGTGGTTGTCTCGGCACATGTCGGCTTGTGGCACAAAGCCTCTGCGCGATCGGTTTAGCTACTCGTAGAACTTCCGTCTGTCCTTAGCGCGATACAACGCTTCCATCGCTTCGTGATCTCGTTCTTCCTAATGGCGCTTCTTCATCCAGAAGACTGAGTTCTCAAGAGGATTTCCAGTACCTAATAATATTAAAAGAAAATCTGAAGAATTTCCTAAAAAAAAAACTGAATTTCTGGAAGAATCCGTAGAGAAAATATGTACAGCAAAAGTTGCTGCAGTAATCAAATCAAGAATACTTGGAGGAATTCCAGTTAGAATTTCAAGAGAAAATTCGAGAGAAAGTTTTGGATAAATCGCAGAAGGGATTCTTGGAAAAATCTTCGAAGGAATCACATGCAGAATTCCTGACGAAATCCTGGCAGGCATTCTTGGGGAAATTTCAAGCAGAAGTTCTGGAAGAGTCTTTCAAAAATCGCTGTAGAAATCACAGAAGCAACTTCTGAAGAGAGTCCAGTAGTGTCATTCCTAAAAAAATCTCCTGACGGACCTCTTAGAGAAATCAGTCGTGGAATGCCAAGAGGGATTTTTGAAAATCCCTTAAAGTGTCACAAGAAGAATTTCTGGAGGTTTTTTAGCCGGCATTACTGACGGAATTTGAAAAGCAATTTCTGGAACAATCCTTAGAGAAATCCGTGGATGAATCACAGTAGGAGTTCCTAGAGGCACTTCCAGTGCACTCCCTGGGGGAATTATTCGAGAAATCTTGTTGGATTTCCTCCGGCAATGCCTTATGGGGTTTCTCCAGAAATCCTTGCTGCGATTGCTATACAAAATTTCAAAGATTTCTCCAGTGATTCCTTTAGGCATTTCTCTCGGAATACCAGTAGAAACTCCTGCTAGGATTCCTTCACGAATTCCTCAAGGATTTCTTCAGGAATTATTGTTGGGATTCTCAAGCATTTGCAACTGAGAATTATCCACTTATCCAGTAATTGCCTGAGAAATCCCAGCGAGGAATCACATTGCTCTGTGAATTTATCTAGAAATTTCTCAAGAGCTTTTTAAGAAATTTCTTGGTTTCAGTTTAAATACGCTTTGTAATGTTGTGTAATGTTTGTATTCTGCAGTGTATTTTTGTATTTGGTTAAACATATAATTTAGGTAAAACAGTCTGTACGTGTACAGTTTAACTGTAGACAGTGTGTGGTGTAAGAATAAATAAATAAATAAATTTCTCCTGAGATTTTTTTTTTGAAAAATGGCTTAGGTGTTCAGTCTTTGTGTCCCCCTTTAGTAATCCCTCCAGAGATAGTATAATTAATTCTTTCTGGAATTCCTCATTCGGGATCATGATTCTTTCGGATTTTTTTCCGGGAATCCTCCAGAAATTATGTCTTATCATTTTTGCAGAAATCTCACCAGAAATTTTACCTACAAAATCTTCCAGATCCTAGATTTTTTTCTCTTTATTCCTAAAAGGATGTCTCCAGAAAACACTTCAGAGATTGCTACAGAAAATTCTTCAGAAATTTCTGCAGGGATTTTTGTCAAGAAATCTTTCTTGCAATTCCTCCAGAAATGTCCTGGATTTTTTTTTCGGTTACCCCTTAAGGGATTCCTTGGGGTTTTTCTTCGGCCATGAAGTCTTCGGTGTGCAATCGAAACGACATTGTATGTTCTCTATGCCCGACATTTCGATGGTCTATGCCATCTCCTCCATCTGCCATCGAATCGTCGGGCGTCGTTTTGATTTCACACTGAAGACTGCAAGACCGAAAAAAACCCAAGTCCAAGAATCAACAGTCAATAGCATTCACAGAAAAAAAAAACTTAAGGAATTCCTTCAAAAAACTGCGGGGATTCTCCTGAAAAACGTTTAGGAGATTTCTATATAAGTTCTCCTCTAGAAGCTTTCACCAAAAGTTCTGACCTGGGATGAGATCAGAATGTTCTTCAGGTATTCTTCCAGAAGTATTTTCGGAGATCCTTCCAAAATTTTCCAGAGATTCTTTGAGGAATTCTTCCAGAAGTTTGTCTAACAATTATTCTTTGGCATTTTTTTGGAATCCCATCAGATTTTTTATAGAAATGGTTTAAGGTATTTCTTGAGGATTTGTTATAGAAAATCGTCCAGGAATTCCTTTAAGCATTACTTCGAAAATATTTTTAAGAATGCCTCAAGAGGTTCTTTTTGAAAAACAGTTTTTTAGATTTTTTTCAGGATTAACGTCTGAAATTGCTTGAGAAATTTATCAACAAAAAATAGTAATTCCCCAATTCGCATTACCACGAGTTCTTCCTTGAATCCTTTCAGGGATATCTTCAAGAATTCATTCAAAGATTTTTTTCAAAAGATAGGAAAGTTACCTCGATTATTTTTCAAGAAATTTCTCTAGGGATTCTTCGAGGTATTTATTCCACAATTCCTCAATGGATTCCTTTTACGCTTCCAAAATTCTACCTGGATTTTATTTTCAGTGATTTATCCACGAATTTATTCAGAATTCCTCAAGGAGTTTTTCTTTGGGATTTTTCCACGTATTCCTCTAGAAATTTCTTAAAAGATTTTCTTCGAAAATGTTCCTGAGATAAAAAAAAATCTTCAGATGTTCTCCAAAAGTTCCTTCAGATATTTCTTCACAGATTGCTTGATTAATACCTTCTGGAATTCGTTATTCAGAATCATGATCACCTCAGCAATTTCTCTGTGGATCCTCGAGAAATTATTTCTTGGCATTTCTTCTTAAATCTCCAGAAACTTATCAAGTAGATTTATCTAAGAACTCCTCCAGATCCCAGGGTATTATCCCGGTATTCCTTCAGGGATTTCTACAGAAAACATTTCAGGAAACCTTTCAAGACTTTCTTCAGAAATTTCTGCAGGGATTTTCTCCAAAAATCAGAAATCAATCCACAAAAGTCTAAAGAAATTTTTCTAACGATTCCTCCAGGGATTTCCATGAGGTTTTCCAGTGTTTGTTCTCCCAAGGATTCTTTCAGAATTTCATTTTCAGCAACTTTTTCTGAAATTTCCGCAGTGATTTCAGCCAAAATTCTTCCAAGGTTTGCTATATAAATTCCTCTAGAAATGAATTTAATAATTTCACCAAGAATACCGACAGAATATTTTTCTGACATACTTGCAGAAACTTGTGCGGCTTATTTTTCAAAGGTTGTTGAAAACTGGAATTCTTAGGATCTTTTAGATTCTGTTCACTTCCAAATTTGAGCCAAAAATGTTGAGATTTTAGAGGTGGCGCAAATGCTTCGAAGTTGAATTCTTGATCAATAGAAAGATGTCTCCACTCTACGTATTAAAATTTTCTCAATCCATTTTTTTCAATTTTTAATATTTTAAATTCTTTTTAATGAATTTTGAAAAGAAAACTTGTAGAACATTATTTTTTTATAATTTAAACGCAAAATATGAATTTCTTAAGATTATTTTTTTTTAATTTTTATTAACTCAAAATTAAATGTTTTGGGCCCAATAACTTTTAAACTGTCCAATGTCCAATGGTTTGTGTACCATTCGTTCAAGTGTTCATTGACCAAAACTTGACTTTTTGATGTTTTTACAGTAAATATGCTAAGCATCGTATTAGGAATATGGAACTCAAAAGGTAGGAGACATTTCTATATGTATTTTTTCCTAGCATTTTGAACATGGATTTTTTTTATTCAGAATACTTAAAAAAGGGATGGTAACATAAGGCTGAATTTCAGAAGGCTGAATGCACAAAAGGCTGAATACGAAAGGCTGAAATTAAGAAACTGTAACATAAGGCTGAAATAACAAAAGGCTGAAAGTACGAAAGTGAAAAGTTCTTCTTGGCCCGAACACGTAGCCCTCAGCATGGGTTTAAGTTTGAACACTGAGCTTAGTGAAGAGGCTAATGATGCATACCAACAAATACAGAAAGGATCTGATAATATTTGTATCGTTAATTTTTCCTTCTTTAAACATGAGCTATTCTTTCAAGTCAAGTTGTTTCGGAGATTGTTGTCGTTACGGATACTAACAATTTCATACAAGATTTACCCTTCTTTGAAATGTATGCTAATCTTTTGAAACATACACGGAGAAACTGAAGTATCTAAATTTGAGTATTTTTAAACTCACTTTTGAGTTCTTTTTTGTCTCCTCTCTCATCCACTCTCTTTGTTGTTGTCAGTGAGCGAAGAGCAAACCAACCCAACTTTGACAGTTCGGTGCGGGAAGACAAAATTAAGTAATACTTATGACACACATGTGATATAGGAATCACTGTACAATGGATCATTGAAGCCGACTTTCTCGCTACTCACCGCATCAAAACAAAAGCGCCACCGTATGTGGACGGTGATGCTGGGTCATTAGGCCGAAGGCCATTAGGCCGAAGGTCATTAGGCCGAATGGTCATTAGGCCGAATGGTCATTAGGCCGAATGGTCATCAGGACGAACTGAAAGTTAGCCGTTGTTTTTACCTTTTCCAACAATTTTTGACAAAAACTAGTTTAACAATGGAACTAGAAAGAATAGCCTATGTTTTAAAGAAGGAAAAATTTATGAATTGAATATCAGCAGTTTCAGCGCCAAAAACTATTTCAGCAATGATACTAGAAAGAACAGCCTATATTTAAAAGAAGGAAAAATTCATGGGTAAAATATCAGTAGATTCAGCATCAATAAAGTATCTTCGTGCTTGTCACACGATACACACATGCAAAATGGTCATTTGCAGAGGAAGCTCTCAGTTAATAAGCTGAGAAGCAGGCTTTGTCTCAGTGGGGACGTAACGGCAAGAAGAAGACCCAATGACCATTCGGCCTGATGACCATTCGGCCTAATGACCATTCGGCCTAATGACCATTCGGCCTAATGACCATTCGGCCTAATGACCATTCGGCCTAATGACCTTCGGCCGAATGGCCTTCGGCCTAATGACCTTCGGCCGAATGGCCTGACACCGTGGACGGTAACACAGTGACAGCAGTCGAGTTACGTCAAACACACAAGGCTACGGTGGCGCTATCTGTTTATTTCATAGCGGTCGTTTTAGTTATTTTAGTGATCCATTGCGCTTGAAATGAGTGCCACACTGATAATGCTCTCCGTTCAAGTTAGTCTTATTAGAATTTTCTTGACAGTGAGTACCGTTGTACGTGTATCACACTCGTATCACATGTCTGTCCGGGGTATAAACAGCATTGAACTCAAATTTGAGTTTTTTGAACTAGCAGTTGGGTGAAAAAAACTTAGCCAGTAGGTCTTGTCGTACGTGATTAAATGCAAAAAAAAACCCATTTCAACATCGCTTCCACGAACTCAAATTTGGGTTTCCGCACGCAACCGCGAATTTGGGTGAAAGAAACTCACATTTGAGTACTTTGTTTTCTCCGTGTATTGTCTTGGTATATAATGTATAGGCGTTCAATAATGCATAACATTATGAACAGTCGTAAAACTTTCCGATTCAGAACATAGTAACTGAAGCATGTTCCCCCAAAATGGCCTAGTATGACCAACCATGAACTAGGGGACGGTAAGACAAGACGGCCAAACGTCAAGCTTAAGCAAAACCAATGCGAGTGAATTGGCTGGTTAACCCTCTAATACCCAAATTTTTTATTTTGATTTAAATATCATTTTTCGTCATCTAAAATCGATTTAAACATGTTTTGGAAGATGATTCTTTTTAATTCTCGATTTAGTGAATTTCAGTTTTTGATTTTTATAATTTTTATTTTTGTACGTCCCCACACTTTTACATTTTTCCTGGAAACCCATTTGGGGAACGGATTTTTTGAGATGAAAACATTTTGAGATTTTATGATTATTGTTGAAATATTATTATTTTAAATTTTTTTCGCAGAAAATTTTATTTTCCGTGTAATTTTAAGGAAAATTATTTAAGAGTGTATTCGATTCCCTTAAACTATTAAACAAGGATAGAATGATTTGGGAAAATTTTAAAATGTGTTTATTGTAGCGATTCAATACAAAATAAACAATGACTTCTAAAAGGTGACTAAAACATCAATTTTTCAATGATTTTTAAAAAATGTAAATACGCTTTAAAATACATCGAAAATCATTTTGAGATATACAGAACAGTCCTAAATATCAGCCAAAAATATAAAAAAATGATTTTCCACGAAACAAAAATTACAAAAATGCTCAAACTATACCCCGTCTAAAGGCGGGATTGGGTATTAGAGGGTTAAACGAACAACAAGCAATTTTTTAAATAGACCGTTGAATCAGTGTATGTATGTAAGCATTCCCAATGGGGCACGTTCGGTGTAGTACTAGATTTGTAGTAATGAGCTGAATTTTAGTATGGTGAGAAGGTCAATTCTCCGTTTCTGCAATGAAATGGTGTGAAAAGCGTGGGTATTATGATTCCTTGGCTAATTTGATGCTGTTTGAGCAAAACTTTGGATAACTATATTGTTTATGTTGCAATAAATGGAGAAAACAACAACACTATTGCCCAAAGTTTTGCTCAAACAGCATCAAATTAGGCAAGGAATCATAATACCCACGCTTTTTGTGCCATTTCACTGCAGAAACGTTATATAAGAGTGATGCGCCTGTTTGTCTGAGTTGTTGATGTTTTTTGGCTGGTGCGTTTGCAAACTTGTCGAATCACTATTTCAGCCTTTTGTAATTTCAGCCTTTTATTTCAGCCTTGCGTAATTCAGCCTTTTGTACGTAACCCCTTAAAATGTAGTTGAAGTGGTTTAAGCAGGTAGATAATCAAAATTCAGCCGAAATTATAATTTTTCCGGTAAAATTCGTGTTTTAGAACAGTGATTTTATATGTATCCGCGTTGAAACAATATTCTAGAGGTATTGTTTATTCACAACATTGTTAATCAACTAAAATATCTGCAAAAGCATGTTAAATGGTTTGAAATTGGTCAAAAAGTTGAAAAGTTATTCGGGCCAAAAGTTAAAATTTTGAGTAAAAAGAAGAAAATATAACAAGCAAGGATTCATATTGTGCACTAAGTGCTTACCCTCTAGAACTTAAAATGACTATAGAAAGGTTAAAGTACCTGGATTTGTCGTTAATAATATAAATATTCAAAAATAGCCCTATTTGAATAATTCATTGTAACGTTGTTAAATTAGGTATGATCTGAGCATTTTTAATTGAGAATTGAATAGTCATTGATGCTATTTAGATCCTAATCATATCTAATGCATTTCAATTGTCCGCATTAGTGTTCGTTACGCAGAGCTTTATGCAATTTAATTAATTTTACGTTCAATATCCGCCAGAAATTCAATGATGTTACCATGCTACCCCGGATTACGGCGCCTTATATTTGTTTCTTTCAGTTTAGAACCAATAGTCGGCACACCGTAAGAATTGTCTAGTTTCGTGATTATTTATTACCCAAATAAAAACCAAATCAATCACACGAAATGGCCGTATCATTGGCGTCCCCGTCGCACAGAGGCATCACAAAGTACTCCACAAATATGTTGGAGCTTTCGGAGTTTTCGATCATCACCTGCAGTCCGACCAATCCATCCTTGTTGGTTCGCAGCGCAATCTTCGACGCCAGTGCCAAAGTCTTCATGACCAGCTTGAAATGGGCAAACTGGTACCGATTGGTGGTCGTTTCGGTACTGTGAAACGAAATCAGCATATCGCTACTGTTGGTGATCTCGAAACTCGACTCCGATCCCAGCTCATCGAAGGTGGAGAACTTGAAATGTGGGGCGTCCGGGGAGATGAATAGCTCAACCTCCCGGCAGTTCCGATCCATCTCCGACAGCAGAGCGAAGAAATCCTGACCCTTGATGCTAACCTTACTGCAAACCTGATCCTCTTCAAAGTCGTAATCCAGAATCTCCAGCGCTTCCATCGTTTTGACCGAACACTCGGTGATAAGTTCATCTTCACAGCGCCGCTCCAGGATGACCACCAACGGGGCCCCATCGCCCTTGTACAGCATCTTCATGGTGGAATCGTAATCCCCATCCATGAACATACTCAGACAATCGGTGAAAACCTTCAGATTGAGCCCGAACGAAGTCAACGGTTCGTTGTCGTCCGCCGTCTCGTGGTCTTCACCGTCCATGGCGGTCGATTTGCGTTTCCTGGGCTGGGCTATCTCGTACTCCGAGAAGCAGGCTTTTGTTATGTATGCGGTGGCTTGGACGGTTTTGCAGTCTTCGACAACCACCTTCACACCATCTGCGCTCAGTTGAACAGTGGCGTTCTGGAAACAGAGAAAGATCCTAATTTGTATAAAATAGTTTTGTATCACAGAATTTCAATTTGATGTAAGAAGACTGTTATAACATTGCACATTGTTCGCCCAACACACTTACATCGACAAAGTTGATGGCCTTGGCCACATTGTAGAACATGGTGTAACTGTTCAGCACCGCAGAGAACTGAATCTGCGAAAACTGCGACTGGGTCAACATCTTCCGGTTGTGCAAAACTCCTTTCGCGAGCAGGGGTTTCGTGTGGAGCATTGACTGCAACTGTGCGGTCGGTGGCCGTCCGGTCCACGGTTACTTGGAGGGTCCTTCCCCGGGACCGGTGGCCGTATGGTTGATACGCTCCTTGATCAGCTCAGCGGACAGCTCCAGGTAGACTTTCTCCGGTAAGGTCTCTTCTTCCGCCTGGCCGAGTGCCTGGGCCAACCTAGTGGCCAGTACGTGCTTGCAGGTGGCTTGATGCCGTTGCTGGAGGACCCAGTAGCGGAACGACTCGCACGTGCAGAAATTGATTCCGGGAAAGATTTTGTAAACTACGCCGAACTTGGAACCGGACACTTCGTATAGACGACCGGCGCCGTTTGGGGTGTGAAGGAGTTTGATTGGTTTCTTTCCGTATAGCAGGCTGAGAGCTCGGCCCAGCAAGGCACGGCCGAACAGTGACTCTAGCTCTAGAAGATGATCCTTTGATACTGAAATAATTAGAAGATAAAAAAAAAAAAACAAACATTAGTATGGAATTATGAGTACAAAGATAAGAAGAATAACATACATTATTTTAAAAAAGCAATGCATGGGAAAAGTAAATGTTATTAGTTCGAACATATAATTTAAATTAACTTCGTAGGTAAATAAGCACAGAATCGTGAAAACTCCGGTTAGATATCACATAAAACAAACCAAACAAATAACATTGCATCAATTCCAATAAGATTTTTTCTACTACAGTAGTGGTCAGGCTGAGACATACCCTTTTTTTCTCTCGCACTCGCTGAGTTTATCGAGGCGTTTATGCACTATCGTTTTCTGTACAGCGCCACAATGCAGACAATTTTCTCCATCGGTTCTTCCAATCAGATGTAAGATTCACTTCTGAGGAATCTTTGTGACATTAATGTTTCGCCAAGTCCTTCTCCAGTTTAATCCCGGGTTGTTCCTCTCTACTTTTGGAGCTTCGATTCCATCGACGTAAAAATTTTACGCATTTAATGCCAGAATTCCTCCAGCGGATGGGTTTTGCAGAACAAGTTGAGGAATAGTTCGTAACTGTTGTTTCAGCAGCCTCAGGTATTGAAGATCAGCATGAATTGTGGCATCCTCGCGATCCACGTAAGATTTGTAAAATGGCATGGATGTTGACTCCTTTTTTTTCTTCTAAACCATAGGGGGAAAATCTGCTCAACAAACACCCTAACAGGGAGGTCAGGGTAGTGTGGGGTTTAGACCGTCTTCTACAATAAAAGTAAAAGACCGAGACTTCCTCTCCGCGGCCACTTAATCGCTGTAAGGGTCGATCTCGACCGCAGGGCACCGGTATGACCTACGAAGCCGACTCCGAACCCCTGGACCACCTCTTGTACTGCATCTGGACTTGCCATCCTCCGAGTCCATGCGCCACCTCCTCTATAGCTCCCAGACGATATGGGTGATAGCCGTTGAAACGGCGTTCCAGCCAAACTCATCCCTACACATCCTCTGGACCAAGTTGTCCGGGTTTGTGTCCTCCCCGCATGTGGCAAGCATGCGGTCACGCATTGTGCGAAAACGCGGGCACACGAACAAAACGTGTTCCGCCGTTTCCTATAAACCATTGCACACTGGGCATTCGGGAGAATCCGCATGCCCGAAACGGTGTAGATTTTTTTTATTCCTGTTCGGGTTTGTCACTGCGACCAGTTTTTAGATCTATTGTGACATTACCCGTATCCTTAGTGTAGTGCATGTCGCATTACTCAATTGCCATTGAGGGGCAATAAAGTATCGATTTTGATACAGTTTTTGTTTTGTTTTCTTAGAAAACAAAACAAGAGTACTGATATTGGCCATGCATCGGAAACCTAGCATCACCCTTGTTTTACTGCTAAATTCTCCCCAGTAGGCAGTTTAGGACCCGGGTTTTAACATTAGCAGCAATATCATTCCAATGATGGAACACGTGTTCAGTAATAAGGATTCTAGTATGTTCCTTGAGTACTAGCGCTTTCCAGTCTTCGAAGAGTTAGTACATACATGGATCCCTAACCCAATTTGATTTCCTTTGCATTGAGTTTAGCCTCAGATGGTGAGGTTTTCAACTATATGCAAAGTAAAGTTGGTAAACTCAGTTTTATTCAAATACTGGAAGTCACCAAAACACCAGTAGTAAGGACTAAATACTATAATTCCTTGAATTACCAGAACACATATTCCAAAATTGAAAAATAGGACGACACTAGATTTCGGTTTGGTAGATCTATCACCGCAACGCAACCCAAAAAGGCGATCTACCCACGCTACGGGCTCCGTTAAAGATCGAGCATCTTTCAAACCCCCTCAACCATTCATCCCTCAGCACGGGTCGCCTGACACCTTGGATTGGGGTTACCTGTTTGGTGGACTTTTACCCCCGGAACAGGTGGTCCGTAGTGCTATTCTAAGCCGGCAGCTACACGGGCAAAACGGTGTAGATACTGTCGGAAGCAACCATGACCTGTAAGGACCTGTGTCAGGTGGAATGTAACTTCCCCATGGCGCCTACTAATCCAACTATCTACCCTCGGTATCAACCTATGGGTCCACCTTTCTTTGGTGGAACTGTCCCACGCGCGCTGCCATTTGACCATAGAGGCCATCCTGGCAGTCCTGCGTATGCCTCTTGTGCCGCGCATTTCGAAGCACTCCATGTCCTCACTGATAAGAATACTGATAGGCACCATACCAGTAATGACGCAGAGAGCGTCGTGTGACACGGTACGGTACGCGCTCGCAACCCTCAGGCACATAAGCCTATAAGTACTTTCCAGCTTCCGTCGGTAGCATTTAGTACTTAGCGCCGTGCCCCACACCGGGCCGCCATACCTAAGTATGGACGTAGCAACACTAGCCAGAAGCTTGCGCTTACTGGCGTGCACCGCAGAGCTATTGGACATCATCCGGGACAGTGCCGCAATAGCTGTGGAGGCTCTTTTACAGGCATAATCGACGAGGCTACCGAAGGTAAGCTTATCGTCGATCATCACGCCCAAGTGTTTGACGGAGCGCTTTGACAGGATAGTGCACTCTCCTACACTGATCTCCGTCTGCTCTGCCCATATTCGCATAGTCGATGTAAGCGCCATTGTACTTTTCAACATGCTTTTTGAATTTTAGCAGTGAATAATTATAAATTTCAAGATATTTACCAAGTTGACATCTAACCAAGGGTTAGATCTTGTGATCCATTGAATAAAACTGGTCACAAATATGCACATGCATTAGATATTACGTTTTGTACGGTGGCATTGTCAGTGGTGGTTGCATCGACTATGCGAATATGGGCAGTGCTGCTCCGACTTCAGGTTGTTAACAATCGTCACCTCTGTCTTGTGGTGAGCCAGCTCCAGTTTCCTGGACCGCATCCACGCCTCCACAACCTTGATCGAGTGGTTAGTATGTAGTCAACTTTACCTCCTTGATCGTCTCACCGTAGACTTCGAGCGTAATGTCGTCGGCAAATCCGACAATCACCACTCCCACTGGGTACTCTAACCTCAACACCTCGCCGTACATGATATTCCATAACACCGGACCCAGGATGGAACCTTGCGGGACTCCTGAGGTTATGTGAAAGCACTTCCGACCCACCTCCGTGTCGTAGACTAGTACACGATTCTGAAAGTAACTTCGGAGAATCTTGTACAGGTACTCCGGTATACCCAGACGCAAGAGCGCATCGGCAAAAGCAGACCAGCTGGCGCTAGTAAACGCATTCCTTACATCCAGAGTCACTACCGCGCAAAAGCGAATTCCCCTCCTCTTAGGCTCGAGTGCTTTCTCGGCGGTTTTTGTAACCGACAAGATAGCGTCAACGGTGGACCTCCCCTTCCGGAAGCCGTACTGGTTACTCGAAAGACCATTTTCGCCCTCGGTGAACCGCAACATTCTATTGAGGATGATCTTTTCGAGCACCTTCCCCGCCGTGTCAATCAAGCATATTGGTCCACATGCCGACGGCTCTCCGGGTGGTTTCCCCGCCTTTGGCAATAGTACCAGGCTTTGCCTCTTCCATGCTTTTGGGAAAACTCCCTCGTCCAGGCATTTCTGCATAGCAGACCTGAACATCTCGGGAGCCTCTGCAATAGCTACTTTTAAGGCCAGGTTCGGAACTCCGTCCGGACCTGGGGCCTTACCTACGCTAAGGGACTTAGCTATCCCCGCAAGTTCCACATCGGTGACCCTCTCCTCATCGCCAGCCCCAGTCCCCGGCTGTCCTACGAAAGTAGGCCAACGACTAGGATCATGACGCGGAAAAAGTCCTCCAATGATCCCCTCCAACATCTCTGGAGATTGCTCTGTAGGAGCCATCACACCTCTCGTCTTGGCCATAACGATCCTGTAGGTGTCACCCCACGGGTTCGTATTGGCACTCTGACAGAGACCCTCAAAGCAGGCCTTTTTGCTTGCTCTTATCTTGGTCTTAAGCGCGGCTTTTGCAGCGGCGAACACCACCCGCCGTTCGTTTCGCTCTTCCTCTGGATGTTGACTCCTGAAGATATCTGTTGACCAGTAGTGTCTTACACTTGGGTAGGTAGCTGCAATTTCAACCCTCCGTCGTCCCGGGAATATTCTCACGAGCGAGCGTGAGGTGGTCGAGAGGTGGCGGCAGCATTACGATGAGCACCTCAATGGCGACGTTGCAAGCACCGAAGGTGGCGTGGTAACAGATCTAGCAGTACGTGCGCAGGACGAAAGATTTCCAGCCCCTAAACTCCAAGAGATTGAAGAGGTTGAAAAACAACAAAGCCGCTGGAGCAGATCAACTACCAAGCGAGTTACTAAAACACGGTGGAGAAGCACTAGTGAGAGCACTACACTGGGTCATTACCAAGATTTGGGAGGAGGAAGTACAGGGGATAGACAAAATGATCGGGACAGGCAAAATTTTCACTTTCCAAAAAATGTTCAACTGGCTGTAACTTTTCGAAAAGTGCATCGAATATTCTCAAATTTTTACTGTAAGTTCTTCAACTAGTTGTGTATCAGTGAACAAAATTTGGAAAAGATTGGACAATTTTTCACGAAGTTATAAAGATTTTTGAAAAAGATAAAATTATCCGATAGCCAACTTTGAGCTGTTATACCTCCGGTTTCAATGAACCGATTGCAATGAAATTTTGACCATCATGACTTATATAATGAACTCTGGAAAACATTTGACTTAACTTGAAATTTTTAACAAGCGAAAAAGTTATGGCGATTTTATTTTTTTACGATTTTTTAGTAAATTTGTCTATTTTTAATATGCATCCCATTACTTTTTCAATTTATTGGCGGCTATGTTGTTAATATCCTTCAAAACGCATTTATATATAAGTCAATTTGAGGGAAACTAAATGAACTATAATTTGCATCTTGAATTTTGAAACGATGTTGATGTTTTGGATAATTTGATGTTTTATTAGAAAAATATTCGAATCGTTATAATTTTCTTCCGTGTTAAGAATATTAAGTTAAGTCAAAGGTTTTTCATAGCTCATTATATAAGTCATTAATGGTCAAAATTTCATTACATTCGGTTAATTGAATCCGGAGATATAACAGCTCAAAATTGGCTATCGAATAATTTTACAATTTTCAAAAATCTTTATAACTTCGTGAAGAATTGTTCGATCTTTTCCAAATTTTGTCCACTGATACACAACTAGTTGAAGAACTTACAATAAAAATTTGAGAATATTTGATGCACTTTTCGAAAAGTTACAGCTAATTGAACATTTTTTGAAAAGTGAAAATATTGCCTGTCCCGATCATTTTGTCTATCCCCTGTATTACCGGAGGAATGGATGGAAGGTATTGTGTGTCCCATCTACAAAAAGGGCGACAAGCTGTAAGGAGAGGCTTTCAGCCCTTACCTGCTGTTACCCGGCAGGGCGGCCTAAAGCAGGGTACCTCCACTAAATTAGGACTTCGGATGGAATTAATTGTGTAAATGTAAATAATTTTGCAATTTTAAATACTTATATTCTATCTGACCTTAAGTTCGTTTTGCCCCGTTCTCCCCTTTGGCACTTCGGCTTCGGTCGACTCGTTGGGGCCCTTCGATGAACAGCAGCGGTGGTGATGGTCGTCGTTGGCTTCGCTCCCGCACGGTCTATGCGGAGCTTCTTCTTCTTCTTCTTTCTTCTTCCACTTTTCTTCTTTGGGCACTTTTAGGCTGCAAAGCAGCCGTCATTGACTATTAGCTAGGGGGAGGAGATTGACTCCTTTATCGGACCCCCCCTAGCGACGGTGGTGATAAATCACCGGACAAGCTACTCGCCGTAGCAGGTCCCGGTAGAAACCGCAGTTTTACTACCGCAGGCAGTACGCCCCTTTGTACTGTCCTGCCTTCGTTCTCCTTGGCTATTAGCTACACGGGCGAGACAAAGCTCTATTGGCTGAGCCCGTGTAGCGAGAACGGTGGGATTTTGGACGCTTTGCGAACCGCTACGCAATGGCGGTGGTCCTCACCCTAGCACTTTTAGCACTACACTTGTTACCGAATCACGGGCCGGCAAAAGCTTCGGGGAACAGTTAAATATTAGTTTATTGTTCACTCCCGACGATGCTGGGGACAACCATCCAGCAGACGCGCGTCGCGGTGGCACAAATTCACTATCGGAACGGTACTTTTCTCACAAAACCGCGGACGGAATAAAAACGCGTCTATCGCTTACCGTGACTCGTAACTTTTTTTCTTGGGCAATAAAACTATCCTTTGCTAATTAGCCAAGGGGGTGAGACTAGCTCCTTTGTTGGAACCCCCTCAGCGACGGTGGTGTAAAACACCGAACTGCCTACTCGCCGTAGACAGTTCCGATAGTCACCGCGGTGAACTATCACAGGTGGTACGCCCCTTTGTACCTACCTGTCTTCGTCTTCCTTGACTTTTAGCTACACGGGCGAGACAAAGCTCTATTGACTGAGCCCGTGTAGCGAAGACGGTGGGATATCGGACGCTTGGCGAACCGCAAATGGCGGTGGTCCTCACCCTAGCACTGCACTTTTGCACTGCACTTTGGTTCCCGAACCACGGGCCGGCACTAAATTTCGGGGGAAACTTTTTTGGTTTATTCACTCCCGACGATGCTAGGAACAACCATCTAGCACATTCCGCGCGAAAACGGCACTTATTCACTCCTTTACTAGGTGATAGGAACGGGTTGTAAAAATGCGTCCGTCGCACTACGTGGCTCGTAACTTTCTCCTTCCATCAAAACAAAACAGCCACACACCACATCTCCACCGTGCTTTTCTATTCCGCTGCTGATGCTGTTGCGGTTGATGTGTGCAATGAGAGGGAGATTGGGGGTCAAATGCCTCACCGGTACAATAAATACGTTTTGATTTCCCTACATTCTAATTAAACAAATATCAAATAAAAATTTATAAAAACAAAACAAACAAATTGAAATATTGCAAAACACAGTGGTGTAGGTGGGTAAAATGCACGCAACATAGAAAAATGTACTAAATTGTAACCACAGGTTACAAAGCTGGATTGCGGGAACTATTGCACCATCACACAACTGAGCGCTGCCTACAAGATACTCGCTCAAATTTCATGTCGATGTCTATCACCGATTGCAAGAAAGTTCGTGGGGCAATATCAGGCTGGATTCATGGGCGAACGCGCTACGACGGACCAGATGTTCTCCATCCGCCAGGTGTTGCAGAAATGCCGCGAATACACAACGTGCCCACACATCACTTGTTCATCGATTTCAAATCGGCGTATGATGCAATCGATCGAGACCAGCTATGGCAGATTATGCACGAATACGGATTCCCGGATAAATTGATACGATTAATCAAGGCGACGATGGATCGAGTGATGTGCTTAGTTCGAGTATCAGGAACACTCTCGAGTCCCTTCGAATCTCGCAGAGGGTTACGGCAAGGTGATGGTCTTTCGTGCTTGCTGTTCAACGTTGCGTTAGAAGGTGTAATAAGGAGAACGGGGATAAATACGAGTGGGACGATTTTCACGAAGTCCGTTCAGCTGCTTGGTTTCGCTTACATCCGACTAAAGAGTGAAGCCAGGCGAATCGGATTAGTCATTAATGTGTCGAAGACAAAATACATGATGGCAAAGGGCTCCAGGGAGGAATCATCGCGCCCGTTACCCCGAATTTCTATCGACGGTGATGAAATCGAGGCGGTTGAAGAATTCGTGTACTTGGGCTCACTGGTGACCGCCGACTACGACACCAGCAGCGAAAAAAAGAGACGCATTGGGACAGGAAATCGAGCTTACTTTGGACTCCGCAGAACTCTATGATCGAACAAAGTTCGCCGTCACACGAAGTTAACTTTCACAAAACGTTGATTAGACCGGTAGTCCTTTATGGGCACGACTCTATGTGCAGAGGATCACCGCGCCCTTGGAGTTTTCGAACGGAATGTGCTACCTTCTACAGCGAACTTGGAGACTTGGAGGAGGCGAATGAACCACGAGCTGTATCAGCTGCTGAGAGAACCAACCATTGTCTGCACCGTGATAATCGGATATAAGACGAAAGAACAACCTACGAGCAAAAAAGAAAAAATCTTCATTAAATGCATTTGCTCCACATCATAATCTCATTAATAATGAGTCATTATGAAGGCCTAAGTTTAGAAAGAATAGCCGATGCACAAAAGAAGGAAAAATTACTGATAAAAATTAAGTTAATTTTTCCAGACATCAGTTTGACAACACAATTGGAAAATATGTTTTCGGGGTAATCATCTATTCGGGGTAATGGAATTCGGGGAACTGTTGTACGACCCTAGTATTCAGTAACTGTTCTGATACTGCAATTCTTTGATACCTGTCTACACAGCTTGTTCCCGCAAGATGTTCCTATGCTGGGGTATGAGGGAATGTACTTCGATGGTTGTGTAGATAATGAAGGATTTTGTCTTGATATTGTCCGTAACTGAGAGGCCTGGATGTCTGGGAGGTAGAGAGTTGAATCAGAAGCTTCAGGCTGAAGCTTTACTCTGACTCCACCGGAAGTCGACCATTTTCAGCTCCGACTACCGCCAAAGCACGCGTTGGGGGAACCGATCGCCAGGAAATCCGAACAAACTGGAGAATTTCAGGCTATTTCTGTGATTATTACGGAAGTACATAGGCTTAGAAGACTGATAACTTGGAGATGGCAAATAATGCTCAGATATATTAAAGCTTAAAAGCTCTGTAAACAACGGTCGGTTCGAAACACTCTTCTGCTAGAAAATAATGACACATTGAAATAAGTTTGCTGTATAAGCGACTACATCATTGTGAGCTGCTGCGTCACAAAGTTATCAGAAATAAGGTAGTCAGCCAAACATCAAATTTGGGTACCGGGGACCAAATGAAGTACTGGAAGTGGTACCCGGTTTGAGCCCAACTACTACGACTTAATTTGGACTTTGGTCGTAGCGGTAAGCATGATCCTTCACATAACAACGGTTATACTAATATTCCTTCCCTCTTACAACCTGAATGCGAGGACGTGGCTAGCGCCTTCATTGTACCGTTAAAGAGAGTCTAAAGCATACATAGTGAGAAAATGTTGAGCACTGTTGAGCAGTCAATTATTCAGTTGCTTCATTGTGCAACTATTATTATTATTATTACATCAACAGGCATGGTATAGCCCCAATGATGGGTAAAAATTAATATAAAACGATGCAATACAAAAAAAAAATACAAATACTTATCGATAACACAAAAAAAAAGTCACAAATTAAATAGTCAAGAAATAACACTTAAAACTAAATCCGTCTGTTGTCTAGAGCTAATTGGTCCGTCCAGCGAATTGATTTGATTTGCAGAAAAATTTTCAGATCGTCCGCAAAGGATATCCGCGGGCCTTCGATTACAAAATGGACATCGTTGAAATAGAGCAGAAAAATCAGCGGACCCAAATGACTCCCTTGAGGTATCCCGGATGTAGCTTGAAAGCTATTAGACCTACAGTCTCCAATCACTACCGTCAGAAATCGGTCGGTGAGGTAAGAGCCGAACCAACGCAGGAGGTTACCACATACTCCCAACCTGTCGAGCTTCGCAATGGCGATATCGTGATTCAATTTGTCAAAGGCTGCTGACAAGTCAGTATAGATTGCGTCCGTCTGGTCATGAGCAGTCATACTGTCGGTAATGTACGATGTAAAGCACAGCAAATTGGTGTTGGTAGAGCGGCCGCTAGTAAAGCCGTGTTGGTCGTTGCTAATCAGATGCTTACAGTGTGACAGAAGCGGATCCTTAACAACGATCTCAAAGAGCTTTGAAATTGCACATAAAGCAGTTATGCCACGGTAATTGTTCGCGTCACGTTTTCTTCCTTTTTTATGCACAGGAAACATGTTAGCTACTTTCCAACAGGAAGGAAAACACCAGAGGAAAGAGATAAACGGAACAAGCAATGGAGCGGATCAAGCAGACTGGCAATATGCTTTTTGATGAAGGCTGATGGTACACCGTCAAGTCCGGGATTGTTAGACGATTTAAGTTGCACGGCAGCCCTTGAAATAGCTGTAACATCGATATCGAAAACGTCCAGAGCTTGTCCGTTCTGAGGAACATTGTTGGCTGCACGAGAGATGAGTTCATCGCTGATTTGTTCATCGCTGAACACGTTGGCAAATTTTGTGGCGAATAACTGGCAGATCTCTTGAGGGCAAGATGCGGTTATGCTAATCAATTCCATCGAGGACGGAAGGCCCGATTCTTTACGCTGCTCGTTCACGTATTTCCAGAATGATTTCGGTTGGCGTTTGCATTTAAGCTCGATGCTGCGTTGATACTGCAAAAAACAGTGACGGCTAGCTCGTTGATACTCGTAGTTGATCCTCAACTTAATGCTACGCAGTGAAGGCGTCCGATACTTGGTGAACTTCCTCAAGGCTGCTCTCTTGACAGTTTTCATCTTCTGTAATTCACTGGTTTGCCACGGGGGTCGAGAGTTAGTATTAAGTGTTCTTTTCGGAACGTGCCTGTCAATAACGTATGACAAGACATGTGAGAAAGTCAGCGCAGCACGTTCGATGTCGTTGGAATCAAGAGTGTTGCCCCAATCGATAGTGGCCAGTACATCCGCAATGCTTCGATGATCAGCTTTGAAAAAATCGTGCACGACAGCGGGAAACTTGATGAAGTCACGAGCGAGTTTATTCTCCACGGCGATGACAAGAGGTGGATGATGTGGGACCACTTTGACAAGCTCACAGGGTGCCGTACCTATGAGCGGAAGATGGTCACGGCAGCTTACGAAACAAAGATCCAAACTGCGATTGTTCTCGTTGACTACGTGGTTGATTTGCACTAGAGTGGCGGCGCTGTAATTGTCTAAGAGACGAATTGCGGAAGCACTCAGTGTTGAGCGAGCAGGATCCGGGTAAAGGAAGCCGTTATGGGAAGGTTGCCATGAGATACCTGACAGATTGAAGTCCCCCAGGATAAAGAGATCGTCAACAGGAGCAGCAGTCTCCATCACAGTAAAAACGGAGCCACAGTGCGTTTCTATGAGCCCGTTCTCAGCAATCCGATCGGGTGGGATGTACAGCGCGCACAAAAACAGAGTCCGATCGCCAAGCTCGATGGATACCCAAACTTGTTCAAGACATTTCCACGAATCGTTTTCAACAACTCTCGCCTTCAAGCCGAGACGAACTGCAACAAGCACACCACCTCCTGTAGATTTCCTACTGTTGTCAGGATTTCGATCACAGCGAAACACTTCATAGTGCGACCCGAACACCTGACTAGACAGCGTTCGAGAGTCGAGCCAGGTCTCGGACAAGACGATAATATCGAAGCAGGAGTCCGAAACAGCTAAGCGGTAGTCGTTAACAAATGAATTCATTCCACCAGCGTTCTGATAGTAGATTAAGATGTGCTTCGATGCGGAAACGTCGCGGTCCCTGTAAAGTGTACGTATATCAGGCAATGACTGGTGACTTGCAGTTGGAATATACTTGCCGTCATTAACTGTTATTGGTTCGGGTCAATCACAGAGTAGCGACAAGAGATTGTGCAATCAGTCTAAGCTAAGCTAAGCAAAGTGCTACATATTATTCTCGGTGGCATTTATTACGAATTGTGTCAAGTGTACAAAGAAGCGAAAATTGTGAAACGAATAAAATACGACAGACTTCAGTGGGCTGGACACGTAGTGCGAATGTCGCAAGAGAGAATAGCAAAACACAATATTCAGCAGGGAACCAGGCGAAGGTCTACGATTTCGTGGACGGCCGCGAACTGGGAAACTTGAGGAACATCGCCTAAGACTGACGAAGATCGAGTAAAGTTACGTTGTAGTCAACATGGTATGTATCAAGATAAGGTAGATAAGCGGTACAACAATCGCAAATGTGTATCGACTATCAAACGAATCTCATCACTTTACAGGTTTTGTCAATCCAGCCAAACACTACTTCACTTGATTTTTGCCGCCGAACATGTGAGCTACCATGCGTCTCCTTCATGGCTTGCTGATGCTGCCTATGTTTACCATTTTGATGAGTTGATTTTGAACAATCTACCTATGTAAACTGAATGTAATATCACGGTGAGCGTGGTGTGTTGAAGGGCGTAACTGTACATATTTTTGTTCGTGGGAAAAATATATTAAACCATATCTGAGATAGCGCAGAGAATGGACATCTCAAGTATAAAATAGAATGCCCCACGATGACCTAGATATCGTATCGTGCGCTCTGCATGTTCTATATCTGTGAATTCCATCCAACACCCCACAAATAGATAAAATCCGACAGTTTGAAATCCAACTGGCTATCTCCATCGCTATGCTTCGCGTGGCGCATAAATTTGGGCGGGTTACATGTTTTATGCTTCCCTTTTGCCCAACCGGCAGTCCAGCACACTAAAACATGTTGTTTTGACGTTCTTTTTCTGCGTCAAATGAATATACAGAGAGAAAGAGGTGGTATAGACATGTGTTCGTTGATACATATATTCAACAACCAACCATGTGGTTGTTGTCTGTTGCCGCAGCGTGCTCTGCTTGCAGGCTTGCGAACTTCGGTATGTGTAGTTGAGCGATAGCGTTTACTGTATAGGTACGGTATCTACGAACGAATCGGAGCAAGAGCAGCCAACGAAACTTGCTTCCACTTGGCCGTCCGTCAGTTGAGATTCGACACAGAGCAAGACTAGAAGACTGACGACTGGGACGTGACGCGACCGTGTGTGTATATACATATCTCAGTGCATTGATATACCACTAACCATTAGAGCATTAGTGCAATAGTTTGTAGATCTAGAACGTAGAACTGCACTGTTATCAACCCGCCGCGCGATGATAGAAGCGTGATTGGTTATACGGAATTTCTGTTATCAAAACGAGTTGAGGCTTTTTTGCCTGAGAAAATCCGAGTGAGTGAGTGTTAAGCCAAATGTCGAGTGATTAGTTTTAGAAGGTGCAGCGAGGCTAAGATCGTCGAGGGAGATAAGTTCACAGTAGCAAGATCGTTCAGTGCAAGTGAACCAATTCGATTAAAAGCGATATAACGAAGATTTCGGTGCGCGTTGTGCGGAAAAAATCAATTTTGTACAACATCTGCGACTGATATGATATACTGAACTCAGTGTCAATTTGGATCAAAGAATGCGCTGCTGAGGTTCTCGCTAGTGTTGTGGTAGTGGTTATTACTCGTGGCCTGCTATAACAGCTTCCAAAAAATATCATCGCTTTATTACCGTGGTAACCGAGGTCACCGTCGTAGTCGTCATAGGTAGTTGGCGAAAGTGGAATAAAAATTCTAATTGATTTATGAATGTGTAGTTCGGAAGGACAACCGCGAACACGCCGAACTTCTAGCTAACATACGTAGTCTACTCTGGGACGAACATCACTCTAATCAACTTCGAACTGCGTGCATGCTCAGCGCGCTGCGACTCTGGACGTGTAGGTGCACCACGTCTGGCTAAAATTTTGAATCATCGTTCAACGCCCACGCAAAACGTTCTGTTCTGCCCTTGGGGAGACAGCAGAATACGGTGTTTCGTAAATCTCAAATCTCGAAATATTGCATCTGCAATACACGCGTACATTGCAAATAAATTTTCCTTTCCGTCCACTCCCGTATATTTGTGTGTAAGTAAACCATCGAAAAGAAAGGAAAATAATTTCATTTTCTGGTGCAAAATACAACACATAAAAAGCTATAGGAAAGCCGCAGAACGCAAAACGCCTCAACTACATAGCAATAAATAAAAAGTAGAAGCGTAAAATACGACATTGAAGAAGAGCGCACGAAGTCGAAAGTAAACACACGACTTGCACTCTTCCATGCGTTCAGCGATACCAACGAGACTCGCGGTTTGGTGCTTTGTCTAGGTAGTCACCTTAACCCGGTGTGCGCGATCAAAGTAGCTCGCTGACTTCGCGTAACCGCATAATCGACCTTGCGCTGCTGTTGGTTTGGTTCTGTACCGTACTGACGGTGTAGCTGGAAGCGACTAGATCTAGTAGCCTGAGCACGACAGCACCTATATTCGCTTTTCGTAGGCAAACAGAAAAGGCTTAGCGACGTACAGAATGGCTGATATTATCGAGGATGAGATGAAACACTGCTACGAGAATCTGATCGTCGTAGACGTTGGCGCCAATCTGACCAACAAAAAGTACATCCGTGACCTGGACTCGGTGATACAGCGCGCTAAAGATTCTGGTGAGTTTTGGATTGTTGTATTAGGTAGCTGTATAATGTGTTCAGTATTGTATAAATGACCCAACATTATGTTAACTAGGCTCCCTTATTAAGCATGTGGCACCCATTTTCATCCTACTGAAAACAAAGGATTGAAGCACAAAGATATAGTTTATTTTTGTGATTGTTGTTAAGTTTTGTTATCGCTTGTATTCGAAAAGGATGAATTTGCGTGAGATCACTAATGGCACTCAGACCTTATACAGTGATAGACATTCGTTTAGCCGAGACCAAAAAAAGTGTCAGGAAACCCATACTAAAGATTTTATGATAAAACTTTTTTATCGTAGTTAAAGTATATCTAGTACTGTGTTATAAAAATATGATACATCACACTTACATGTACACTGAAACAAAAACGAGGGTAAAAACCCTTCAAATGTCATTTTTTGCCTATACATTCGTTTAGCCGAGGTAAATGAAAAATTGGTTTTCAATAGTTTTTTTTTGCAATTTCGTGAATATATTTCGAGGATATACTCCAAGGCATTTAGTTTATGACGTGTTAGCAAGATAATTGACCTTAAAAGTTTATTTATTTGTGAAATTCAGAGAAATATTATAAAAAAAATGTCCCGATAAGGAGAAGCGACGATAAACATATTTATTTAAGAAAAATGATTTCTGTAAACAATCAAACGTAAGCTAGATTAGCAGTTTTGAAAATATGGCACAGAATTATTGTTAGAAATGTTCAAATTATTGCATAAAATGTCATGAAACAATTAAGTATACTAGTTTTTGGTTGTTTAAACTTTAAAATGGGATTGATAAAAGCTAAAATAAACAGTTCTGCATTGAAATAAAGACGTGCCCTAATGCCTGTGGAGTATACCTGTTTGATACTAGCATTACTAAATGAGTTAGAAGACTGCTAAGTGAAAGAACTACAAGTAGTGTCAGAATTTTTGTACCCTGTTTATTTAAAAGCAGATGTTCATACAAAAATGCAAGATATGGTCAAACAATTGGCTTATTTTATTCAATCTGAAGAAATATATTATAAATGAGTCTTAGTTGTGAACCACATTCATTTTTAACATGATTTATTTGAAAAGAATGTCTAAATTATGAAACAAGTAGTTCGTGCTAGAAAATTGAATACTTTCGGTGCCATTTCTCGAAATATGAGCCGTTCAATGTATGTTATTTCAGCCAGAATACAGTCTGGAAGATATTGGGAGCTATTAGAAGACGTAATAGTAGTAAATGTTGTGATTTATGCAAGTGAAACCATAATATTTCATCAAAACAACACTTAAATACGTGATTTTTTGATGGTTTGCGTTATTTTTTTCTGTTAAAAACATTGTTTTTCGTTGATTTTCAACCTGCTTTGGTCATGAAAGTTTCATTGCATTCTTTTGAAACACTTCCGATAAAAATAACTACATCAAATCTCAATTTTGAAACATTTACAATATTATGACATATTTATATGAGATGCATGCAAAATTAAGATGGCAACACTTCCAAAAATGACCTAAATCATGATTTACAAGTCGATCTATAATACAGGTCATCATACAAAATGACTTTGTTGGATATTTTTCGAAATTTGTTAGTTTTTTACCATGGAATTCTAAAAAATGTTCAATTCTGCTAAACGAATGTTTAGGCAAAAAATGACATTTGAAGGGTTTTTACCCTCGTTTTTGTTTCAGTGTATATGTAAGCATGATGTATCACATTTTTATGAAACAGTACTAGATATACTATCACTACGATAAAAAAGTTTTATCATAAAATCTTTTGCATGAGTTTCCTGACACTTTTTTGAAAATTTTTTAGCCTCGGCTAAACGAATGTCTATAACTGTATATCTATGGGTCTGTGTCAATTGGCGAATTAAAATTAATTTTCACTTAAACTTGACAGTTCGATAATTATTTCCCTCGGAAAACTGTCAAGTTTAAGTGTTGAACTGTCAAATTCAAGTAAAAATTAATTTTAATTCGCCAATTGACACAGACCCAACACTTACAAATTGTTAACAAATGTGTAAGATATATCAACAAATTGATAAAGTTTACGAGTTGCAAAATGATAACCTTTCACCGTCCAACTATTTACACCATGTCTTCAAAAATGTTTAAGGTGGCGATTTTCTCAAAGACAACCCCCCCCCCGCCGAAAGGAAGAAAAATGCATTTGGTTAATCAATTTGATGGCCCCCCCGTTAGTTAGAGCCACAACCATTTTTGCGGACCCCTCGATTTTGATCAATTGTTGGCTCATTTAAACCGTTATAACTCAAAAGTTTCTCAAAAAAACACCTAATAACAAAATATTGTTGAAAAGAGGAAAGATAGGGCTACTATTTACAGTTATAAAAAGTTGGGTCGGTTATAAAAAGTTTACAAATGTGCAGACAACTTTTGATAGGAAAAAGATACATCTCCAAATTTTTGATATTTATGTTGTGTAAAAATATCCCCGCTTTCAATTGACGTAAAAATTTTGAAAATTGGTGGTTGCCAACATGGTAAAAAAAACAGTTTTGGTATCCAAGATGGCGGCCAAAATCAATATGGCCGACCGCACCTTTTATAACTGTAAATAGTAGCCCTATCTTTCCTCTTTTCAACAATATTTTGTTATTAGGTGGTTTTTTGAAAAACTTTTGAGTTATGTAACACAAAATAACACAGCCTATAAGAATCTTGTTTTTTCAATCTAGTCGGGTTTCGTTCATTGGCATTGCATTAAAACATATGGACGGAAATGGAAATCCTAACTTTACGGACCCCACAGTAACCGACCCAGTCCAGTCGAATATTCTTTCGATAGAGATCGAGTTTCTGAATTAAATGATTCCAATGTGATCAAATTCGATCAAAAATTAACTCGTGGGTACTCGGATACCTTACCGGCATACTACAGATTATTTTTTGCTAGCTAAACTACGATTAAATTAAGAATACTCTGTCGCAGTATTATGGACATAATATTTAAGCTATGATTCTCTGATTACACTAGTTTACAGCATTTTTGAACTCGGTAAGCTGATGATCATTTTTGGTGTAGAATCATGCCCTGAGTTCGAAAACGCGAAGGAAAAAAAATTACAGTAAAGCGGAAATTTTTTCGACTTTCCATACAAAGTTGATGATTTCAAATCGATTTTTGTTCTATTTTTAAGAAGCAACGTCACTCACTTCACACATCTTATTCTTCGTAATCAATGCTCCGATTGAGCTGAGTTTTTTACTGTAACTCGCCTACATATGATATGTCAAATAAACGTTGAGAAAGAATTTTTAGATCTTTTTTTTGTTATTGAAAAAAATACATTTCTTCATATATTTTTGGAAATTTAGCTAAAATTTAAGGAGATCGTCCCTAAAACTCGCCAATATCTTGAATTTCATCAATCTGACGCAAAACCTGCATTCAGATGATCGAATGGTATTGTATTCACTTTTAATTTATGGAAAAAGATTTGAAATTGGTTGAACAAAACGCAAGATATTTGAATTTTAGTAAATTCCATATTTTTAAAAGTTGTTAAACTCGATATTTAAGTGCTCTACTTAAAAAATTTTGAAGCACGGTTTCGAAATCAGTACTAAATTGTGCTTCAAAAATTTTGGTCGTTGACAGAAGTTCACGACTTTCGTTTCATTTTGTAAACTAGTGTTATTGAAAGATTTCATGATATTTCGAATGAAACAATCAAAATTTGCCTGGGTGATCACGACGTTTAATCAGAATAATATTTAATCAGCGGTTTACGCAGTTTAGTGAATCCCGCTAATAATAAAAAAGATGGTTCGATTAGATATTTTTCATTGAGTGACTTTCACAGAAAACCGCTAACAATGCTATGAAGCAATCATCCACAGATCCTCACCTTCTCCAGATTTGATCACTATGTGATTACAATTCGAAAATATTGCCTTCAAAATCATCACTACTGAATCCATTTATCGAATTATTGCTTCATTGGTAGCATTTGTGTGTGCAATGCACCCAATCCAGGAACACTACCATGTTCATTGTTCATCCATTTGTTGGTTTGTATTAACGTTATCATTTCACGCTTCAACAAACGTAGAAAACTTCGAATGCTTTCCGCCAATCTCCACCCCACGAGCAATCCGAGCAAGTGGGAACCCAATTGCACAAGCAGAAATAAGGTGAACCATTTATGGGAAATGGACTTCTGCCTGGTTGTTTGAAGCGTACATGGTCTCGAGTAGGGTATGATAACCTTAGAATCGGTACTTTTACAAGCTTACGGTACTTTATGTCACTATCAATGGTAGGCAAATCGCCAATTTTGATAGGCTGGCTGCGATTCAAGTCAGCGTGTGCTCTGTTGTGTCACCGTCACTTTCATTTTACCATCAGAACTGAATTGATTATGATGGCGTGTAGATATCACTGATAAGCCATAATTAAAATTTGTTCAAAAATCCAAATAAACACTTGTGATGATGTTTCAATATGTGGTACAAAATCACAAAAGTATTGTATGTTGGTGATTAAAGATGATGAGATGTGGCTAGAATCGCCAAAATATTTTTTTAGTTGCAAAGATAGTGATCTGGAGTGCGAGTCAGTATCAAGTCGTTACCTGTCAATGCCGTCTTGATATTGGGGGGGGGGGGTGGGCTGGTTCATCCAAAGACCACGGTCCATACAAATTTCAAAATTTTTGTATGAACGAAAGACCACGCAGGGGGGGGGGGGGTCAGAATCTCCCTAAAAATAACCACGTGCTTTATGGACAGCCCCTTACAGTGATAGTGACGGTGGTGCAAAATCAGTAGTAAACTGACATGATTGATATTGTGCAGCTCTGCTTTAAAGTCTTGAGGGTTACACTTTCGCTTTGTAAGCGTAGGGTCATGGGTTCAATTTCCAGCCCCACCATCAACAACTTTTCGTAATGACAACCGGAACCGTGAATAAATTAAAATACCCGCAGTATAATCTAATAATCATCCTGAAACTGATTTATCTCGGAATACCTGTTTGAGATGCTCAATTCAGCAGAGTCGGTTATTCTTCCCTATTCGGGATCCTCGGTATCGCACCAGACACTCTGATTGATGCACTCGATCAACTAACCAGATTGGCAACATGTAGACTATTAGCGATTCTCGGCCAACAACAACAACAGCAACAAATGATTACACTGCATAGGAACACACCTGATGGAGATCATGATCAAGTCTTGGATCAGTGCATTATGAGTTTATGAAAATCACACTTGTGCGCGCGCGAGCAGTCAGTTGGTATAAACGAGCTATCAAGTTACCAACCTACCTACACGTTTTGTAGTTCAGCTTGATGGGGGTGAGAGTGGGAAGACGGGAGAAGAAAACACTTATCGGCGTGCCTACTGGGCGATGTAAATGAAGCGATTACCTTTTGATGGATGTAAGAAAATTCATGCGTGATTGCCTTTCTGCAACATTAGGATTAGACAAGTAGGAATCTGTAAGGTATGCTTATGGTTTTGTGGTTGGAAGATAATTTATATGAGCTCATTACAAATTCGATAATTGAATAGTACACTCTCGATCAAAAGTTTGGGGTCACCCCCTCAAAAACATGTCATTATTTTAGGCCCATATCTTCGCCAATTTACGTCCGATTTCAAAACCCTAGGTCTCATTCAAAAGACAATAGTCAAAAGTCAAAGAAACTTTGAACATGATTTAAAAGAAACTTTTTCAAAAAAAATTGTATGTAAACTTAACCCAAAGTTGCCAAATTTTCTAAAAAATGAATATAAACTTACGGCAGTGTCGCTGGAAATTGGGTCGACCAAATTTTAAGATGAGAGCGGTAATATAACCCATTTTCTATTTGCTCTCAACTGCTTTTTACAGAACTTAGCTAAAAAAATCTAGAAAAAAGTTATTAAGTTAATTAATTTAAAATTGCTAGGAAAAATGTAAAAACCATCGTATGTTTTAGGTTTTGCTAATAAATCACTTGCACCGACTATAGGTACTCGGTACCTATTATGGTGGTAATATTTAACTTTGGTTCCTATAGTGGCGCATCCCATTGAATTCTTATGGGACCCACCACTATAGGCATACTACCACTACTATAGGTGCAAAGGAGCAAAAAAGTTAAGGAAAATAATTGTTTTTCGACAAATCCTGAACAGAAAACTGAATTAATGTTATTAATTAAGTATAATGCATCTATTAAAAATATCATTTGCGAGATTTTTTTGTGGAAAAAGTGCTAAATTGCCACTACCACCACTATCGGTACTACCTCCACTAAGGGAGCTTTTACCCTAACATTATCTGAAATTTTGAAAACTGCTTCTAGAAAATAGCAAATTTCTTGGCGTTCGGTCAAAATTCGTCATTTTTGCGATAATGTACCTTTACGCTTTATTTCTTGATTTCTTCCGAAGTACAAAGGTCCAATTCCCAATTATAGAAATCATACAATCAATCTTCTATTCAAATCTTATCGTAATGGGGTCGGATGGTTGTTTATGTTTGCTCTACAAGTGCATGTTGTACGACTCAATCTTCGAACACAAAGCCAAAGAAATTCACGAACAGAGTGTAACTACCGAAATGTACACAATTTAAGTAACTTCAGGAGTGAATACATACTAGATTTGTCTACTGAATATTCAGAAAGTTTTCTTGATATTACTTTTCTACTTCACTCGTTCAATGATATAGGGTGACGAAGGGTATTATCGGCAGGTTTGTTCTCTTCGTCATGGGGGGTTTTTGTGGGCCGAATTGCCTGAAATTTGGGCATATAACTCAGCTTGGTTGGGAAGGATTTGAGGCCAACTCTGAGACCTCCTCCTCTCCTCTTCTCTTCTTGGCGTAACGTCCTCACTGGGACAAAGCCTGCTTCTCAGCTTAGTGTTCTATGAGCACCTTCACAGTTATTAACTGAGAGCTTCCTCTGCCAATGACCATTTTGCATGCGTATATCGTGTGGCAGGCACGAAGATACTCTATGCCCAAGGAAGTCAAGGAAATTTCCTTCTGAGACCTACAGATTTCAAAAAACCCCATGACGAAGAGAACAAAACGGCCGAAAATACGCAAGTTCCCCTACCTAAGCAGAATTCAAAACAACAGTCTAAACAAGAAATGTGATAGTTCAACTCGATGTTTCAAAAATTGAGGAAATATGGGTTATAGGGGAATTAGAGGCATAATGGATACCCTGCCTAAGCAAATGTGTGAGTTGTTGTGGAGCATATTCTTCAATCAATAAATGCAGTTTTCGTTAAAAATGCATTGATGAGAGCATACACATGTATTTATATTATTCCTTAGAAGAGAGGCACGTTATACCTGTTTATCACATTCAGATGTCTAATCCAGACTGTAACACGAACGATTTCGGTGAAATGTATTGTCGTCGCGGTTGAAACCCGAAGTTTTTTCACACCCGACAACCGAATTTTCTCAAAATCCATACGTGAAACCTAATGTCGGACGTAGTGCGCTGGACAGCGGACCTGGTCCTCTATCCAACGCACTGTATCCGACGTACGTCCGACACACGGTTTAGGAGAAATATCGATTTTCGCGTGTCAAAAATTCCGATTTTCAACTGCACGAACAATAGTTAAGAACGGAGAAATTGATGGAAAATATGAATCTATGCCTATTGGAGTGCTGTTAGTAAGTACCTAGTAAGAAATAAAAACATTCAATTTCAAATCGTTTGGTTTGTAGAAATTCATTTGAAAACTTGCCTTGTCAACAACGGGCTAACAAACAATCTCACCTTTTCGACTCATTTGGTTTCTAATCAATCATCACAATTCCAGCCGAAAAAAAATGTTGCAATATGCGCAATTACAACCAACTTTCAGTGGTTATTCAACGTTTTCTCCATCGAACAAATGCACTCACCAGGCCATCCCTCCCTTGCCCGACCGACAGCCAGCATCATCCATATAATGCGCTGCTGCTGCACCCATATTGGCCGCGGCCTTGTTTTTCGTGAATTTTCATTTTCGCTCAGCACAATTTGTTTTTCTTCCTGACGAAACAACAACGAACGGCGCGCGATCGAGGTGCCCCCTTCAATCGAGCATATGATCGCATTTCTAAAATTAAACACGTCCAATCATCGACGCGTAAAAAGTTACGCGGGCACACACATGTTGCTGACTGCTGGGGCCGGCTGATGCGCGCGCTCCCCGCGGATCTTATCTCCACGCGTGGCCACGGCCAGCTCCGTTGGGGCGTTTCCATACCATTATAATTTCTTTTCTTTTTTTTCGAATCGAAGATTTTTGGCCCGGTAGGGGCCCGAAAATTCACTTTCTGTCGGAGGTTAATTTGCAGGAAATTGCTGCAGCCAGGCAAATGTACCAAGCAAGGCGAGAGAAAAGGTTGTTTTCATTCGCACAAAGTTCAGTGGCAAATCTGCGAGCGATGCGAAACCGAGTTGGACAAACTACGCGGTTCGGTCTAATTATAGAGAGGCGTCGTGTAAAGATAAGTTCTCATAAATTAGTAAACTACTTTTGAGTTAGTGCTCGTTGTTTCGAATTAGAAGAGAGTCAAACAGTTGGGCAGCATCATTGGGGCCAGCTGAATACATAGGCGTGTTTGGATGCTATGACTTCAAGAAATGCAGGACAAAAGATGGTACCTTTTTTCACAGAAAGGCTAGTAATAAAAATGAACAAAATACCTTGATAAATGGTTGTTTAAGCCCATAGTTTAATCGCTGCCCCTTTCCTGTGCTTGCCCATGGTTGGTAGTGAACGAGTAACGAAGATGAAGAGGGTCCACAACAGGAGCAAACCTCCGCTAAATTAAACACAATCAAGATCGTGACATTCGACCATAGGAATGCATAAGCTACGCGCGCATAGTGAGTATATACCTACAGCTAACGCTTCGGAGGAATGCCATAGGTACTGACCAACGAGGCACGACGAAGACGGCCGTCGAGTGCAACACTTGAAGATCACGAGAAAAAATAACATCATGCATTCTGGTGCACTTCTCAGCTCTCTGTATCAATTCACTGGACAAAAGAAAATGAAAGTGGTGTACAGACTTCCCATGGGGCATTTTTATATTTCATTTCCGTTTCTGTTCTTTGTTTCAAATCGCCGAGTGTTTATTCCTGCTATTTACAGTGCAGGTAAAGGAATGTGTACAAAAGGCAATTAATAACTGAAAAAATGCCAACAAATTAAACCATCTTCGCTATTGAAATTTTTGGGTCTTTCTTAGATGAGGGGCAGCGCGTTTAATAGAATGTGCTTCCTGTCTGATTTCCGCGTCCAGCCCGGAACGGAGCAAAGGAGGGATGCAAATGAATTGGTGAGCTCGTTTTGTGCTATTAATTTTGTTTGACGACATGACTCCAAACTATTCTAAATTATTGTGCTGAGTGGCAGCCCAGGTGTGAATCTGCAGCTTTACCCAACACTTCCATTCCGGAATAGCTGGCTCGTGACCAATGAAGTCATGTGATGCTCCTGTGCGAGCTATCTCATCAGCCAATGCATTTCCAGCGATGGAAGAATGGCCAGGTACCCATACAAGATGAACAGCGTTTGCTGAGGTCAGCTCTTCGATTTTAGTTCGACAACCGATAACTAACTTCGACCTAGAGTTGACCGACGCAAATGCTTTAATAGTAGCCTGGCTATCTGAACAGAAGTATATTTACTTTGCCCATTACATACTTCTGAGCGGCCGATTGCACTTCGCACTTAAGAGCAAAGATTTCGGCCTGAAAACCGGTGCAGTGTCTACCATGTAGACTGATGTAGCCTTAGCTCACGAGAGTAGACACCAACATCAGCTCGACCTGCGGGAAGGGAGCCATCAGTGTATCATAATATGCCGGCTGAAATACTTCTCTCGAGATAACCTGATGTCCACTCTTCCCGGGAAGGGAATTTCGTGGAAAACACCCTATATAGAAAATTACAAGCAATTGAAAGATCAGTTGGAGCGAAGACAACTTTGTCTCAATTCACCAAAAGTGGAAACAACGAGGTGTGTGTTGACCTGCGGTTCACAGGAGTTTCCTCTAGTAGACTGAGTATTCGTAGACGGTACACAGTTAGAAAATAGTGCCTCTACATGTGAACCATCATGCTTACCAATCTGGAAAGTCCACTGTGACTCTTTTACACAAAGTTGTTTACGATATCGAGAAGGCATTCGCTCAAAAATAATCCTGCTTGGGTGTTTTCTTAGATATCGAGAGTGCCTTTGAAAACGTGCCTTTCGATGCCATATTGGAAGCCGCACGGGGTCATGGTATATCTCCTATGATTTCCAATTGGATTCACCAAATGCTCAAAAACCGACATCTCTTCTCGACATTGCGTCAAGCGGCGATTAGGAAATGAAGTGTTTGTGGATGCCCCCAAGGGGGAGTCTTATCACCACTTTTGGAATCTCGTAGCAGATACGCTATTGAGGCAACTCAATAATAGCGGTTTTCCTATATATGGTTTTGCCGACGACTACCTAACATTGTTAGTCGGTATGTGCATCAGCACTCTTTTCGACCTGATGCAAAACGCTCTTCAGGTAGTTGAGGGTTGGTGTCGCCAATATGGCCTTTCGGTAAATCCGAGTAAAACATCTATTGTTCTTTTCACGGAAAAGCGAAACCGTAATGGTGTTCGACCTTTACGTCTCTTTGATTCTGAAATCAATGTGACTGAACAGGTAAAGTACGTTGGAGTCATTCTTGATTCCAAGCTTTCCTGGACACAGTTCAGAATCAAGAAAGCTTGTATGGCCTTCAGGCAATGCCGCGAACGTTTGGTACAACTTGGGGTCTTAAACCCAAGTATATCAAATGGATTTACACAACTGTTGTTCGCCCAATATTGGCTTATGGATGTCTGGTGTGGTGGCAAAAGGACGAAGTGAGAACGATCCAATCAAAATTAGGCCATCTCCAAAGGATGTGCTTAATGGCGATGTCTGGAGCGTTCTCTTCAAATCCTACGGCAGCGCTCGAAGTGCTCTTTGACGTTGCCCCACTACACATCCATCTCAAACAAGAAGCACTTTCTTGCACTTACCGTCTATGGGTACTCGGTTTACTAGAGGAAACTCCTGTGCACCGCAGTTCAACACACTGTTACAATTTGGAATTATGCCGACAAAATGGAACAACATTTCTTTGAGTGCAGTTATGATAAATTGCAGCCAACTTCATCATTCTACGCCGTTAATTTCTTCTCACACACCACGGAAAGATATTCCTCGATATCGCTAACACAGTGTCGAACCGATGTCCAGAAGCTGGTGCACATGAGTACAATGGACCATTGTAGATCAAACAATGCTCGAGTGTGGTTCACCAAGTGAAGCCCCGAAGAACCTTACCTTAGTGCATACAACGAAGATTGTGCAAAATTGTGCCTAAAAGGAAGCTTTAAAGTGAAAACGTACGAAATTGCAATTAAGTGGGTAAATGTTATGTTTGGAGCCATAGAACAGGCTTTAATGTATCTCCTCACAACAGGTACAAGGCTAAATACGCACACGTGGCAAAAACGTGTAGCCAACCACTAGCAAGTCCCGTTAGCCCCTTCCAACCAGGTAATTACTACCGATATTGGGCTCTTTCGTGCACTAATCAATTAATTACAGTTCTTGCATGCACGGTGGACGACTCTGTAAGTGCCAGAGGAATCTGTGCGACAGACATTCCCTGTTTGGGATCACACTCACACGACAGGTAACTCCGCGCAACTGCTAAATGAGCTTATATGAACCTGTACTCAAGTGCATATTGTCCCCAGCTACCCATACAACACCGTAGGCAGCACGTAAGTTCGGGATTGAACGAACGATTCGACCATTCGAACCAGAAGGCCTTCGAAAGGTGAAATGACTGTCCATAATATCCAGGAAGAGGGAACTAACCAAGCCCAACCTCATTAGAGGGCCTTTTATTTCTAGCCCCAAACGCTCCAACCGGTCCGGTATCACAGAAGCTTCGCCTCAAGAGCTCGCCATTCAAGCGTCAAAGAGCTACAAGAGCGTCCTTCACTCGACTGGTGGGTTCCTGGAATTCCGTCTCGACCGATCGTCTGGTTGCGAGAAACGTCTCCAAGAAGGACATCATCTGAAGCCTGGGCACGATTCGTAGCGGATTATCCCCGAATCGCAGTGGCACTCCACCGTACAATAGTGCGACGATCGAGGCAACCAACGTGCGACAATCTACTTCGCATCGGTGTGACACGAGCGATAAAGTGCATCTAAGTGCGACAGACGAGGCAGCACAGTGCGACATCCAGAGCCTGCAACAAGTGCTACGTGACACAGGCGGTGTTGCGCCGCAGTTCGAAGGCGACACGACAGGTCGAATTGCATCGAGTGTTGCGACCTGGTGCATTGTGTCGCGCAACAGACATCAGCTGCAGTTCAACAACGAGACCAACGGGGCCCCCACCGAAGAAGAACATGTGAGAGAAAGTTAATGTATGTATCACCTTAGCTTTAAGCAAAGTTGGCCAGTATGAGTCATTATATTTTTATAAGCAGCAAAGATTAGCCTTTTCACACTAGTTTATTTTTGAGTCACGATATTTTGCCTTTTGAGTCCATCGGCTGCTAGCACACCTCCAACAACCAAGAAAGTGGCTAGCCGGCTTGAAAAGTTTGAATTAAGAGGTGTGATGCCACTCGATAGACATCTTCCTGTTTAGTTGGCTCCTCTTAGCATCAAAAGCATTCCCCGTAAAATCATAGCGTTTCATGTTTCCTTTGACGGATTCCTGTAAGCAAAAGGAATTTGGTCACATTGGCGCCCAGACTAAAAAACCCACTTCGCGTTTCGTTATAACTCGCGTAACGGTTCTGTCAAGTGAGTGATCAGTGAGTGAAGAAGTGCAACATCAGTTATTAGTGAAAGTGAAATTCAGAAATGGATCTGAACCAGCTGACGCCGGAGGAGATAGATTTCGAGCTCCTGTTACGAAACACGACGGGAATTCGAGGAAAGAATTTGGAATGGAAGATTTCGCGACTGCAACAGCTGCTGGACAGTGAGCAGGATGGATCACCGGTACCAAGGTACTCATCGCATGTGGTTTCGGACATGGACAGCATTTACCACTGCCAAACAACAATTTCGCCGATTTTCCACGCTCTCAATGCAGCTTTCAAGCAGCAAAATGAAGCGCAGGTGACTTCCTTGCGATCGAGACTGCTGCACTACAAATTCAGGCTCTCGCTTATAACAGAAGCCACGATTATGGACGAAGCCAAACAATCGTTGACAAAGATTTGCAACGCTCTGCACCAAATTGACGAGTTCCTGAGCGACAAAAACATAGAACACCAGAGCGACACAAAGGACCCGGAAGATCTTCCAAGCGACCCGGAAACACTGAAGCGGCTAAAGATCGCACAGCTGCAATCGAGCATCGACGAGGCAGATAAGCAGCAAAAGGTGTTACAACAAGAGCTTCAACGAACGATACAGGATGGGCAGATTCCTCAGCGATCACCAGATCAGGACAACGTGTTTTCGACGCTGCAGCAACAACAACAATCTCACATGCGACAACAGAACCCGAATCCAACAGAATCACAGCAGCAACACGGTTTGACTCAGCAATATTCGCAAGAGGTTCTCAATCCGCTTCAGCATCCAACACTCTCAGGACAGCATCAACAGCAGCAAACAGAACAATCACAACAGCGAGGTTTTCAACCAGAGCAGCGCCTACATTTGTTGCTGAATCAAATGCAGTTGCAGCAACAACAACTGGAACAACAGCTGCGGCAGGAGCAGCAGAGGCGGCAGCAACTGGAATGGCAGTTACAACACCAACAGCACCAACAAAGCGTGGCAGCAGTGCAACAGCAGGCGAACTATGCGCCAAACTATACCTATGGATCCATTTCGGGATACTGGGGTCCTCAAAACCAGAGAGAATCTGGAATAGCCCAGGAACCACAACGAAGTGGCCTTACTCCACCGGTAGGAGTTCCGTCCAGACCCAACACACCCAGATCATCCAATCAACTGGTAAATTCTAATCGATTCTCACAACCAGTGCACAAATGGCCCTTTGAATACGCCGGCGAGAACAACATCGTGAAGTTAGGAGAGTTCCTAAATCAAGTGAATACTTACGCGGTGACAGAGGGCATGGATGATCAAGCCTTGCTTCGTTCGATCAAGCATTTGCTGAAGGGCCGTGCTCTTCAATGGTACACACGGTCATACCTCGACCTTACGACATGGGAAATCTTTAAGGCTGAAATCAAACAAGAGTTTCTGCCTCCCAACTACTCAGAGATTGTAAAACAGGATCTGTACTTACGCTTCCAAGGTCCAAACGAACCCTTCACGAGCTTTTATAGAGATCTGGTAGCGGCGTTTGAGATCATAAATCCTCCGATAACCGAATCTGAGAAACTGTTTATTTTGAAATCCCATCTTAACTCAGACTTTTCTCCAATCGCGGCTGCGTCTCGCTCTGGTAATGTTCGGGATCTAGTGTCAGTCTGCAAGGACTTTGAGGTTTCTCGGTCATACACAATACGGGGACGAGCCTCTACAACGGCACGAACTTCAGGACCGCGACAAGAATCCTCAGCATTCCAACGACCAACAACTAATCGAATAGACAACACAAATCGCTTCCCGATGAATAGGCAGCAGTTCGGGACAGCACAACAAATCAACATGATGGAACTATACCAGGAAAACGAGCAGGAGCTGAATTTAGAGAACATCAGAGAGCGAGAGGCATTTCAACAGGACATAGCTCTTCGAAATGAGATGTCATTGAATGTGGTAGACGAAGTGAACGCAATTCGAACACAAAACAACTGGAGAGCAAGGCCAGCGGACAACGCTTTAGAAGTTCCTTTACGAGAAAGCGGCAACAGAGACTTGGCAACGGCAGTCGTTTGCTGGCAATGTGAGAATCCTGGACACACCTACATGAGATGTCCAAACCCGAAACGTTATTTCTTCTGTTACAGCTGTGGGAGAAAGGGTTGTACCACACGCAACTGTGATGCCTGCATTCTACGCTTGAGGCAGCTAGAGACACAAAACGCCCCTCAGGTTCCGGGAAACCGAAACTGGGAGAACCCGCAGTAAAGGGTGTGGGATCTCCTGGAAATTCTGCCGTTCCCTTTCTTAACAGCATTCCAGCTTTCTACAAGGCGGATTCAATAATAATCGACGCCAATAACAAAGACAATCGACCATACGCGACCATATCTATTCTTGGACGAGAATTAAGAGGACTACTCGACAGCGGGGCGACATGTAGTCTCATCGGAGGATCACTGGTGAAAATAGCAGACGAATTAGGACTCCGCAAGTTCGCGGTCAAAGGGGAAGTAAAAACCGCAGACAACTCGGCACATACAGTTTCGTTCTTCTCACACGTTCCTATCTGGTACCACAACAAGAACCTCACATTACCAATGCTGTTCATTGAAACGATGCCGCCTATCCTGATCCTTGGAATGGATTTCTGGACGAAGTTCGGAATAAAGCCAACCGTTTGTGGCATTACAGCAAACTGGAAATCGGAAGCCTCGATTATCAGAACATTGACATTAGAACAGCAACGAGAACTTCAAGGAGTCATTCAATCATTTCCAACATCAGAAAGTCAGGGTCGATTAGGCAGGACCAACATTTATTGCCACAAGTTAGACACCGGAAACGCACCCCCTTTCAAACAAAAGCATTACCCAATGTCAAAATTTGTTCTGGAGGATCTGAATAAAGAAGTGGACAGAATGTTAAGGCTAGGGGTAATAGAAGAAGCGGTTTGCTGTCCATGGAACAACGCTACGGTTGCAGTTAAGAAAAAGGACGGTTCTATGCGTCTCTGTCTGGATGCCCGGAAATTGAACTCCGTTCTTGTCCAGGAAGCTTATCCCATCCCTCAAATAGCATCGATAGTCAACAATCTTAGTGGTTCCAAATACCTGTCGTCCATTGATTTGGAATCCGCATTCTGGCAAATTCCGCTAGAAGAGGACTCGAAGCAGAAAACCGCCTTCACCATCCCTCAGCGTGGTCACTACCAGTTCACAGTGGTACCCTTTGGCCTCTCAACGGCTAGTCAGGCACTCTCTCGGGTCATGAACCATCTATTTATAGATCTTGAGCCAAAGGTCTTTGTCTATTTAGACGATCTGGTACTAGCGACTGACTCATTTGAAGAGCATTTAGAGTTGCTCCAAGAAATATCACGCAGATTAAAAGCAGCAGGACTAACTATAAACACAGAAAAATCTGTATTCTGCCGTAAGAGCTTGAAATTTCTCGGATATGTACTCGACGAAGCGGGTTGGCATGTGGATGAGGACAAAGTAGAGGCCATCAACAAGTTCCCGACGCCTTCTACTAAGAAAGAAGTTCAGCGCTTCATTGGCATGTGCGGTTGGTATAGAAGGTTTATAAATAATTTTTCGAAGACAGCAGCTCCCCTTACGGAACTGACCAAAGCAAAGCACAAATTTGAGTGGACTGAAGATTGTGAAAAAGCATTTCAAACCCTCAAAAGCCACCTAGTCTCCGCTCCAATACTCGCAACACCGGATTATTCGAAGCCTTTCGCGGTCGCTTGTGATGCGTCCGATATCGCCATTGGTGGAATTCTCACGCAAGAAATTCAAGGACACGAAAAAGTCATCTGCTACTTTTCACAGAAACTTTCATCGTCCGAAAGGAAGTATTCGGTTACACAACGCGAATGTCTTGCAGTAATACGATCAATCGAAAAATTTCGTGGATATCTAGAGGGGACACATTTTACAGTCTACTGCGACCATTCAAGTCTCACCTATCTAAGGACGATGAAGAACCCTACGTCGCTTTTGGCTAGATGGATACTTCGATTGAATGCGTACTCTTTCGACATCAAATATCGTAAAGGAAGCATTAACATAGTTCCAGATTGCCTTAGCCGAATAGAAATCGCGAATGCAGTCTCCGGATCAGTAGCGTCCGATCCGTGGTTCGACAAGCTATTCAGTGAAATTCAAGCAGACAGCGACAAATTCCCTGATTTCAGAATAATCGGAGGGCAGCTCTATAAACATTGCGTTGTAAAGAATGAAGTTGGAGGCAAAAGTCATCGCTGGAAAAGGGTAGTTCCAACGCATCTACGTCGAGAACTCATACACAGATTCCACGACATTCCAACAGCAGCTCATCTGGGATTTGAGCGCACACTCAACCGTATACAACGTGACCACTATTGGCCCCAATTACCCACGGATGTACGACAATACGTAAATGCTTGTGAAGTCTGTAAAGCGTGCAAGGCACCGAACACGACCCTTACTCCGACCTTAGGACATCCGAAACCAGCTCAACTACCATGGGAGTTGATATCGATTGACTGGATAGGACCAGTCACCAAGTCCAAAAAAGGAAACACCGTCCTCTTGGTAATAGTGGATTGGGTTACTAAATTCGTAATCTGCGAACCATTTCGTACAGCAAACGCGTTAAAAATGACGTTGTTCCTGGAAAAATACGTGTTCCTAAGATTTTCAACGCCCCGGATAATTGTGTCGGACTCGGGAACACAGTTTCTTTCGCAAGTTTTTCAATCCTTACTCAAGCGTTACAACGTAATCCACATGAGGACAGCGTTCTATACCCCAATGTGTAATGCTGCCGAAAGAACAAACCGTACTCTAATAACGTGCATTCGATGCCTGCTCGATGAGGATCATAGAGACTGGGACGACCACATTCAGCAAGTAGTTTGTGCAATCAACACGGCAAAGCACGAAACCCTCGGATGCACTCCCTACTTCTGTAACTTTGGAAGGGATCACATCCTATATACGGACCAATATCCAGCAGCCAAACTGAACTCGGAGAGCGACCCGGCAACAGCGCAAAACGTACGAATAAAAACTGCTCAGAATATTCAACATTTTGTTTTGGCGAAGATCAGAGCAGCACACGATAGCAGCAAAAAACGATACGATCTGAGAGCTCGATCCAGAACATTCGCAGTGGACGACATCGTATGGCGGCGTTCTTTTGAACTTTCAATTGCAGCGGATCATCGGACGAAGAAACTTGGAGTCAAATTCATTCCGTGCATCGTCCGACAGGTACAAGGTTGCAACAATTACCTGTTGGAGGACATCAAAACCTCGAAAACCGGGGTTTATCACTCGAAGGACATCAAATCGGATTGAGCACCATTTCACAAGCTATGTATACGACTCATTAGTCTGACCAGGAGCGGCAACGCCATCGAACTAGTGTTGCTGATTGACTTGTAGGCCCAACAACAATACAGAAACCTCGTCGTCAGCAACCACTCCAGATTAACAACAACCAACTTCTCAAATGTTCAGCTATGTCCACAGCACTCCACCTGTCAACAATGCGCAGCAATTGCCAAAGAGAACACCGCTATCAGACCATTTCGGAGGCAATCTACAGGACCTTGCCAAGCACTTGCCTTCACCTCAAAGAACTTGGTCTGGCGAGTTACAAATCTACAGAATCCAACAAGTCCCAGCTATGTACGCAGATCAACTGTCCGACTATGAGCATCATGCCCACAAAACACACTTGCTGCTGACTCGAAGGCCCAAAAACATTTACCGGGAAACCTCGTCGCAGCAAGAAGTCTCGCGGATCTCTCGCTTCTTTCACCCATCAGGTGTCTACTATATCGCCAGCAAGTCATTGGATTCCTCGCAGCGAAGAATGGGACAGGAGCACCTACGGAGAAGACAGAACAGTTCAACCTTGCAATCCGTGAGAGATCAGTCTTCCCAAAGTCAACGACTAAACAATCACTACTGTCAAGATCACTCACTTAAGTCTGGAACTTCTAGAACGCCAAAAATAACGCTAAGTATTTACTCAAACTTTCAATGACTCAAAATATTATATGCTGCTTGGTAAAATTAGATAATGGAAATTGGACTATTTCTCGGCAAAATTTCTGGCGCCCAACAACTAAACCGTAACTCAGGTGTTGACGACGCAATTGGCCCTAGATTAAGAATAGTATAAGGGGTAGATTTAGAGATATTCCGCAGCGCAGCAGCAGCGGTGAAGTATTTTCTTGAATTGATCTGGCACAAAACGTGTAACCAAGAACCATTATACCGTTAGCTAATAAGATATGTAGTGAGGTACCGTAGATAACTAAGAAACCGAACACAACACTCGATGTCCACATTAGGAGATCTGTTCGAGGTTGATAGATATAAATAGAAACAATTAGCCTCTCCAAGACCTGATCGTCAGCAGATAGACGAAATTTTTGCGAATGCAGCATTCGCAAAAATTTCGTGACCGTTTGTATGATGTTGTGTTACAATTTGGAATTATGCCGACAAAATGGAACAACATTTCTTTGAGTGCAGTTATAATAAATTGCAGCCAACTTCATCATTCTACGCCGTTAATTTCTTCTCACACACCACGGAAAGATATTCCTCGATATCGCTAACACAGTGTCGAACCGATGTCCAGAAGCTGGTGCACATGAGTACAATGGACCATTGTAGATCAAACAATGCTCGAGTGTGGTTCACCAAGTGAAGCCCCGAAGAACCTTACCTTAGTGCATACAACGAAGATTGTGCAAAATTGTGCCTAAAAGGAAGCTTTAAAGTGAAAACGTACGAAATTGCAACTAAGTGGGTAAATGTTATGTTTGGAGCCATAGAACAGGCTTTAATGTATCTCCTCACAACAGGTACAAGGCTAAATACGCACACGTGGCAAAAACGTGTAGCCAACCACTAGCAAGTCCCGTTAGCCCCTTCCAACCAGGTAATTACTACCGATATTGGGCTCTTTCGTGCACTAATCAATTAATTACAGTTCTTGCATGCACGGTGGACGACTCTGTAAGTGCCAGAGGAATCTGTGCGACAGACATTCCCTGTTTGGGATCACACTCACACGACAGGTAACTCCGCGCAACTGCTAAATGAGCTTATATGAACCTGTACTCAAGTGCACATTGTCCCCAGCTACCCATACAACACCGTAGGCAGCACGTAAGTTCGGGATTGAACGAACGATTCGACCATTCGAACCAGAAGGCCTTCGAAAGGTGAAATGACTGTCCATAATATCCAGGAAGAGGGAACTAACCAAGCCCAACCTCATTAGAGGGCCTTTTATTTCTAGCCCCAAACGCTCCAACCGGTCCGGTATCACAGAAGCTTCGCCTCAAGAGCTCGCCATTCAAGCGTCAAAGAGCTACAAGAGCGTCCTTCACTCGACTGGTGGGTTCCTGGAATTCCGTCTCGACCGATCGTCTGGTTGCGAGAAACGTCTCCAAGAAGGACATCATCTGAAGCCTGGGCACGATTCGTAGCGGATTATCCCCGAATCGCAGTGGCACTCCACCGTACAATAGTGCGACGATCGAGGCAACCAACGTGCGACAATCTACTTCGCATCGGTGTGACACGAGCGATAAAGTGCATCTAAGTGCGACAGACGAGGCAGCACAGTGCGACATCCAGAGCCTGCAACAAGTGCTACGTGACACAGGCGGTGTTGCGCCGCAGTTCGAAGGCGACACGACAGGTCGAATTGCATCGAGTGTTGCGACCTGGTGCATTGTGTCGCGCAACAGACATCAGCTGCAGTTCAACAACGAGACCAACGGGGCCCCCACCGAAGAAGAACATGTGAGAGAAAGTTAATGTATGTATCACCTTAGCTTTAAGCAAAGTTGGCCAGTATGAGTCATTATATTTTTATAAGCAGCAAAGATTAGCCTTTTCACACTAGTTTATTTTTGAGTCACGATATTTTGCCTTTTGAGTCCATCGGCTGCTAGCACACCTCCAACAACCAAGAAAGTGGCTAGCCGGCTTGAAAAGTTTGAATTAAGAGGTGTGATGCCACTCGATAGACATCTTCCTGTTTAGTTGGCTCCTCTTAGCATCAAAAGCATTCCCCGTAAAATCATAGCGTTTCATGTTTCCTTTGACGGATTCCTGTAAGCAAAAGGAATTTGGTCACAACACACCTTGTTGTTTCCACTTTTGGTGAATTGAGACAAAGTTGTCCTTGCTCCAAGTGATCTTACAATTGCTTGTAATTTTCCATATAGGACATTTTCCACGAAATTCCCTTCCCGGGAAGAGTGGACATCTGGTTATCTGGAGAGAAGAATTTCAGACGGCATCGTATGTTACACTGATGGCTCCCTTCTCGAAGGTCGAGCAGGTGCTGGTGTTTATTCTCGTGAGCTAAGGCTGTATCAGTCTTATTCACTTGGCAGACACTGCACCGTTTTTCAGGCCGAAATCTTTGCTCTTATGTGCGGAGTGCAATCAGCACTTCAGCAGCACGTAATGGGCAAAGTAATATACTTCTGTTCGGATAGCCAGGCTGCTATTAAAGCACTTGCGTCGGCCAACTCCAGGTCGAAGATAGTTATCGCTTGTCGAACTCAAATCGAGGAGCTGAATTCAGCAAACGCTGTTCACCTTGTATGGGTGGCCATTCTTCCATCGCTGGAAATGAATTGGCTGATGAGTTAGCTCGCACTGGAGCATCACATGACTTCATTGGCCCTGAGCACGCTTTTCCGGTATCCAAGTGTTGGGTGAAGCTTCAGATTGACACCTGGGCTGCCACTCAGCACAAACAATACTGGAATAGTTTGGAGTCATGCCGTCAAACAAAATTGTATTGTACTGAGCCATCTCTAGGAGTGGCAAAGTATCTAACAAATCTGTCAAAGCAGAATTGCAGCATGCTGGTCTAACCATTGACTGCCCACTGCCGACTCAGTTATCACATGGCGAATATTCCGCAAGCTGATTCATTTGCCTGTGATAGCTGTGAATCCGATTATGGAACTTCGTATTATTTAATATGTAACTGTCCAGGTTTTGCGCAATTGCGTTTCCAAGTACTCGGGAAACACTTATTAAGTGAAACTGACTTCAGAAACCTGAATCTTCAGGACGTTCTGTTGTTCTTGACCCGCTGTGGTAAAGAGCTATAGGCTCTCTTTACGCTTTATGCGTTATCACAGTGCCCTTCTCAGGGCGCTGTTTAAACCCATTGTGGTACGCTTATGCGTTATTACAGTGTCCTTTTCAGGACGCTATGTGAACCCATTGTGGCACGCTTTTGCGAGTATGACGATTCCCTTACCTGTCCTTTCCCATGTCCTATCCTTTTTCCTTCCCTTCTTCGTCAGGTAAATGATGAATAGGCTCGTGTTCATGGCGATGGCACAAATTTCCCGAATGGAGGAGAACGTGCCTCTAGAGCCGACCTACTGATACCTGATGCCTATCTCATCAGCCAATGCATTTCCAGCGATGGAAGAATGGCCAGGTACCCATACAAGGTGAACAGCGTTTGCTGAGTTCAGCTCTTCGATTTGAGTTCGACAAGCGATAACTAACTTCGACCTAGAGTTAACCGACGCAAATGCTTTAATAGTAGCCTGGCTATCTGAACAGAAGTATATTTACTTTGCCCATTACATACTTCTGAGCGGCCGATTGCACTTCGCACTTAAGAGCAAAGATTTCGGCCTGAAAACCGGTGCAGTGTCTACCAAGTAGACTGATGTATCCTTAGCTCACGAGAGTAGACACCAACATCAGCTCGACCTGCGGGAAGGGAGCCATCAGTGTATCATAATATGCCGGCTGAAATACTTCTCTCGAGATAACCTGATGTCCACTCTTCCCGGGAAGGGAATTTCGTGGAAAACGCCCTATATAGAAAATTACAAGTAATTAAAAGATCACTTGGAGCGAAGACAACTTTGTCTCAATTCACCAAAAGTGGAAACAACGAGGTGTGTGTTGACCTGCGGTTCACAGGAGTTTCCTCTAGTAGACTGAGTATTCGTAGACGATACACAGTTAGAAAATATCACCGACTTCGGTAATGTTTTACCGAAATTGCAACCGTTAAGTTTGTGTTACAGGAAAAAATCGGTAGAGGTAGTAACATTTACCGAAGTTCGTTAGAGTTTGACAGATAAACGATAACATTTGACTGGAATCTGAGATGGCCCAAAAAAAGTCTACGTAGTTTATGGACAGCGCCATTGAGTTGCCTCAACAGTGTATCTACTAAGAGATTCCACCAAAGCGACGTGATGACTCCCCCTTGGGGGCATCCACAAACACTCAATTTCCTAATCGCTGCTTGACGGCATCTCGAGAAGAGATGTCAGATTTTGAGCATTTGGTGAATGCAATTGGAAATCTTTGGAGATATACCATGATTCCGTGCGGCTTCCAATATATGGCATCAAAAACACGTTGTCAAAGACACCCTCGATATCTAAGAAAACACTCAAACAAGATTGCTTTCAAGAGAATGCCATCTCGATATCGTAAACAACCTTGTGTAAAAGAGTAACAGTGGACTTATCTAATTGGTAGGTATGATGGTTCACATTTAGAGGCACGTTGGCCAGATGAACATCACGGATGTGATTATTGACAATGTGTTCTAAGCTTTGCAGACGAAAAGAGCTCAGACTGATAGGTCTGAAACTCTTTGCTTTTTCATATGACGCACGACCCACTTGGGTAGTAGTTTTTTTTAAACATGTTTGAAACAATAAAATCCCTTCTGAAGCAAAGTAGGATAAATCCCATCTGCCCCAGGAGATTGAAAAGAAGCAAAGCTATTTAGTGCCCACTCAATCGATTCTAAAGTTATGATACTCCGAGCCGAACTGCAATAAAAGACATCAGGTTCATCCGAAGATGTAATATCCACACATCCGGGGAAGTGTGTACTGAATAAACATTCCAAAACTTCCTCATCAGAGGAAATGAAATCACTATTTGGCAAACGAAGTACGTTCACTTGAAAATCCTTATATTTTGCAAGGATTTTGTTCAACCGACTGACTTCACTCAAACTGGAAACATTTGTACAGGTTTTTCCAGTCGGATCGTTCAGCAGACCGAAGAGCTTTCTGGTAAGCCTTGCGAGTCGACCTCTGTTCCAACTCTTTCTACATTGTTTCCTGAGCTTCGCCAGATCAGAGTTCCACCAAGGGGTTCTTTACAGACCACAGAGGGTATGCTTCTTCGAAAGCTTCCAAGATGAAGGCCGTTGTAGTATCAACGGTATCATCTAAATTACTTGGAGTGTCAATGGATGGTGAGTTTCCATGAAATTTGGCTGCAATCAAATCGGTAAAGAGATCCCAGTTGGTTGACCGGAGGTTCCTGAAACGCAAAGTTTGCGAAGTAACATTCACATATTCAAACAAGATGTAGCGATGGTCAGATAAAGATTCTTCATCTGACACATGCCAATTGGTCAGCTCGTGACTAATTCTGCTAGAGCAAAGCGTTATGTCTAACACTTCCTCTCTAGCAGATATTATGAAGGTTGGGCGGTTGCTTATGTTAAGTAACACGGTCCGACAATTTTTTTGCCCAGCTCTAAATTTCACCTTTTCTGATTGCTCCCGACTAGAAACTCATAAATCCGAAGTTTTGACCCTCCCCCTCCTGGGAGAGGGGAGGGGCATGGATTTGAAATTTTGAAAAATCGAAAAATTTCGATGTTTTTCGATCGCCATTTCAGCTAAATGCACGATATCAAAAAAGGAAAAGGTTGACCACGGAGCTTTAGGGGTTGTGCAACTACCAACAAAATTTCACGAAGATCCATCAAGCCATTCTCGAGAAACGGTGTTTTTACGAAATGATGTTTTAAAGATTTCTTATATTGCACGCAAAGAATCCAACTACTATATGGCACAATTGTTGATTTAACCATGTCGTTTAGCATCATGGTGTCTTCGAGGAAGTTTTCCACTACAATAACGTGCTTCTTTTAACCTGTTGGTAAAAATGATCAATCCCCCTAAAAGTGAGATAGAAAATTTACTTTTTGAATTTTTCAAGATACAAGGTTGATGTCTTCACAAGAGTTGTAGAAAATGCTGTTCTGAATAACATTGTCGAAGACGCCAAATTCGTAACTCCGTTAGTTTTCAAGATACGTTACGTTTTTATTACCGGCGGTCTCTTGAAAGTTTTTTTTCCGCAATAACTTCTTTCACTTTTGATTCCACAATTCTATTCTCACAGTCTCCAATAGGTCAATCATTTTGACTTTCTAAAGGAGACAATTACTTGTACTTTCGCATTTGTATGAGGTAATTTGCTTACAATTGCCTATAAAGTAGTGCGGGGCAAAAGTTCGCACCTAACAGTCTCCACAAAATAACTATTAAGCGGAAAGACAATAATTTCGTTTTTCATTGCTTAACGATTCCCTATCATGTAACCTTCAAAAAATAGCACAAGATTTTATCGAGGTCTTTCTGTAGCTCTAGTAATAAAACTTTTAATGCAAGTACTTCAATGCGAACATTTGCCCCATACTTGGGGAAAAAGTTCGCACATGATAAAAGATAGTTTAATGGTACAAAGTTCCAAGTTAATTCATGTTTATCCTCTCACTATAGCCACGAAATGTGTTTATTTCTATTTATAACGTACAGGAATACGGCTTGGTTTTCAGTTTTTGTATACAATGTATTTAATGAATACTTCCAAATGCTATAATATAATAGTTGTTACCCAGACAACCAGTCATCGTATAAGGTGATAAAGTGGAGGCCATATGCGTGCATGTCTCCATTTAGGCACATGTAAAATGTACGCATATCGCCTCCATTTTAACATCTTATACAACATCTTATACGATGACTGGTTGACTGGGTAATAACCCTAGTGTGGCCAACATGATCCTGGCTAGCTTTTTCGACTTCAATTTTCAATTTTTTTGATGATTAATCTAAAAAAACGTAAATATATACTAGAGTGCTTGACCAAATATCAAAGCGAGGAGGTGCGGGAAAAGAGATATTCTAAACATAATACCCTACATATCATACCCATTGACACATGGGCCGGGACGAACTGCTAGACTTTCCTTCCAAAGTAAGACGTGATAAGAAATTTTTGTCTCACCGACTGAGGTGAGAGGTAACCAACCATGCTCACCACTATACGCGACGGCCAAATTATAAGTTTTTAATTTATGCAAGAATGTAGAAGTTTCTTCAAATTTTTAATGCTTTTTTAATATTGGAGGTCTAAGTTTTTCTTAAGATCAAATTATCAACTTGTTATTTTTTATATAAAGCAATGAATGTCCACAAATCTCTGAATAGTTTTTTTTTACTTGTAATATCATACATTTGTGTTTAAGACTAAAATCTCGTATCCTTTTATTTTTTCGTAATTATGGCCGTTTTTATATGAAAATACCATATTTTCAAAATTTACTTAATCACCTTAAACAAAAAAAAAATCATTTTTTAGTTTCTTCGTCATTAAAAAATGAAAATTAGAATTTTTGAACAATGCTAATAAATTGAAAATCAACTTGAACCATCATAAGATAAGAAGTGCCAAAAAGAAAAAAAGCCATTTTTAGAAGAAACCCAAGGATAACTTTCTTAAATTGGATTATTAAAAACTCTCTAATTTTACATAATATTGACAACATAGCTAAATCTTAGAGTTTAGATGTAAAGCTTTTAGTTAAGCTATAGATACGGCACTGGACCATTGTGTAGTGGTTCATTGTTCCATGGTAAAAAAAGAAGAAGAATGTGGATTAATGCCACGTGTTCAATCGATTGACTTTTGTGCGGAGCCGTGTTATCTAGGTGGCCATGAAAACAAGTACATTCTGTGTAAACATGGCACCGCCCAAACGCCAAATAAGTGAACTTGTGCAAAAGTTCATATTTTTTTGAAATCCAGCCATTTCATAGGAAACCACGTGGACGTTATATTTAATGGGTTTGTCGTTCTTTGGAAAATATAGGATCATATTTTATTTTTATGTTGACATAACAGTTGGGTAACTCTCGCTGAGACCGTCCCACTATTTACACCATGTCTTCAAAAATGTTTAAGGTGGCGATTTTCTGAAAGTCCTCCCCAAAAAAGTAAGGAAAATGCATTTGGTTAATCAAATTGGTGGACCCCCCGTTAGTTAGAGCCACAAGCATTTTGGTGAACCCCTCGATTTTGGTCAATTGTTAGCTCATTTAAACCGTTATAACTCGAAAGTTTCGCCAGAAACCACTTTAAAACTATAGGTTATTGGAAAGAGAAAAGATAGAGGTACTCTTTGCAGTTATAAAAAGTTTGGTCGGCCATATTGATTTCGGCCGCCATCTTGAATTTATGTACCAAAACATTTTTTTCACCATGTTGGCAACCACCGATTTTCAAATTTCTTGCGTCAATCGAAAGCTGGGACATTTTTACACAACATATCGAAAATTTAGAGATGTATCTTTTTCCTATCAAAAGTTATCTGCACTTTTGTAAATCATGACACGTTTTCTCCATACATTTCCATGCGCACCGGCAATGACACACAACAGCATCAAAGTTGGCGCCTGCTTGTATACACAAACGCACCTGCAGCAAAATTAGGGCAAATCGGAAGATCGTTCTCATTTTTAACTGTTTCTCAACGATGCGGGCATTGCTTTTTAAACTTTTTTGGTGTTTTGAAAAGCTGAAACTTTCAACTTTTCATTAGTGGATTCAGATATAGAATAAATGTCCGTAAACACTGTGAAATAACGCTGCATTTATGTAAACAATCGGCACCTGGCCCAGTGCGCAAAAGTGGCATGATTCACAAAAGTGCAGATAACTTTTGATAGGAAAAAGATACATCTCTAAATTTTTGATATGTTGTATAAATACAGGGGATGGCCAAAATGTTTGGGATAGGCAACTTTTTTTCTCTCACAAAAAAAAATCAACATGCTGTAACTTTTCATAGAGTGCATCAAAAAATCTCAAATTTTGACTGTTTGTCGACCTATTATATGTGCATCATTGGTACAAATTTGAGATCGATTGATTAATTCTTCGCGAAGTTAGAACCGTTCGGGTAAAACACTATTATTTAGACAACTAATTTTTGAACTGTCATATCTTGGAAACCAGTGAACCGAATTGAATAATTTTTTTAACGTTTATTAACAATATATTGATACTCAATACGACGTTATAAAATGTAATATTTTCTCACGGCGAATTAAGTTATACCGGATTGAAATTTTTACCCATATAAAGGAAAATAAGTCAAATTTACAATACCATACAAAAATTATTAAATGTGTTCTTCCTTCAATCTAAATAGGCTCCAATATATCTGATTAGAGATAACTTGAGAACAGAAGTGGAAAATCTTTGGATATCAACACTAAAATTTATTGACATTGATGTAAAAAAATCACATTTTTTCGAGAAAAATCCAAAAAGTGTCAATCCATAATAACTTTTTTCAACGTTTAAAAAGTACCTATGTTTTAATAGTTTGTAAAGCATTTACATATTGTTAGTGTACGTTCAAAATTTCATTCAATTTGGTTCACTGGTTTCCGAGATACGACACCTCAAAAATGGGTTGTCTGAAAAATAGTGTTTTACGCGAACGGTTCTAACTTTGCGAAATATTAATCAATCGAGCCCAAATTTGTACCAATGATGCACACATAATAGGTTGACAAGCAGTGAAAATTTGAGATTTTTTGATGCGCTCTATGAAAAGTTATAGCTTGTTGAATTTTTTTGTGAGAGAAAAAAAAGTTGCCTATCCCAAACATTTTGGCCATCCCCTGTATGTTCCCGCTTTCGATTGACGCAAAAATTTTGAAAATCGGTGGTTGCCAACATGGTGAAAAAACAGTTTGGGTATAAAAATCCAAGATGGCGGCCAAAATCAATATGGCCGACCCAACTTTTTATAACTGTAAATAGTAGCCCTATCTTCTCTCTTTTAACAACCTATAGTTTTTAGGTGGTTTCTGGCGAAACTTTCGAGTTATAACGGTTTAAATGAACCAACAATTGACAAAAATCGAGGGGTCCGCCAAAATGCTTGTGGCTCTAACTAACGGGGGGTCCACCAATTTGATTAACCAAATGCATTTTCCTTACTTTTTTGGGGAGGACTTTCAGAAAATCGCCACCTTAAACATTTTTGAAGACATGGTGTAAATAGTGGGACGGTCTCAGCGAGAGTTACCCAGTTATTAATTTTAACCCTTTGGTTAGGGAACATTTTTGTACTTTATAGCTAATGGCTAGGATTGTTTAGCATATCTGAAAATAATTTATAATGTCTTCTAAAGCGTATTTCTTTTTTTATCATCTAAAAATTTATGTTTTCGCGACCTCTCAGCCCAACAAACATTTTTGCTCTACAAACCACTTTTAAGTGAACTTTGGCTTAAGAAACTGTTATTCAGCTAGCATTGTTTCTTGAGAGATGTAATTGTTTCTTTTGTGTTAAATAACGACTATTTACATGTTACAACATTTTCCCTAACCATTCTATCATTGTAAAATAGTTTTGCGGAATTGAACACTAGCATTATTTTTCCAAAAGTTATACGAAAAATGAAATTTTCCTGAAGAATATTTAAAAACCAAAACATTTCAACAGTAATCACAAAATCTCAGAATATTTTTGACTCAAACAATGAGAACTCAAATTGGCTTGAAGCAAAAATATAGTAGTGTACGAATGTTAAAAAAATAGAAAAAGAGAAATTCATAAAATCACGAATTAAAAAGTATTTTCAACCAAATCACGTTTAAGTCGATTTAAAAAGACGAATAATGATGTTGAGATCCAAATTAAAAAACACATTCCGTTGCTATAGTGAAAATATAAACATAAAATAACTTGAAATAAATGGACTTTGTACCATTAAACTATGTGCGAACTTTTTCCCCAAGTATGTGGCAAATGTTCGCATTGAAGTACTTGCATTAAAAGTTTTATTACTAGAGCTACAGAAAGATCTCGATAAAATCTAGTGCTATTTTTTTAAGGTTACATGATAGGGAATCGTTAAGCAATGAAAAGCGAAATTATTGTCTTTCCGCTTAATAGTTATTTTGTGGAGACTGTTAGGTGCGAACTTTTGCCCCGCACTACTTTATAGGCAATTGTAAGCAAATAACCTCATACAAATGCGAAAGTACAAGTAATTGTCTCCTTTAGAAAGTCAAAATGATTGACCTATTGGAGACTGTGAGAATAGAATTGTGGAATCAAAAGTGAAAAAAGTTATTGAGGAAAAAACACTTTCAAGAGACCGCCGGTAATAAAAACGTAACGTATCTTGAAAACTAACGGAGTTACGAATTTGGCGTCTTCGACAATGTTATTCAGAACAGCATTTTCTACAACTCTTGTGAAGACATCAACCTTGTATCTTGAAAAATTCAAAAAGTAAATTTTCTATCTCACTTTTAGGGGGATTGATCATTTTTACCAACAGGTTAAAAGAAGCACGTTATTGTAGTGAAAAACTTCCTCGAAGACACCATGATGCTAAACGACATGGTTAAATCAACAATTGTGCCATATAGTAGTTGGATTCTTTGCGTGCAATATAAGAAATCTTTAAAACATCATTTCGTAAAAACACCGTTTCTCGAGAATGGCTTGATGGATCTTCGTGAAATTTTGTTGGTAGTTGCACAACCCCTAAAGCTCCGTGGTCAACCTTTTCCTTTTTTGATATCGTGCATTTAGCCGAAATGGCGATCGAAAAACATCGAAATTTTTCGATTTTTCAAAATTTCAAATCCATGCCCCTCCCCTCTCCCAGGAGGGGGAGGGTCAAAACTTCGGATTTATGAGTTTCTAGTCGGGAGCAATCAGAAAAGGTGAAATTTAGAGCTGGGCAGAACAAAAGTTGATTTTTTGTCGGACCGTGTAATCCAAGATCTGTACTACTTAAGTATTCCATCAAACTGGAGCCTCTCAAATTGATGTCTGAGCTGCCCCAGATTATGTGGTGAGCATTAGCATCACTGCCAACAATTAGCAGGAGGCCTTTTAAAGTGCTGTATGCGATGACTTGCTTGAAAGCATCCGTAGGGGATGGTTCATCATGTGATAAATAAACCGAACAATAGATGTATTTCCTGTAAAAGTTGTTTCCAACCGATACCAGCGATGGCAAATGATGAAGATTGCAGCTGAGCAGACACAAATCAAAACAAACTTACTCGTGAACAACAGGGGCCCGAGAATACTCGCGCTTCTTTATTCGTGAGTAAAAGAAGCTGGCAAGCACTCACCTGTAATTCACGAAGCTTCACTGAGCTTTTTGCATTTTGGTGAAAAACGCATTTTCACGACTGGCATGGCAGTGATGCTTTTCAGAAACAATGAAGCATAAAGCATTAGTTTATGATGGGTAATTACTGGATTTGCTATTATGACCACATTAAAATGCACTTCCCGCACCTCCACTAGTTGAGAACAATTCCATCACTGGTGATGGTTGATTCAGAGACGAGTAGCAACGATTGCATTGTTGACAAGCACACATGCTCGAGGCATGACACGCGAGTTTTGATTCGTCAGGAGTTCATTATGCTATCAATTTTATCAGAGCGATCACCATAATCGATTGAGATTTGAAACCCAGACTGTTTAAATAAGATTTTCGTTTTTGCTTCACGAAAGCCACCAAATTGGCTGGGCTCACAAGACCGAAATACATGGCATTGGGTCGAGACAACCGAACCGAATGCGTCATCGAGTTGATAACATCTTCGTTGTTCCATAAACCTATGCCCATCAGCTGATGGACGGAATCGTCGTGGCTGGCCCCAGTTTCAGCCGAATGTGCTGCTTATTCGATTGGTCGACCCATTCCTGAAGTTTAATTTGCTGGGCGCGCGCGCGTCCATTAACGATCCGATAAATCAAGAAACAGAGAAGAAATTTCCGACGAAGAGGGGAACTTTTTTGTCAGTTCAATTTTTCGTGACTCAAAGATTTATGATCAATCCTGAGTGAAAAAATAAGTATGAGCTGATCTTGCCTATACGGAATCTGTTATTTTGTAAACCTTAGTTTAATATTTATTTAATTCTTGTACCTAATATTAATTAATGGCAACTACTAACTTGTATAATAACTAATATCACAAATCATGTTATTCTTCTGCTTCTGCATTCTATTGTCAAATATTTGTCTATATTCTTTCATTTTTTCTTATATTCTTATTCAACACATACCAATAATTAATTCTGTTATTCAGCTGTTCCACCTTCATGGCAAACCTTCCTTTCTTACAATTCCTTTCTGACTGGGACCGGATCGCCACATTTTTTTTTGATAATGACATAGACGCTCCCCGGCGGAATATACCACCGTTCACCGTACTTTCACCAATTATCGGCAGGCTCTAGTTAAAGCGAAAGTTTTTCTTTTTTTTTTTGGCAATAATGGATATTTTCGCTCTAGCAACAGTAACAAAAAAATGAAGCATAATTGAGCGTTACGACCCGGGGCAGCAGCAGCAGGCGCAGCGCTGCAATTCGGTTCATATTTCAAATGGATTCGAATTCGATTCGATCTCAACCCGGCTGCCGGGTTGTGCTGCCTAGTTGTTGGATGCTTTTTGTGTGTTTTGTGTTTTGATTTTGGACCGTCCGTTCAACTTGGTAGCTAATGGCTTACCGGTACAACGGGTCGCTGCTTTTCACACAAACGACACAGTCGGCTCTGGTGAGCTCTGGTCGTTTATTGTTACGTGATGGTCAATGGAAGTCAAGTGTTAATTGTGATTTGATTAGCAACGGATGATTCGACGCGATACCGAGCCGAGGAAAAACTGTTTGGGCTAATTTTCCTTTCTAATCAGTGGGAAAGTCACACAATTCATTGGTGGAACATTTGCTGTGACCTGTATGTTGTTTGATCTGATTAAAATTTGAATCAAATCAAATATTTCAGGCCATGTCGATTTTATTCAACGTTATAGCACTGCAAACCCTGCAAATCATTTTTCATGAATTTTAAGACACATGTGCTTTTATTTTGGCCAGTGTAATATTTAATACAAAAATCAAGTATTAGCTTGATTTCTGAATTTTCTTACAAAATATAGATGAGGCTTTTCACGAAGCAGCACGAAAAAAATCCACTTTTTTTAATTTTGCATTTTTGATTTGCATATAATTTTGCACAGCTGTTCTAATCAATATAAATAACCATTTTTTCATATTAAAACTTTTTATGGAGTCTCGACTAACTTTCAAATTGTAACAATTGAATTGACAGTGTACAAAGCTTCTTTAAATTTAGACCTTTGCAACATGTGCGCCATCTCTCCATTTGAATGAGACATCTGAAGCTTTTTTAATTCGGAAAGTCGACATAGCATGTCTCGTGAGTTCGTGTGAGTTACTCCATAGATCTCATTCAGCTGACCAAAAGAAAAGTTTAAAATAAAACCTAGCTGATCTAACTCCAACGAATAGCAAAATCTCAGCTACCTTTTTTGTATAGAAGTATACAAAGCAAAGGTAGAACGAGATCGGAGAAAATGATAAAGATGAAATGAGATGGGGTGCTATCAAATTGCGTTCACAATAAAATAGGTACGCAATTGGGAGGGATTTATAAAAACTAAATTTTCGTCGGACATTTGGATTCTCGTGCGGTTCGTCAACGTATCTAAATCGGTGTACGTAAAGTTCACGAATTTTGAACAAAGTTTCAAAGATTTAGCTCAAAACGAAATCAAAAGTTTTATGTATGAATTATGCCAAAGAAAAATGAAAAACCATTTTGAAAGTTGAAAATAATTGTGCAGATAGTTTTTCATGCTAGGGAAGCCATTTTGTACCTCAATCTCCCCCGTGGTGTGAACTAATTTCTTTTTGTAAAAAGGTGTATCCCGCTGGTCAACGCGGGAGCCTATGCTAGGCCGTGCAGTGTGTCCTCGGTTGAGAAACCCTGTGTTGAAGTATCCGTCACCGAGTCGGACCACCCCTGCACCTTAACAACTCTCACGCGAGCTCCCAAACACCACGCAACATCGGAAAGCTCACCATTTCGCCGCTTGTCGCATCGTGGGTAAGCCCTCCTGTTACCGGTGCTTACCAGAACGCAGTTAGAAACATCGCACGAACGATACGCATGGTACGGAAGATTACGAGCGTGCCACCTACTGGCAAGTAGTTGAAGCTCGTCTACACGTAGTGGAACACGCGACACATACAGCTGCAAATTGGAAGTGAGCTACCGAATTGAATGCGCCGCCTGCCCGTGGAAGCTCGAACTAATTTGTGAGGGATCAATTGCATGTGCATGCCCGAAGGTCACGTGGACGAAGAATCATCACTGGATGGTTTCGATCGAAGCACCGGTGGATTCCTGAACTGCTGAACGGTTCGACGAAAGTCAACAGGTTTGCCGATAGAAAAGGTCAGAACTTTGATTTGTATATATTTTTTTCCTAGATTTAAGACCACATTTAGCTTTAGGTACCTACTTGAAATTTGGTGACGTCACCTTTAGGAAAACGTTAGGCCTCTGTATCCTACCGTGAACTTTAAATAAACAGGATTTTAAATTGGTAGGCCAACGCCGATTCGAAGGTTGACGAATGAAACGATTTGAGTTGCTTTATATTATTTAACGAAATTGTCTCATTTAGTCTTTTTCGTTCTTGGTTGAATTGATTTAGAGTAAGTTTAGATTTTCGGTTAAAATTTTCTTGAATTTGGTTAGTTCAGTTGGGTGTTCTTTGAAACCTATCTTGGGGTTAGCTAAGGTGATCGGTGTTTGAGGGAATAAACCAACCTGCCCTAGAAAGAGCCTCTGCCGGGCCATTAACAGCCTCAGCAGTCTCACTTTGGTGAGTGGCGCTTAAACTGCTGCTGGTCTCGTACCCAAAGCATTCGTTACAAAATAGGGCCTATGAAAAAATGGAACACATGCAAATGAAAAATCATATCTCTGAAACTGCTTGTTCGATCGGAAAACTGTCTTCGGCAAAGTTGTAGAATAATAAATGGTGGCTCTCAGAAAAATACACATTGAAAAATTTATTTCCGAAAAAACTGAATTTTGTTACTAAAAATTAAATTAGGCTATTTTTTTACCTTCGTGATATTTTGTGAGAATAAAGTTCATTCTGTTAGCTACCATCTGTAGAAATTTCATAATGGTAAAAAAATGTACAAAAAAGTTATGGCACTTTGAACATTTTCGGTTGTGTGTTTTTTAGAGTGTATGACGAATTCACGCAAACTCGCCGTAGGGGTTTGGCAAAACTGTCTCAGAATCCGATGGAATTTCTTAGGTTTAAAGACTATGTATTTTAAAGCAAGATTGCATACGTTGTTTTTTTTATTTATCTAGACAAATATTTGAAAAGGGCTAAAGTATTTGACCGTTTTTTACTCAATATAACTTAAAACTGACATTACCTACAATAAAGTTATGTATGGGTGACTTTTAGATAATCATGTGAACTTTTATAACATTGAAAAATGTCAATAAGCTTTAAAAGCCAAAAAAATGCAAATAAGAAAAATTATTTCAATTTGCAAAACATGACATGTTTGTTATTATTGAAAATTTTGCCATATATCGCAAGATGGGCACTATGGGATTGTTCGTAAACCACGTAGACCAAAATTTGGCCATCTCAGACCCCCCTCCCCCCTCGTAGACTTTCGTCCATACAAAAATTTTAAAATTTGTATGAAGCGTAGACTTTGACTAGACCCCCCCTCCCCCCTAAAAGTCTACGTGGTTTATGAACGGTTCCTTTTGAAGAAAAGCATTTTTGAGGTACCGTGATTTCGGGTGAAATTGATCAGTGGGGTGAAATTGATCGACGTGAGGGTCATTTTCATTTGTTAAAAATATTGCTTTAAACTTAAAACAATTTGTATAAAATGACCATCATCTGGCTAAAGGATTATTGAATGATGAGTTACATGTTTTACAGTCAATTAGTCACATATTTCTGTATTAAATTAAATATTTGCCGTAATTGCGTGTTTGGCGAATCTCAAATACCCTTTCAAACTTTTGTTACCGTGGCTGTATCGCACATGTAATGAATATTCGAATGGATGCTTTTAGCTGCCACGTATTTGCTAAACACGATTTCATCATCAAAAATTTTATAAATACATATTCGAATTTATACATAAAATTGCACTTTTCCGGAAGTAATCACTTTTTCAGTATGAAAAGTGCATACTTTAAGGCGTTTTCATAAAATTTACTAAATTTAAAACTTGAATAATTAAAAATTGAGAAAACTCGTAAAAGTTTTGAGTAGCATTTCGCATACTGGGGTGGTTAATTCAGGTGGAAAACATATTTTTGGCACATGCAAAGGTATTTCATTTACTGATCAATTTCATCCCGAAAGCAAAATTAATGATTTTTTATTTTAAATGATATTTACCTATTGCAATAAAATGATTTATAGTAAAAGTTTCAAACTCGTTGACTGATGAGAATCGTGGTCGTACTTGTTTTATTGCTTTGAGTTTGACTTTCTTTGGGTGATCGACTGTATGTTGGATGATATCTTTAATTGGCATTTCAGTCTAATTTGGTCAATCAAAAACAACTATATGTTTTCTTAACTCGACGTTTCGGTCCTTATTGGACCTTTTTCAAGGATTCTGTAATGTTTGAGTTTGACCATATCGCTGCATTCGAAATCACGGTAGCATAAGTGGAAAATTTTTGGCAGCTCCTCCCCTCTTAAAGTATATTCTCCCATACCTAATAGAAGGCTCCTAGCAATATCATAAACTTCCCCTAAAATGCTACATCTTTAATGGACGGTTCCTAACAACAAACACTTCATGTCATCATTTTGCGTGTTTCTCTCCGGTAGAAAAAAAAAAGTTTTTATCCAGGGCGTTTTTACAGATATTTTCATATATTAAATTAAACATAGCTCCATATGTTTGATTCACAAATCTATCTAATGCAAAGTATTTATTTTATTCTCCTATGAATAAGGAAACTTTTAAGTTGAAATTCGACTTCTGGTTGATATTCTGAATTTCTGTGTAACAGATCTGGTGTTCTGGTTCAAAAGAGAATCCTAAATTATATTCTTTGTATTGGATAGATTTATGATTGAAACAAATAAATGTTCAATATTAATATGTGAAAATCCACGTATAAAAATACCCAAAAATTGGTTTGACTCAAAAAAAAAAAACATTTTGTGTTGGGTTGGATTCAGGTAATAGCAATTTAATTACTTTGATCCATTTTGAATTCTATTCTTAACGGTTGGTGTGGGGTTTGGTTCTCCGAAATAGGATTAATTTAATTTCGCAAATGAGCATGTATTCCAAATTGACTTCAATTTATTTTTTAACTTTTTTTAGCTGATCGTTTTTTCAATATTTCAATTTTTTACTTGAAAGTTCACACAAATCCCTAAAGTCACACATACCACACTTATTTGTAGGTCATGTTATTTTTAAGTTACATTGGTATAAAAAAATGGTCAAAAACTTAAATCCTTTTCAAATATTAGTGTAGATAAATTAAAAAAAAAACAACATAGTATGCAACCTAGTCTCCATACCTACACAATTCCATTGAAATCTGACAGGGTGCTGCCTACCCCAAAATCTAGTTTGCGGGAAATTCGTCATGCACTCTAAAAAAACACGCAACCAAAAATGATCAAAGTGCCATAACTTTTTTGTACATTTTTTTACCACTATAAAAATTTTAGAGATGATAGCTAACAGAATGAACTTTATTTTCACAAAAAAACACGAAGGTAAAAAAATAGCTTTTTGAGATATTTGATTTTTAGTAACAAAATTCAGTTTTTTCAGAAGAAAAACTAAATAAATTTTTCAATGTGTATTTTTCTGAGAGCCGCAATATATTATTCTACAACTTTGCTGAAGACACCTTTCCGATCGAACAAGCCGTTTCCGTGTTTTTTTTTATTTGCTTGTGTTCCATTTTTTCATAGGCCCTAACTGAAAAATAGTCGAGACAAAATATGATCTTTTGATATGAAAAAATGGTTTCTCACATAAAAAGGAATAGTATACAAAAATATCAAGTAGATTAAACAACATCGATTAAAATGGATTCGTGCTGGTCCGTGGAAAGCCACAGATTGAAACCTTTTATTTGACATATTGGTAGTTTTGATAGGTTTATTGTTTATTTTTTTTATATTTTCCCTTAGACTGGCCAAAATCGGAGCTCGTACCCTACCTAGAATAATTACTTCGAGTTTTGAATCTAGAATTTTAAACTATGTTTAGTTCCAATATTCTACTCTCCAATGTTTCATTAGATAGTGAAAGCTTTTTCGTCTAGACTAGACGTGCAAAAAAAGGTGCTTCGTTTTCGTTTGCATTTTCCATGCAAATAGACATACGGCGATTATTGTCCGACCGACATGCAAATATATTTATTTAGAGACACGAAATAAGGCGGCGGCAAACAAAAGCGAAACAGCAGCTGTGCAAAAATCAATGCCCTCAACAGTTTTTTTTTTTCGGTCTGCCTACTGTTTCACTTGATATCTGCATAGATAGATACACGAACGTACGTACACCCAGCACAGGAAGACTACGAGGAGACATAATATGCAAATTGTAACGTGCATTAGAATTGATTTGCATGTCTTTCAGAATTGTGGTACCTACATATACTTAGCTTTTTCGCTGTCGGTGGCACCTTGGTGCTTCACTGCAGCCAGCCACTTTATTAATTCTGCCGGAAGTTTGGAAACCGATGCACCGGATAGCGTTTATTTGAACCAACAACAGGGCCGTTTTGTTGTGGTGGAAAGTACCACTTGTCTATGATTTGTGCATATCCGGAGGTTTGAAAGTACAATTGCATTCCTACTAGCGTTACTTCTGGCTAGAACCGCTCAGCACTATAATGTGTAAGACCACTCATAAGTGCATAATTCCTAGACCACACAAAAATGTGTAAGAGTTAAGGGCGGACGGGACGGTCGGGTAAATATCCGCCATTGCTCTGTTGCTACTAAGATGGTAATCTCAGATTCTACTTCATATTTTGCAACAAAAACCTATCATTGTGTATGCTCACTTGCACTGCACATGCTGATTGTTTTTCATCATCTTCAGTGCAAGAGAACTCGAGATTACCATCTTCAAAATCGCGAGACAAATTGTTAGAAAGAGAGGCAAGATAGGAAAAATAACACGGCGTTCCGTTTCACCTTAAAAAATCACAAAAAATATACAGAGATACACATACACGTGGCACATTTTCTAAAAATTATATTACGTGAATAATATGGGACCCTACCAATGCTCTATTCTATTTTAGCTTGGCGCGCTGCCACTAAAAATAAAACAGAACACTACACTCTGTTCCATAACTATAGATCCATCTAATATTTATTTGCTATTTATTCAAACTGCAACTGATTATTTCATGCATTACGCCATTATGATTACCCATGTGCCTTACACATTCTGCCATGTAATTGTATTCATGAATAAGCGTCTAAACGTATTAATTTAAAAAAACTGAAATCCCTTTGTTTCATGACTATAGATCCAATACATGTAAGTCATCCGTTGTGCCTAATTAACGCGTTGTTTTAGGATCTGTGCTCAGGTTTATTTCGGCGTTTGACGTATTGTTACGTGTAAACTTCAATTTATAATATGCCTTGTGCAAAATATATATCTGAAGTTGAAATAAGGAAGATTTTGACACATCAAGACAGGTGTTTAACAGTTTGTGAAATTTCTCGTCGTGTTAGCAGATTTCATCGTGCCGTTGTAATTTTCTTTTAAGATCCAATTCAAGCTGTCTAATCGCACAAAGGGGAATAAGGATCGCAATCAAACTAAATCAAACTCAAACTAATCAAACTAAAAAGTTTAAACCAGTTAAAGAAAGAACTAGGTAGCACTAGACGTCTCGCGTTTGACAATCTATAGAGTCCTGAAAAAATGTCCACACGATCAATGTGAAAAAATGAAATGAGCTTCACAGCTTTTGAGCCATCATAAAGATTCGTGCTCAAAATATTATTGCGATAACATGCGTTGAGATTAGAGTAAAGTAGGTACTACAGTTGACACCACATCTTGATGTTCTACAGGCAAATATCATCTTGTACTGACTTTTTGAACCCTCTATGCAGAATACCCTCCTCAAATGAGTGAGTTCAGTTTTACCTTTTAATTCTGCCCTCTATAGGGCGGCATAGAGGGCGGAATTAAAAGGTACAAAACTAATTACAATTCTTTGAAGGTAAATATCCCTTTATCTCCCTGTCTTTATTCGATCCCGATGGTATTTGTTCTAGATTTTCTCCCGATTTGTCAATATACTATTTTTACAGGTTACTGTACCTGGTTTGCAAGAAGCAAATTATTCTGAGAAGGTGAAATTATATCTGTTTGGTGAAGGTTTTTTTTAGTTACGAAAGTTTAAAAATTGATTCTTCATTTCGATCTCTAAATTCTTCAACAAATTACAGTTCATTCTGTTCATCTCGATATATCGAGATAGGATGGTCCTTCAACATGCGGCGAATCAACTGTTATTTGTTTAAATATTTATTTGATTGGCTTCTCAAGACATATTTGACGCTTTGGGAGACCTTTTAGGTCCAAAAGTAGTTCAGGTTGTATCGACCGAATGGCTTTTTTTCGTACTGGAGAGATTTACGAAAATAACCACGTTACTTCTCAAGGAACCACTCGGGGATGCGGCTTGATGGTATGGAGAGGGTTCTGTCAACTCGAATTGACGGGCATTCAGGGATGTGCCGAGCTTCTGAACCTGAAAAATATATACTATCGTTTCTTGCAGCAACGCCGGTAAACAAATTAGACAACGTTTTATCAAGATCATAAATACATTTGTTCACACGGATCAAGCAACTATGGCTTAGTTTCGTGAAAAGCTTATTAATATTAAAGAATGGTCAGCTTCTTACCCTGACCAGAACCCAATTGAGAATTTGTAGGGTTAATTATATAAACAGTGTGTAAATAAAATAAGCCGTGCGGATGTTTTCCAAATCTAAACCGTGTAGTTGTTTGAACGTGGAATAAAATCCATTTAAAGTCAAATAAAAGTATCCTGGAGAGGCTATTTGAGCTTATTATAAACAAAAGAGAGACTTCTCATTATTGATATGTTGAATGTTTTGTGTAGCTTAAATTAACTAGAATGAATTCTCGCTTGGGTCTATTGTTATGAAACAAGGGAATTTCTATGAGACTATTTATCAGATTAAGAGAACACATGTAATATCGAATTATTATTTTTCTCATGTCTACTCTAAATAATGAATTGAACAGGAGAACAATATGATTCGAATTCATTCTACATATCCGAGTATCCAAAAATATTGTTTGGATCTATAGTTATGAAACATAGCGTATAAATGTACAAACACAACATCACAAATTGAAACACACAACACAAAATATAAATATGCCCAGTTATCCTATTGAATAACAACTTCCGATCACAGGATGACGAGGTTTCATGATTGATTGTTCTAGGTCCATCAGTCATCCAGGAATAGTGTTTTGTTTGGCGGCACCTGCTATTACTGACATAGCTTGTTTTGTCTAGGAACACTAATCCTCATCGGGCCCCGTGATTCGAGATCTGATATAAGCCGTCTACATTATGATGTCCATGGTACCGAACGGTTTGCTTGACTTTTAGTTGATCATTACCCGAAATGGCATGGAAACAGGCAATCAAATTGTGGCTACACTGAGAAAAATGTTGTGTTGGAAATTACCGATTCCATAGTAAAATTAATAACCATACCTACAATGAAAAAATAAACCACATATCCAATAAAAAAGTTCCATTGGATTGGCTATAGTTTTAGCATAATCCGCCAGAATTTGACTGTGTTTTGGACATTTCTGTTTTTGGTAGGTTTTCGTCTAGGCGTATCGTAAGCCTCGAAGTGTGGGTTCGATTCCCGCTCCAGTCGGTGGAAACTTTTCGTCAAACGAAAATTCATCACTTGTCTAATGTAAGTAATGTGTTCAGTCTGTGCAGCCTCTGGCTGAAGACGGTGTGAATTGTCTTTTAAACTTTTGCTTATTTTCTTAGTGATAATCAATTTTCATTGCAGTGCCTGGTCACAATCGATTTTTGCTCCTCTTCCGTAAACCCTCGCATTGTTCATCTTGAGGAAAAACTTAAACTTTGAATGAAGGTTATCGTTTGTTTACAATGCTAGCAACACATAGACACACAACAGTTGTCAAAATAAGGCATAGTCTTTTTAATACATAGCCTCAAAGGTGTACTCATAATTAACGATACAGTCCTTATAACTGTTATGGGATTTTCCGAAGAAAATTTCTTTGGAAATATCACATGAAATCAATTTGGTATATCCCTTTCGGGACGGAGCGCACAAAATAGAAATCTCTATACAAATGGTTTAAATTTAGCTCTCCAGAACTCTTAGCTTTTCCATCAAAACAACAAAGGATTACTAAAATAACTAAAACGGTCACTATGAAATGAACAGATAGCGCCACCGTAGCCTTGGGTGTTTCACGTAACTCTGCCACAATGTTAATGTCCATATACAGTGGCGCCTTTGCTTACATGCGGCAAACGAAAGAAAAGCTTGCTTCATTAATCCATTGTTGTTCCTCTTTTCGAAGGACTATAGGGCAGTGCATGAAATTATCTCCTTCTCTTTCACTCTTACAGAAATTTTGTAAACAACAAGGCCACGAAACTTCAAAATCCCATGCAAAATCAAAACAGTGCAGTGCCCTATTCCTTATCTTTCGATTTCTAGATCTGACTACCTAGATGAATCTAAAACAAGTAATATGCGACAGATAAAATTTCTTAATGTTTTACGTTTTTTGTCCACTTTTTGTTCAACTTGTTGTGGTAAACCTCACATGCAACAAAAACAAAAGCTTGTTTGCACACATACATTTACATATTAGTAATGACTTACTTACGATAAAACAAAGACTTAACAGAAGAACAAAATATGCAAACCTGTTCTTGCTCAACAGCACAATTGTGCTGGTTCGTCACGAAAGGGATATGGAAAATATTAGAAGACCACATAGCCTCTATCATAAAATCACATAACCATGCAAAATTTATGTGATATTTCCATATTATTCAATGGACACGCATATGAAACCGTCCATGTGAAAACCAGATAGAAACAATGTTAAAACTTTGTTCAGTGTATGATTCTCAACCGACAACCAAGTCTATCAAGTTCACTGAAATATGATTGAAATAACAATGCATTGCAGTAAATTTGACTCAGTGTGCCAGTCTGGGTCATATTGTCCCCTACTATGGTTAATGTTGAGATTTCAGAATTTTATTCATGATTCTTGCTTGATTTCCTTCCGAGATTTCTCCTTGGATTTCTACCGTAATTCCTTTTATAAATTCATTCGTTTTCAGAGTTTTTCACAGAATAAATTCCCTCTAGTTATTTCTTGAATTTCTCCTGAAGTTCCTCTCGAGATGTCTCCAATAGCAATAAGTCTTTTCGAAGTACCTCGCTAGATTTCATTTGGATTCTGTCCTATATTTCTCCGGGAACTTCTTACAAGGATTTTCGTAAGTTATCCCTGGAGACATTCCAAAGAAAACTCCTGGAAAAAATTGCATTTTTATACAGGGGATACTCAAAATAACTGGAACAGGTAAAATTTTCACTTTTCAAAAAATGTTCAACTCGCTGTAAATTTTTGAAAAAGGCATCAAATATTCTCAAATTTTTACTGTAAGTTCATCAACTAGTTGTGTATCAGTGGTCAAAATTTGGAAAAGCCATTTTACACAAAGTTATAAAGGTAACTTTGAGCTGTTATATCTCCGGATTCAATGAACCGAATGCAATGAAATTTTGATCATATATGACTTATATAATGAGCTATTAAAAACATTTGACTAAACTTTAAATTCTTCACAACCAAAGGAAAGGAAAGCAAAGGAAAACAACCAAATAGCCGGCGTAAAATTGAAAAAGTAATTGGATGCATATAAAAAATAGATAAATTTACTGAAAAAACTGAATGAAATCGCCATAACTTTTTTTCTTATTAATTCTTATTAATCCTCAGAAAAAGGACCGATAAAGGCCCGAAACGTCGGATCAGAATTTAAAAAATAACGTTTTAGCTGGTCTTCCGACTGCATAAGCCGTAAACTATTTCAACACTTATTAATAATTTCAAATTAAGTCAACGGTTTTTTAAAGTACATTATATAAGTCATAAATGATCAAAATTTCATTGCATTCGGTTCATTGAATCCGGAGATATAACAACTCAAAGTTGGCTATCGAATAATTATACCTTTTTTCTAGAATCTTTATAACTCCGTGTAGAATGAACCGATCTTTTCCAAATTTGAACCACTGATACACAACTAGTTGATGAACTTACAGTAAAAATTTGAGAATATTTAATCCCCATTTCAAAAAGTTACTGCGAGTTGAACATTTTTTGAAAAGTGAAAATTTTACCTGTCCCAGTTATTTTGAGTATCCCCTGTATATATAGACACAGAGTTGTCTGTCCTTCCATCACGCTTTCAAATGTTTCACAAAGTATTGTGTTGCGGATGAGGGTGGAAGAGATCGTACCGACTCTTACAGCAGACACATATTTAATTTGGTCAGCTAAAAAGCTAAAATGGGCACATTTATTAAAAACCATTCAATATACACATACATTAATGTACTTACTAATTCGGTAACCTAGCTGGGCAGACAAATGCTGCCATCCTCTTCGAAATACATCTCCGCACTGGTTTTACAAATTGGCTCATAACAGCATTGTTCTACGTCTATCTTTACAATTGCTGGGGTATTCGCAGGGGTGCTCAAATTACTTTAGTGTTCAAATTAATCGCACTCTGTTCTGCGTAACACTCCCCCGCGTAACATTTCATAGTTTATGAAATTTTACAATTGTTAAATTTGAACACTGGAAATATTTTCACTTATTTCTATATCTGCACAAAGTAGTCAAATACTAAATTGCGTACACATAACTAACTAACTAATATTGAAAATAGAGATCATGTTTAAGCTTAATATATTAAAAATTGAACATCTCTATTTTCTGCTCGTCTATCATGATGCTGAACGGTACAACACAAAACGGAACTATTGTGATACTCTAACTACACCACCATCGAAACGACCATCGCAGCTAGAAAGACCAACATGCATTCATAACATTTACGTTTGGTAAGATCAGGGCAACTGGAAATTTGCGAATTACGTTGACCTGCGGTGGTCAACCCACGGTTATCCTGCTTGTTGCTGATCAATCCATACCGTTGGAAATGCCATGCACAAAAGCACCAGTGATAGTCGTTTTTGTACGCGTTGTCGATTATCTGTCCAGCGCCAGCGGTGTGTGTCGTTTCTGATGATGCCCGTATCAGACGACTTACAATGTCCCATAGAGAGTGACTCTCTGATGAATAGAATTTCGTTGCATCGCGCGGTGAATATCTATTCTGAGATGTGGTCACTTGACTGGGTCCCAAAGCGTCTCCAACAGGGAATAATTCGTCGTGTCGAATTACTTTTTAGTGTTGCGGATGAGGGTGGAAGAGATCGTACCGACTCTTACAGCAGACACATATTACCCGTTGCAAGAAAATAGAGAGCGAAAAAGGTGCAAAATCGCTAATAGACCTCCGCTGGTATGTTTAATCGTTATGGTGTCTTCTACAATAAGTGCGCGAATTGGCCAAGGAATACTGCGCCGAAAAAACCGAAATGATTTTTCTTACAGGCGGAGATGTATGGGCGCTTGCGCGTACAAATTTTCGCGCAACGCATAATATTTAATTTGGTCAGCTAAAAAGCTAAAATGGGCACATTTATTAAAAACCATTCAATATACACATACATTAATGTACTTACTAATTCGGTAACCTAGCTGGGCAGACAAATGCTGCCATCCTCTTCGAAATACATCTCCGCACTGGTTTTACAAATTGGCTCATAACAGCATTGTTCTACGTCTATCTTTACAATTGCTGGGGTATTCGCAGGGGTGCTCAAATTACTTTAGTGTTCAAATTAATCGCACTCTGTTCTGCGTAACATATTGCTAATTTAGAGAAAATTTTCCGTTTTACTGTAGAAGGAAAAGCTACCGCAGCTGTCAGACTACTGATTTTCACTGAGGTATCATCGATCTACCCTAGCGATGCCTTGGGTAGCCTTGGATACGGCGCGCCGATGATCATTGTTTGTTGTTGGTTTTCAGTGCAATTTACTTTGCAAGCATACTTTGATTTGGACTTCATTTGTATGACCATTTTGTATGGAGAAATTAAAATTTTTGTATGGACAAATGACCACGCGGGGGGGGGGGGGGGTTTAAAAGTCCCAAAAAAAAAAATTACCACGTGGTTTATAGACAGCCCCTATCTCAAGAAGCAAGCTTCAAACAATAGTGCATTTGATTATCCTGTTCTTGCTCACTTGTAAAAAGCCTAAAATGAGAAGATCAAGTGCGCTGGTTTTGTTTACAAAGAAATTTGTGCGCTCGAAATCGTGAGTAGGTGCCAAAGTGATAATTCTCAGCTACGAAAGCGAATATTGGTATGAAAAAGTATCATCCCATATGCTCACTCGCAGTGATTGCGATGATACTTTTTCAGCTGGGTTACTGCAGAATTATCAGTTTTTTATCACTTCAAAAACGCGAGGCAAACAATCATTGAAAATCAAAAAGTCAATGATTTGTTTGAAAGCACAGTGATGCATCATGACACCTTAAGAACCAAAGGTGTTTACGTAATTCGTATGCCATCTGGCGCTTCTCAATGAGCCATTTTACGAGACGTTTCGGATCAGCTGATCGCTCATTTCATGAATGAAAATTTGACAGGAGGTTGCGCCCAAGCTCGTGAGTGTTAATATCAATATCAACACTGTTGTCGTTTCGTAAAATAGACTATGGGATGCCGAAGGCTGAATGAAATATTTCAAACATGCAAGTTAATTATTTTCAAAAGATTATAGAATTTTCTAGTTTAGTTTATTAAATTTTATGAGGCGTTCTGAAACGGAATTGGGCCGCATGAAATGATCAAAAAGGGTAGTAAACTCACTTCAGTTTACTCAGCTAGTTGAGATATATCCCAGCTAAACTTCCTGTCGGAAATCCAGGGATGAACTTAGGAAGAAAGCTAACGGAAATTTCTTGAAATTTCGGGAGCAATTCTGGGAGAAACCCCTACAGAAAATTTGTGAAAATCTCATTAAGAAAGCCCTGAGGAAGCTCTAGTAGCAATCCCAGGAATAACTCCTGGGGAACTCTGAGAGAATTCCGTGAAGATCTCTTGGAGAAGTCCCAAGAGGAACACCGGAAGGAATCGCGGAAAATTCGACTCCAGAGAGAAACTCCGCGACAACATCTGCGATATATTCTAAGAGAAATTCTGAGATCAATGGTTTTTCCCTCTGGAAGAAATTTTGTAAAGAAATTATGTAGAATCCCCGTGAAGTATTGGAAGGTTCTCAAGGAAAAATCTGGAAAAGAATTGGGTTGTTTAGTGAGTAAAATATTGCTATTCTCTATAGCTTAATCAAAAGAGCTCATTTTTCTAAGTATAACGTGATTTTATTGCTTTCCAATTCCTTTGTTTTGATGGTTAAATAAACAAAACAGTTTTAATTTTCGTGGATAGAATGACAGTTCAATCGATAAAATGACAGTTCGCCCCGAACAAAAAAATTTCGCCATACAAACTTTAAGTGCATTTTAAAAATAGTTCCCGACCACCAATGATTATGAAATTTTGGATTTCGACTAATTTTAGGACGGAGATTCCGATCATGAATTAATCTGGATACCCCTAAAGAACCCAATTGTTCGAATTTTGGAAAAATTCTAATGGGAATCCGGAAGAACCTCAGTGAAGAATTTTAAAAGGAATACCAACAAAAATGGCGTGAAAAAATACGAAAGTAATCCTAGTGAAAAATCCTGGGAGCCACTCAAAGAGGTATTCCAGAAAGAACAGAATTATCGAACAACACAGCGTAACAATAAATAACTTTTGGTCTGTCTCAAGCGCAAACTCATGTGTCTCTGACAAATTTTGAGCTGCTGAATCCGAATCCGAGCTCAGATTGCTCCAGCACGTCACAATTTTGAGCTATACCTCAAATTATAGGGCAAAATAAAGGGTGTCCACGATGAAATTGCCACACAGAAAATACTGTATAACTTTTAATTGCGTTCGCCAAAATAGCTATTTTTTTACCATGAATATTATGTGTAGCCAATAACATAAAATTTTCATTAAAATCGGTTGTGTATTGGCGCAGATATTGACGATATCATAAAATGAGATTTTAGAAAATTTGGGCACCCATTTCAAAAAATTGCTAAGGCTATAACTTTTTTCAAACGTTTTGAAAATTTCACTCGATATTCTTAGCATAGTATCAATTAAGTGGTAAAATTGTTTGACTGCAAGCCATTAAGCATGGACATATATTTTTAAGCAATCAAAAAGTAAATTGGTCAATTTACATCTATATTAACGACCCATGCAAAATATTTCATTTTACAAAATCGAATTTGATAGTTTTAAGCGACTTATGTTAGGTACGATATTTCCCATACAAGTCACCCTCCAAAAGTTGCATGCAAGTTTACATACTAACATAAAATGCTTAAATCTAACAAATTTAATTTGGAAAAACGAAATATTTTGCATGAGCCGTTAATTTAAATGTTAATTGACCAATTTACCTTTTGATTGCTTAAAAAATATACTTCCATGCTTTAATGGCTTGCAGTCAAAAAAGCCCAAAATCGCATATTCTGCCCTATAAATTGAGGTATAGCTCAAAATTGTGGCGTGCTGGAGCAAATCTGAGGCCAGATTCGGATTCAGTAGCCCTAAATCTGTCAGAGACACATAAGTTTGATTTTGCGACAAAAAAAATGTGGCACGTGGCACTGTGAAATCCATGTAGCGGAATTTTAAGATGGATTTTACCTTCCAGATTCCAGCATCTTGTTTGAATCATCAGCTTGCCGGATATATCTACTAGATCTAGAAGCCCTCCTCTAGCACGGTCCTTGAGGAATCTCGGTTTTTCCAGGTAGTAGAAACCCTGTCCCTGTGTACAGTGAGCGATTTCATTATTAAGCTAAGTTTCCTGTTGCCACGTAAAGCGCTCAAGTAAAATTCCACCCTTTGCCGCAAGTAATTTTGACAACTGATACAGTATTGGGAGAAACGTTACTTTTCCTTACGGAATAATAGCACGGACTATTTTTCCGCACGGAAAAGTGACAGCTCCGTTTGATTCGCACGGGAGGCGTTACGAGTGTTACACTTTTTCCTTACTTGCCATCTGCGAACTGCTCAATTATTTTTGAAGCGGAATCATTGACCATTACTTGTCCTATCTTTTTGCACAGTACGTACGAAGTGGAAATAGCCATTAGTTTTGAAAAAGTTTTTGCCAGATAGGGAGGGTGTGAGACCATTTAGCGGGAGAATCAATGTTGGGCAGTAGCTGCTATAAATAAGTCAATTTATGCCCAATTGACTTGATTTTTGGGACACGGCGAGGGGTCTCCAGTTAGCCTTAACTATGGATCGCCAATCCGGAGACGACGGGTTTGATTCCCGTTCTGGTCGGGAAAATTTTCTCGACTCCCTGGACATAGCGTATCATTGTACTTGCCTCACAATATACAAATTCATGCAATGGCAGGCAAAGAAAGCCCTTCAATTAATAACTGTGGAAGTGCTCAAAAGAACACTAAGTTGAAGTGAGGCAGGTCAAGTTCCAATGCGAACGTCGAGCCATTAAGAAGAAGAAGAAGAAGAAGAAGAAGAAGAAGAAGAAGAAGAATGCCAATGACGTTACATTAAAATGGAATGGTAACTTCCCTGAAAGTCCATATTCGCGGGTAATTGATTGATCAGGTTCACCCCACTGATTAACTACACCCCAGTTTGGGGTCGTACACAAATTACGCCACGCCCTAAGGGGGGTGGGGGGGGGGGTGCGGGTGGGTTTGCACAACGTGACGACCTTTACAAAAAATATTGAGGTCCCATACAAAAGATGTGACATAGGGGGGAGGGGGGGTTTAAAAAGGTAAATTTTTGCGTGACATAATTTGTGTATCACCCCTTTACGGTAATTACAATTGTTTCCTTCTAATTTAATGGTATACACTGTTCAGCGAACTTGTAACACACAAGTTAATCTTTCAATTTGTGCTGAAAAAAAAAAATTTTCAACACCTCCTAATTTCAATGGATTTGGCTATAACGATCGTTTTGCAATATTGAACCTTCAACATTTCCAACTTTTTCAAAAATAGGGACGACCTGAGCACCCTTCTTCTGTCTATGAGCATCAATCGTTTCCGTTCTTTTTGTTATCATGTATTGCTCACTCCAACAAAAATACGAAAAAAAACAAAAAAATACGCATTTAAGCTTGTTTTCTGTAAGATGAAAAGCACTATGCTGAAGATGGGTTCCGTTTTCTTATAATTCAAAAATTTCAGATTTCATTTCTGGAAGGACTGGTGTTTTATTTTGTCCTATGGTGAACGATCTATTTCTGTGCAACACAATGTCATCAAAGAAAGAAGCCAGATTGTAGAACTATTTTCTTTTCACGTTGGCACTTTTTTAAGCATGTGATGTAGTATCTGATTTCGTCATCGATCATAAGGACCATATGAAATAATCCCTGCTTTTAGATACCTTTGAACGGAGGTTCAAATTGGCAACACTTCTGAGCGACTGCTATGAGATAAACCAGCCGAGGGCTGAAAATCATAATTATAAGGATAAATTAACTGCTACGAATTTAATCTGATGATCATTGATAATCTTAGTTCAAAAATTTTAAAAGGGCGTAACTGCTTAAGAAAACAGTTCCTTCTTATTAAGCTGTGGGTCGTATCTCAAGTACCCCCAGATCTAGGACACAGATAAAACCTTTCAGATACTGGGGATGGATTGCGTAAGAACGTGAGAGAGATGTTTTTTTTAAAATTATTATAGAGGCTTTAAAGCCGCCAATGATAAGGTCCAAAGTTTGTTCCTTTTCCATGTGCATTAGTGGAATCGAGTACAGTTCTATGCCTCCAGGGGACAGAGATGATCTACTAGTGGCTGCATAGCTTGGAGGAAAGAAGCGCTTGTCTAGCGAATTAGGACTCGTGAGTTCAATTCCCACCCTCGTTCCCACTGGATGATGTGGATTTTTATCATAATTCAAATCTCAATTAGTTCATCAAAGACGTGTTTCTGTTGAGTGCATGAATGTCAGAACAATCAAACGTTGTAATTTGCACATGGCTTGGTTAGCCAAAAATCGAGAAATTGACAACATGCCTTCGTCTTCTGCTGTTCTAAATTTGATGACCAAAAAATAGATACTTCGAAAAATTGTTCGTTTTTATGGTGTCGATTTCAGCAAAATTGGTCAACTTATTTTAGGCGATAATGCTTCTCTTGGAAAGCTATGCGTTGTTAGAAATCTCGCAATATATGATCACCATTATCGCACACACATGTAAATATGTTGCAACAGACAATCAAAAATCTCCACCATCCAATTGATAATAATATTTAATAATGCTAACAGGGCCTCCGAAAATGAAGGAAGAAAATAGCAAACCACCCCAATTGGGTTGATTACGTGAGAATCGGTTGCGCGGTTCTGCACTGGGTGGGAAATGCATACGAAAGAAAAATGCTGATGGGCGCGAGCCACTACCTACAGCCAACCAAGTGCCAAGTCGTGACGGGCCAGTCGATACGATGCGCGATGATAGGAGGAAGTGATAATGGATTTAATGGATAGCGGCATGGTAAAAATGCTTGCGATTAGGAGCGTGCCAGAAATGATACGCACCAGGGGAAATGAATTCCTCACGGAAGGCTTTCGCGGGTGTATTTTGTGGACTTTATTGCTTGCTAGCCATGAATGGTACTAAGTCGTAAATGGCACGGATTAAGGACAAACGTCTTGAAATCCCGCTTAAACATCGCATCGAAACTTCAGACGCACAAATCTCAAGAAGCAAGCTTCAAACAACAATGTATTTCATTATTCTGTTCTTGCTCACTTGTAATTAGCTTAAAATAAAAAGCTCAGGTGCACTGGTTTTGTTTACGAAGAGATTTGTGCCCTCGAAATCGTGAGTAGGTGCCAAAGTCGGCCATTGTGGCGGCCATTTTGGGATTCTAACAAGTCTGTCCTTAATCGAAAGAAGAAAATGTTTAAAAGGTGAAGCAGGTGGCGATTGGCGATTGGCCCGCAATGATGACTTATTTTGTATTTTTTTCTTCAAATTCTTGATACTCATATTAACACAGACAAACAAAAGCAATGCATTTCTAAGCCAACCGTTAATACTAGAAACTAAGAAATCTTTTGCATCTTCATAGTTGTAATTAAGGTCTACGTTTCATACATTTGTATGGCCAATAGTCTACATAGACGAACTCTTCTCTTATTTGTGATACAAAACCATAATAATCTTATTTTCTCTAAGATGTCTAGAATGTAATTACGTACAGCTGGTTTCAAACCAAGCTACGTAATAAATCAAGACAACAATGTGTCGGAAAAGCGTGTTATCAACACCTAGCCTGGTCTGGTATGCGAAGCAACCACCAGCAACGCCTACAAGATTTCACTTTTTTACATGTTTAAACATTCATCGGTTAGGCACCGCTTCGCTATAAATAAAAATTTCAATGTCAAGTGTACTAACAAACAACAACGCACTCTGTTCTCTCTTTCCCCAACACCGTACAGGCGTCCAAAAGATCATGGTACCGGGCACGTCGGTCAAATCGAGCAAGGAGGCCCTTCGTCTGACGCGTATCTACCCGGGCATCATCTACTCCACGGCGGGAATCCACCCGCACGATTCGAAATCCATCATCGAAGAGCCGAGCACGTGGCACGACTTTGAGGTGATTGCCGGCGCGCCGGAATGCGTGGCCATTGGACCGTGCGGGCTAGACTACCAGCGGGATTTCAGCGAACCGTGCACCCAGAAGGACATCTTCGAGCGGCAGCTCCGGCTGGCGTGCAGCCTGCAGAAGCCCATTCTGATACACGAACGATCTGCCCAGGAGGATGTGTTGGAAATACTCTCGAAGTAAGTTTTCGGGCGTAGCTGCTGCAGGTACTTGGGCTATAGCGGTTGTTATCATCCTGATTCAGTAATCGACTGTTTCATGATTCATAAATAGGTGGAACAAACATTAACTACCGGCTTATCAATGTGGTAACGCCTTACTTGTGTGTTGAAGAGATAAGAACTTGTGATGGGAGGTATTTCTTATTAACTGACTCAGTCATTGAATCTAATTACCTCCAACACTGATACGCGTCATGCGTCATGCGACCTACAACATTAAAATACACCCTCATTATATTTCATACAGGCATGACCTTTTTGAATATACATATACTCAATTTTAACAGAAAAATGTCTTACCTAGTCTTGTCTTAGTTTGGCTTAACCCTTTGAAGCCGTTATTTTTCCAAGCGAAATTATAAAGTTTTTTCTACGTTTTTCTGTAGTTTTGATGTTCAACAGCATAAAAAGAGTAGAATATGATGCGGAGTATTTTTTCTGGATATCCAAACTGTTCTTGAGTTTAGATCCTAAAGTCTATGGGTGTAGTGGTAACATCTTTCATTGTACAAAGATACGATTTGTAATTTATCATGTCCAGTAAGTCTTCTGAAAGTTCAAAAGACAGTATCAGATTAGTTGAGATATCCTAGGTCATCCAAACGGTTCTTGAGTTTGGATCCTGAAGTCTACTGGTGTAACGGTAACTTTTTTCATTATACTAATTGTATCTTAGTATCTATCATGTCTCATTCTGAAAGTTCAATAGACAGTATCAGATCAGTTGGGATATCCTAGATCATTCAAACTGTTCTTGAGTTTAGGTCCTGAAGTCGACGGGTGTAACTGTAACTTCTTTCATTATACAAAACTACGATTTGTAATCTATCATTTCCAGCAAGTCTTCTGAAAGTTCAATAAACAGTATCAAATCAGTCGGGATATCCTAGGCAGGCTTGACGGAAACTCCCTCGCGAGAAAATGAGGAAGCGATTTTGGCGATTTTCTGAGGAGTGAAAATGAAACTCAGAAATCACGACGCAAATCCTCAACAGCACCGAGCGCGAGCTTGCCGCGCAGCGAGGAGTTCGTCCAACACTCATAATTGCTTGTTGTGTTTCTCACGTCCACTCACACTCAAAAAGCTCTCGCGAGTTCCACTCCCATACAAAGAAAGACTCTCGAGGCGAAAATCGCACTCAAAAACCCGAAATAATCATCGGCTCTTTTTTCGTTCCCCTCTTCCTCGCTCAGTTTTTATTGCCTCTCTGTTTGGGGTTCGTTCGCTCCCTCGCGACGAGGCAAAAACAAAACATATTCTTTTGATTTCGAGGAGGATTATCAAGCCTGATCCTAGGTCATCCAATTTTTTTTTTTGATTTTAGATCCTTCAGCACTACGGGTGTTACGGTAACTTCTTTCATTATACAAACCTACGACATGTAATTTTTCATGTCCAGTAAATCTTATGAATGTTCAATGGTCAACTGTGGTCATCCAAACTATTATGATGTTTAAAATCTAGCATCTACAATAATTATGTTTTGGCTATATAGAGTTATGTTGTATAATTTATTATACTATACGCTGCCTTCCAATTCTTCTTGTACCGTTCGGATCTCTTGCAAGCACCAGATTTGCGGGATTGTTGTCCGGCATTCTCACAACATGCCCTGCCCATCGCATCCTTCCAGCTTTTACCACCTTCCGGATGGTAGGTTCGTCGTAGAGTAGCTCACCACCAAAGATGGTTATAAGCACCTCAAACTAGAACGCTTTGAGTGCTTGCAGATCCTTCTCGAGTCCAGATCTCGTGCCCGTCCTTGAGAAACTACTGTTATAGCTAATAGATTTATAAAAAGTGAGATCCAGAACACTCAGGATGACCCAGAATACCCAACTATGTTTAAGAATACCTTGTGACCTTCAACAATTTAGTGAACATGATTGATTATGTAGAGTTACTCTAATAGATCTCTAATAGATACAATAGATCTAAAAGCTGGTCGCAGTGACTTATATACCCAACAAGGAATAAAAAAAACTGGAAGTTCTTAGTTGTAGGGAAGTTTAGTAATTCTATAATATCTCAAAAGTATTTTGGAATGGCTCTAAGTTTCACGAATCTGGGTGGGTTAGACTAGGTAACGTAACAAACAATGACTACACCAAATGCAGATTTCGAAAAATGAGAGAAAATACGAAATCACCGGTGCTTGTTTTTATCAACTAAGCTCTATAACAGTAAGCAAGACCCATAATATCTCAAAAATATATAACAACGCTAACGCTTATTGTTCCTTGAAATACTTTGGTAAATACAGTTGATTATGTAACACTACTTGACGTAGGGGCAAAATCTATTATCACAAGCAGTCTTGTTAGCGATCACAATCTTTGACACCTTTTCGTCGATATTCGGCTGCCTTTGTCTCCAACATTCGCAACACAAGCGATCAAACTACTGTACGGAACAAAAATGTCGAATGAATGCGCTTGACCACGATTGCGTCTTCGGGAGATGGTTCGGTTTTTGTTATTCCTGTCTATTCCATAAAGAGAGCTTTTTTGGATAAATATATGTGTCGTAATCGATTTATCACACACGAATAAACTAATATTATACCAATCTTAATCAAAATTGGCTGAAATCTTGCAAAAAGCTGGAATTAGACAAATGTCATCGTGTCAGACGACGTTGATTTGATCCATTTTTTTGTTTATTGATCTTCGTTCTGCCGCTCGTGTCGTGTGTAAGAGGTAGCGGTCGCGCTCGAATGAAACAAAGCAAGCTGCAAGCAAGCTGACACCCGACCGCGGCAACGAAACGAAGGTAGTGAAAAGTATCGAATGTTTACAAGCCTGCACAAGTGTAGATCTGAAGCTATGGTCTCCGAATTAGTTTGGTTCATCTGGAATATCTCAAAAGTATCTTGGAGTGAAATGCCAGGGAGATTACAGATTACAGTTGGATGTGTAATGTTACAGTTCATTATGAGAAACATCAGGACAGTTTGGATGACCCTGAATGTCCCAAACGTTTATAATAATATGTAGTAGACTTCAGGTTGGTCCAGCAACCGTGACTGATTATCCGTATAGTGTCTCTTGATGACATTTCAGATTTCAAGAGCTTCACAAATCACAACAGATTAGCAATGCTATTATTTATGGCGAAAACACATAAAGTTATTCTTGTAGATTCGAAGGATTTCGTCATAGGACAGTTTGAACGACCCTGGAAGTAATAAAGGTTTATACTACTATCCAAATACTCCAGATTGGTCCAGTAACTGCGGTCGATTATGTAACATTACTTAGTCTAACAGTTATGGCTACTGCTACGAGTGTAGACCTGAAGTTCTAAACTTAAAGGTAATTTGGCTGACCTGGAATGTCTCTACAGGGTCTATTAATGGCATTATAGACTTCAAAAGCTTCACGGACCCCAGTTGATTATGCAATGCTATTATTTATGACGAAACACATAAAACTATTATTGTAGAATGAAAGGACTTCATTTTAGGACAGTTTGGACGACCCTGTATTTAGGTAGCCACCATCCTAGCTTGATTCTTGCTCTGCATGCAGGTTCAAGCCAAAATAAAAGTAGGGTATCGGGATGCTTCGTTGGCATAGTCCCCTCATTCGGCCTATCTTAACGTTAACCAAAAACTCAAACAAACACGCCGAACTGGATATCGGAAAAGTTTTGCGCCAAACACCTGTAACATTTCGTTTCAATTTTAGCACTTTGGAGTGTTGAAATTGTATGAAAATGTCACTTTGTTTAGCTTTTGTAGACGCCATGATTCTTCGGCTTAGTGGGTAGTCTATACACATGATCATAAATGGCATGATTCTGGAATATTTCGAATTGCCTTTTCAATAACTGAACATTTGATGCGACGGTCACAGATGCTATTTTGAATTTATATGTTTGTTTTTAACGAATAATAACTATTTTACAAATTACATGTGGGCCGAATATTGAGGACATTTTTTTCACTATGTACCCAAATCTTGGCCCATCAGTAAAGTGACGTCAAAAACACCGATAAAGTGACGCCAACAACATTGCTTGCGTAAGAACCAGAAAGAACGAACAGAAAGATAGATTTTGTGTGCGGTGACTGTAAAAATATAACACAATAATCGGGTTGCATTGTTTTCGTTTCTATAAAAGAAAGAACTTTAGTTTAAGAGGGGTTTATTTATAGTTTTTTGAAAATTTGGCTCCGAAAATGTAATTTGAAAGTATGATTGGTGAACAAACAGAGATAATACCTCAGCAGAAATATTGAAAAAATGAGATAATAAGTGGTTCTAGTGCATGGAAAGCAATAGGCCAACGTTGTATCCACTAATAGGCCAATTAATGTACCATAGACCAACGTTGCATACCATCACATCGAATCTTTTCAAATTAGTTAAGTAAATTCTTGAATATTTACGTTAGTTTACTTCCAATTGGTGAAACATGCATTGCCTAGAGTGCGTAATAGGGTCAACATATTATTTCTAGTGCTATTAATTCATGAGTTATGGTCAAAATTGTCAAGGCGGTTTGCAAATTAGGCCAAGGAATGATCCATATACCCTAATAACCATAAAAGTAAAAACAATTTTGGTTGTATATGTAGTACATTCACACCCTCTAGAATGTTGCCTGATTTCATGTTAGGTAATCATTTACCATGGTAGTAGAGATCTACAGGGGGTGGCCAAAATGTTTAAGATAGGTAACTTTTTTTCTATCACAAAAAAGTTCAACATGCTGTAACTTTCCATATAGTCACTAAATTCACTAATTTTGACCTTTGTCAACCTATATGTGCATAACTGGCACACATTCGATTGGTTATTCTTTCGCGAAGTCAGAACCGTTCTGGTAAAACACATTTTTTTAGACAACTAATTTTTGAACTGTCATATCTCGGAAACCAGTGAATAGAATTGAATGAAAATTTTAACGTTTATCAACACTAAATTGATACTTGATATGACGTTATAAAATGAAATATTTTCTCACGAAGAATAAAGTTATATCGGTTTGACATTTTCACCTATTTAGAGAAAAAAATACAAATTTACAGTACCACATAAAAAATACTAAATATGTTCTCCCTTGAATCCAAATAGGTTCCAATATATCTGAGTATAGATATCTTAGGAACAGAAGTAGAGAATCTATGGATATCGAAAGAAAAATTTAATAACATTGATGTAAAAAAAAACATTTTTTCGAGAGAGATCCAAAAAGCGTCAATACATCATAACTTTTTCAACGTTCAAAAAGTACCTATGTTTTAATAACTTGTGAAGTATTAATATATTGTTGATAAACGTTCAATATTTCATTCAATTCGGTTCACTGGTTTCTGAGATATGACAGTTCAAAAATTAGTTATCTAAAAATAGTGTTTTACGTAACCGGGCTGTATAATAAATCGATAAAAAGTCAAAATTTGAAAAAAAATCGATGCACTCTATGAAAAGTTACAACATGTTGATCTTTTTTCTATCTCAAACATTTTGGTCAGTATTCACCGTGCTACACGATCTTCGTTTTGATAATCTACACCGTGAGAAAAAAAATACCGACTTCGGTGATGTTTCACCGAAATTTCAACCGCTGAGCGCTCGGTAAATGTTTTTACATTTTACATTTTTACATTTTACCGAATTTCTCAAAAAAACGACACAATCAAAAATTTGCAAGAAAAAAAACATTCCATATACTAAGGTCTGGTAATATTTGGGTAGGTGTTCCTATTTTGGGCTACGATAACTAAGTCAAATCGATTTGAAATTTTGTACATATAGGGTTAGATTTAGATACTGTACGTATCTCACCGTGTGGTATTAAAATTATAACAACAAGTGCCCAAAATAGGTACACCTGTCTAAATAATACAATACCCTATATAACCGTTAAATTCCATATACCGTTTCAAAACTAAACTTGGATTTCTGTTCTCTGTACTGGTGGTGCAAAAATTTTGAAATTTCGTAATTTTATCTAGGATTTTTCCTTGAATTTCCTCCGGTATTCCTGCTTGGATTTCTATCGCACTTACATATACCCATCGGGATTTATCCCAGAGTTCCTTCCAGGATTTCACGGGGTCTCTGTTGGAGTACCTCCTGGGATTTCCTCCAGGTTTTCCCGATATTCCAGAGTTTTTCGCTGGATTTTTTCCGGAGAACCTTCCACAATGTATTCAAAATGCCTTCAGGAATTTCTTTTTAGTCGGATAGCTTTCCAACAGTTTTTCTCGTGATTTTTGCGATTTTTTTGTAAAAGCTGTTCCAGGATTTTCTTCTAGAGTTTTCCGACATTTCACTTGGATTTCCTCGCGAGATTTTGCCCGTAGTTCTTCTCGGGATTTTTTTTAGGGATGTTCAGAGTTCCTTCTGTAATGTCCTTAATATTTCCTCCTGGGATTGTTCCCAGAACCTTTCACCGAGATGTCCCAGTTTTTTTTCAGGACTCTTCCAAAGTTCTCCTTCAAGCTTCGAAGTTTCTCGTCATATGTCACTTGAATTCCTTCAGCTATTTTAGGAGACATTCCAAAGAAAAATACCTGCAATAACTCCGGGAGCAATTATCAAAGACATCCCAAAAGGAGCATCCAGAATCTCGGGACTCTTTCTGGTAAGGGTTCCAGGAAGAACTCTGGAAGTATTCCCGAGAAAAACTGTAAAACGAATCTTAGGAGGACCACTGCAAGCAATCCGGTAAGCAACTACGAGGAAAAGCCTGGGGGGAAAGGTCTGAAATAAATCACAGAATAACTTTATGAGAAACATTAGCAATAGCTCCTGCAGAAATCCCAGAAGCCTCCCCGGCATCAAATCCAGGAGAGTAGAAATGAAATTCCAGGGTTAATTCAGAAAAAAACTCTGAGAGGTATTCCAGAACCAACAAGGGAACAACCCTTTTGAGAGATGTCCCGGAAGAAACTTTGAGAGAAACATCTTGTGGCACTTCGAAATAAATCCCGCAAGAGGTTTATAAAGTCTTCTTATTATTCTTCTTCATGGCTGTATGCCCTCACTGGGACTTGGCCTGCCTCGCTTCAACTTAGTGTTCTTAGAGCACTTCCACAGTTATTAATTGAAGGGCTTTCTTTGCCTGCCATTGCATAAATTTGTACATTGTGTGGCAAGTACAATGATAAACTATGCCCGTCGGAAAAAATTTCCCGACCGGAACGGGAATCGAACCCGCCGTCTCCGGATTGGCGATCCATAGCCTTAACCACTAGGCTACCTTGAGACCCGTTGAAACTCCAGAAGAAATATAGGGAGAAGCGCTGGAAGAAAGCTCAATGAAATTTTGAAAATATACGGAAAAAAAAATCTCGGGAGGATCACTGGCAGAAAAATCATAGAAAAAAAAACCCTAAAAATCATTGGAAGAGCTCTATTTGAAATCCCAGGAATAAGGATCAAGAGGAACACAGGAGGGAATCGCGGACCATCGTCAAGAAACTCCGCGACAACATTTGCGATATGTATAACCTAAGAGAAACCTTTGTGGAGATTGGAGCAAAACGCAGGAAGAACTCTGGAAAAAATCCACGAGGGACTCAGGGAGTATATTGGGAAAATCTCTGGAAGAAATTCTACAATAGAAGTTATGTATGTATAATTCAGTAGAAATCGGTCGAAATTCAGGAGTTCTGGAAGGTAAGATCTTGAAAAGAATTGTTCGAATCTTGGAAATATGATTTCAGGAATTCGAAAGAATCTTTTCTTCCCCATATACCTCATAGCACATCAAAATAGGTCTCCTGCCCAAATGGTCCTACTCGACATATTCATCACCTAGATTCTCCACATATTTATCCGCGAATCGCACCAACATTTTCTTCACAAATTCTGATTGCAGTTAAAGGATGTCCCCAGGACTCTATTAGATTCCATGCAACGAATGGCTGTTTCTGTCTGCTGCATTGCTCCGAAGCTTCATTGCACTTGGTGTCGGACCCTTGATGGATCATACAGATATGTTGGTGGCATGGTCGCGACATTTGAAAAAGGTTTCCAGTGCTCGAGCCAGTTTTCCAACTGTTCAGTCGTGTCTTTCATGGGCATCGTAGCATTCATCTTAGTCCCACTAAGAAGACTTGGCAGCTACATAAACTAATACCTACAGAATATGTACGTTACTCGGACTAGGGGAACTTGGAATCCTTAGCTAAGTGTAAAGGGCTGCTTGGTTTCAACGGAAATTACTGCTCATCAGTTTTGTTTAGAACTTTTGAGGAAACAATGATTAATCCCAATTCTAGGCTAACGTTAACGGAAACTACAAAAAAACTATCTTTTAACAACAATTACCTATTTCTTTACAGATTCCAGCCTACCCCGCAGATCATAATCAGAGGCTTCATGGGCACGACTGAGGAAGCGCTGAAATATATACAAAGGGATTACTACATATCCCTAACGGGTTATCTATGCAAGGTATGCAAGAGCATGGATTTAAAACATCTTGTCATCAAAATAAGTCTTCTTAATTCTATGCCTTTACAGGACAAATCCGACACCGGTGTACGCAAATTGCTCGAAGACGGCCGGCTGCCCTTGGAGCGTCTCCTGGTGGAAACCGACTCGCCCTTCATGTATCCCAACACCCGGGCTTCCAAGCTACCGCAGCACGTAAAAACCGGTCTCACCGAACGATCTCTGCTCTATCTGCACCGCTACTGTACCTTCCAACGTAACGAACCGTGTAGTCTGCCCGCGATCGTGGAAATGATTGCCGCATTCATGAACAAGAAACCCGAAGATGTTGGGCTGGCAACGGCATTCAATGCACTTAAGTTATTCGGGTTGTCCCAATGATAGTGGGAAACTCCGAGACAATTACCGAACAAACAAACAAACAAAAACGACAATGAGCTCTGAAACGAAAACGATAATTTCCTAAACCCATGATTTTATCCTATTAATGTTAGTTGAAACGATTTCATTATCTCCCTATCGAAACATGTTAGCATGAACTATTTTTAAAACACGATTTTATATTCCTAGAACACACACACACATACACTCATACACACAAACACATACAATTGTTGATTTAAACCTATTTAAGTCTTGCCTGATGATAATACGTTAATGTATGTATATTAAATGTTGTTGTAATTAGTTGATTTCCAAGGCTGCTCAAAGAGCCACTGTTACTATACCATGCACAGACAAGCAGACATAATCCTTGGAAAATTTCGTCGTCCAAAGCTTCGCGTCGTCTAATCAATGTTGCTAGGGATTATGACTTATGAATTTCCTCTTTGGAAGGAAACTGTGCAGTGCAAGTTGCTGAAGTACTGCTAGATTCTGTGAAAATCGTTGCAAGCTTCTGCATAAAGAAATGCAACCTTCTAAAAAACGTTTGGAAAACTTCTGAATAAAAAAATGCAATCTTCTGAAGAGTGCTTCAATTGCAAATATTCTGTAAGATGCTTTGTGCACTCCAAGCTTCGAGAATTACAGCGAAGTTGATCATTCAAACAGAGATGGTTGTGGTAGAAGTTTTTGGCGTAGCTTAAAGGATAGCGAACGTGTTCATGGACGTTTCTAAGAATTATGTCTGTAGCATCTGTGGCATCTTATGCATATTGTTTTGTTCGACGTAAATTTGAAATTGCTGCGCGTAGTTGTATTCTTAGTTAATAAGCATGAGAAAAAACGAATTGTGTTAATTTGAAGTTATTTTCTATATGTGACGCTAAAGACTGAAGATACTAAAACATTAGAGGAAATCAAAAGCAGAATAAGCAGAAGCCGAACGATAGCCGCCACTCAAACCATGTGAACTAATCTCGCGAGAATTAGACGGCAAACAAAATTAGAACTCTGCTTGTTTTCGGAGAAACGGCATTCGATCAGGGAAAACAATCTCAGCTTATAGCATATAGGCAGCCAAGCCCGTTTTACAGACAAACGCACGCGAAACATTCCTTGCCAATGGCTGCTTCTCGGGAAACGACCAGATTCTACCGAAGGCGGAAATCCAAACACAAGGTGTTCTTTTAAGTGCTTATGTATAGTAGGGATGTTCTCAATAACACTAGAAAAGAAAGCAATCGTATTATCTGCTCTGGCTACGATAACGACTAGATGATAGAGTGCTCTTATCCATTTGTTACTATAAGTTGTATCGTTAGATGATTAGTTTTAGGCATGTTTAGAAGGAATTTATTGCAAGTGATTGTTATTCACTCAGTTATAAATATTTCCGGTTAGATGGTGACAAGCAAAGTGTAATTATAGAAGAAAAGTGCCATAATGTTTATCTTACTGTCAAGATTTGAGTATGCGACACTCTGTATTCATCGTGTAAATTATTGAGATTGATAAATAAAAGAATATATTTTTATAAAAAAAAACAACGCCTAGTTTATTCAGTCTTCGTCTCGAAAGTTAATGTGTCTACCACGGATTTCGGATCATCCAAATGGATTTTGTGGCCCTTCCAGTTACGGTATCGTTTCCTATAATCACACACGTTGCACGCCACTTCTACGAAGTTGAGATTTCCTTGGAAGTGTTCACGGTATTCGGCAGTTTTTGCAGGCATTAGAGCAACTCCACATCTAGCACATAGCGTTCGTTTGATGGCAGGTTCGCTGGATAGAGGAGTGATTGATTAAACATCAGTTTAGACTGTATAATTGAACAAATGGTTAAACAAAATTTCGTTAACAATATTACGAGAACATAAAAACAAATATTTAGGTAATAACGGTAATAACCCTTATCATCCTTCCTGGATAAATTTATGACTGACTTCGAATGATTAAAACATCATACTTCTGTTACCGTAATCCGGGGTCAAATTGATCACTATAAAACAACTTTTGCGGATAACATTAGCGACAATTCAAATATTGCAAAAATAATTTCTGTAAAATCAGTACCCAGTAACCGTAATCCGGGGTAACATTGATCAGAATTTTCGATCTTTCTTGAATAATTATCTTGCAAACGTTACATGTTTTATATTTTTAAAACAAGTACTGGCCTCGTGAGTATGTGTTAAGCTACTCGAAAAAGTATTGCAAAACTTTAAAGCCTGTTTAAATTGGCTTTTTAATCTAATTTTTAATTTTGTTGATTTAGGGTGACATTGATCATGTCAGTGATCGATGTTCGTTGGTGTTGAAAATACCCTTTCTTACTAAATTCGGCGTCGCTGATTTCGAATATGTTGTCCAAATTCTTACAAGTAATGTACTTTATGAGATATTTTAGGATTAAAATCCCCCAAATTGCGAATTACGCCTAAAGGTAGGCAATGGGTTAAGGAATTAATAGCCTACTTTTAATAAACCGTATATTTTATTGAAAAGTCGCATTTTCATACACTGAAAGGTGGCTTGCAGTAATGACAAGCATTACAATGTTTTTAAATTTACCATGGCAAAACATGATCATCGACCCACCAACGCTTCTTGTGTGCGTTTTGTTTCTTCTCACATCAACCGGTTCGATAGCCGAGTGGTAGCGTGCGAGCCTGATGTTGTCAAGGTTCTTGTTTCGAATCCGGTTGCCAACAGAATTTTTTTAAAAATTGAAAATCATCATGGTAAAATTGAAAACATAATTCTGTTGAATTGAAACGAAAATCAGTCTGCACAAATTTAGTGGCGTTGTGTATTTAAATTGACCCTCAAAATAATAATTTTCACCGCAAGCCGCCGTTCAGTGTAGAAGCTTCGGTTATTAAATTCAACTCTAGGATATCATATTGAAGTAATACAGTGATTTAGAAGCTTGTATATAGTATTCATGCAATGCATGAATGTTTGTAAATGTATCTTATTGCGTTACGAAACACAGTTATGGAAAATCGATTTATTTCAATGTTTCTGAAATTCAATTTTCATAAATTACATGCCATTTAATAGCTAAATAATAGCATATAGCGATATACCATTCGATAGCGTAAACTGATTCAATATAAAATGCTTGTTTGAACATTTCATGAGGTCGGACAAGTCGATCAATGTTACCCCGCTGATCAATGATAACCCGTTCTACCACTTTGGGGCGAAATTGATCAGTATTCAATTAAGCATCGAATATAAATCGATTATAAAGAAAAAAAACCTTATCCACTTAATTTTGGTCTTCTACACCCGAATAGCGCGTCAAAAATCTTACAACTAGTGAATTTGACCCTTAAAATGCAAAATTAAATTTTAAAATTTGCCCCTTAACGCCTAAGGTAGGCAATTTCCTTTGAAATAAAAGATTTCTGTTACAATAAACTACTTTTTCATAAAAAAATTTTTTCAAGGGCAGACTTGATAGAATCCCAAAATAGCCACCACAATGGCCGACTTTGGCACCTACTCACGATTTTGAGCGCACAAATCTCTTCATAACCAAAACCAGCGCACCTGATCTTCTTATTTTAAGCTTATTACGAGTGAACAATAGCAAAATTATAAAAAGCACTGTCATTTGAAGCTTGCTACTTGAGATGTGAGCGCCTGAAGTTCTCATGCACTGTTGGAGCGGGAAATCATGACGTTTGTCCTTAACTTATTCATATTGAGAATAGCTTCATAACTTTCCAACCAAGACTCCACAAAAAAGTTAAAACAAAAAAAATTACGGGTAGTCCTAGTGGCAATCGATTGTTTAGAAGCAATGATTTCAGCTTAGTGAGAAATACACTGCAAATTTCTAAAAAAAATATACAAAACTAACTTTTATCTAAACAAATAAAAGTCTAAACTCATCTCTAGACATCTATGAACTAGATAAGGTAAGAAGTTTGAGATCATTGCGACGCTTAGAAATTCCTGGTATGCAATTACAATGTAGTACAGTCGGGACTCGTTGGTTGGGGGTTTAATAGTTGGGTGACTTTTTAGTTGAGCTGCGAGCCAACTAAAAAGCACCTGGATGTCATAATTCAATGTCAAACTGAAAATGGCAACCAATATGTAATTCCGAGGGGCGAGCAAATGAGTTTTTGGTTTCTTAAACTTTACTGATAATCGAGAAGAATTTCTATTTCCATTTTCTTAAGAAAAAAAAACATTTTGTATAATTACTTCGAAACAAATGCAAAACATCGGCAATCTTTATTTTGTCGATCATTGAAAGTATTTTGTGATTGCATTTTGGTCCGGGTGGTTTCACAATCATCTGTATCTTCACTTCACCGACTAATAATGGATGAAAATAATTAATTCTCGCATTGGTCATATATGTATCTTGCATAACGTATCAGTTTTGCTCTAAATGTGAAATAAATTGAAAAAAAAATACAAAATTTCACTTTTTACTTCCACTTTAAACATGATTAAAAATAAACAATGCGCACGCCCCTTGTGCTGCTGTCACTTCACCCAACTAACGAATCGAATTCGTTGGTTGGGTGGAGGTTGTCATGTGACTCAACGAGCGAATTCCGACTGTAACTGAAAAATGGTTGCACTTAGCGAACTTACAGTTAAAAAGCATTGCAATTAACCCTTTGCACAGCGCGAACGTCTACTGTAGTTGGACATTCCATGATATACAAATGGCGTCCAAGACACTTCGAAGTTTGGGTCACGATATCTACATGTAACGACTTCCTAAATAAGTGCATGGGAATCCTTAGGAATTCCCTCCTAAAAACAACTGACAGCATGTGGCGGTGCCATGCTCAAGAAAAAGGGAGATTTCTACTCTCGCGATAGTAGTTGGAAGGCCCCACTCACTATTCTCCTATAACTCAAATCAGGGGGCGAAACCAATCTAAAGAGTATGAGTACCGGCGAAGTGAGATGGCTCACACCCGAGTGATATGGATCACAACTGGGATGGGGATCCCGGCTTATATGATAGGGAATGTAAAAAGAGGCTCCCTGGATCGGGGTACGCGGCATGTGTTGAAGAGCTGCTTTAATCTGCTTAGCAGATCTAGATCAATGCGAACAATAGTTGTTTACGCCAATTTGTCCATTTCCCAAACCTATGAGGTGGCGTGATCTGAAAGCTACAATCATTCTTGTGAAGCCAAGCGATCTACACGTTAGTGCCAAGTGTTGAAAACCCTCCTATTAGTAAAGCCATAGCGGTTTAGTGCCAGTAGTTAGAACCTTGAGGTGAGATTTAGCGATTCTAATTTAAACACTAAGTGACCATTGCGTATGCTAGATAGTTTGCAGGAGGCCGAAAAGCATTATTTTCGAGCATCGAAAAGCATAGAAGTTATTGTGAAACCGTTAAAAAAAAGCATTGGTAAGCGAATTGTGATGTTAGAAGTTATAAGGTGCTAATTTCGTTGTGGGATAGCTTTCCCTTCAACGAAGGGTTTTTTTTTCTGCTCTAAACCCCGAGCGAATAGGTTTTCCGTGTATCCGCTACGCGCCAAGTGATCAGCAAGTGAAGTTCCGGTGGAAAGAGTGAGACCTGAGACCACGACGCCAAGAAGCGCCTCCCCTCTGCTGGCATTCTCCCATCCACGAGACGCCCAAACCACGTGCGTTCATCCGCTCCCGCTTAGACGGTCGTAGCACTCGGTCAGGTCACAGCATCCAAGTCGCATTCCACCCCGCCGATCACGTTGTCACCCGCCGAGCGTCGGATAGCACTCAACCGGACACACCCTCTCGGCTCTGGACGTTGAGACCACTAGCGTGCGCAGGGTTCTTGCTTAGGGGGGCACTATAATAATGGTGCAATATATGTATGATCATGGTGCAGAATAGAATGATGGTGTTACACGCAATATGAATTCCCAAGTAGGGGTTTCAACATGTTGTGGTGCCAACATCACCAAGCACTTCATATTGGGATTCTAGAGAAGGCTTCGGATGGTAATGATTTCAAGGTAATACGAAACTTAAATATGAAGTCATTATCTCGACTCTTATAACATTTTATAAACGTATCAAATACAATGGAGAATATCTAGAAAATTATCAATCATAGAAAAAAAAATGTCGTGAAAGAATTTTGATCGTAGACAATTAATGATGCTAGGAGAATGTCAGAACTTCAAGATAGAACATTTTGATCGGAATCCTTATTGCAATCTACAGAGATTTCTCCAAAGATTCGTGCATGAGTTCCTCCAGGAATTCCCTCAAAAAATCTTCCAATAATTCCTTCAGAAATTCCTCCAGGAAGTCTCATATATTTCTTCAGAAATTCTTCAAAGAATTCCTCCAGAAATTTCTCCAGTAAATACTCCAGGAATTCTTCCAAAATTACCTCCAGGAATTCCTTTTTTTTTTAGTTTTTATTTTTGTGTATTTTAACTTAGATGCTAATTCTACACTCATCCAGGAATTCCGCCTGAAATTTCTTCTAGGAAAAATCCACTAGAAATGTCTGCCCCCAATATTTCTTCCAGGGATTCCTCTAGGAGTTGCCCCACGGAATCCCCCAGAAAATCCTAAAGGAATTTCTGAAGAATATCTTCCTGGAATTCCTTGAGAAATTCCTCCAGGAGTTCCTTCAGAAAATTATCCAGGAAATTCTCAACGAATTTCTACAGGAATTTCTTCAGGGATTCATCCATGAATCATTTCAAAAAATCCTTCTTAAATTCCTCAACAAATTCCTCCAGAAATCTCTCGAAAAATAACGCCAGAAATTCCTACAGGAATTCCTCAAAAAAAATCCTCCAAGAATTCCTCATGAAATTCCTCCAGGGATTTCTCCAGAAAATCCTCTAGGTATTTCAGCCAGAATTTCTCCAGAGAATCCAAAAGAATGTCTGCCGGAACTCTTCCAAAAATTTCGCGAGGAATCTCTACAGGGAATCCTACCCAGATTCCTCCAGTAGTTTCTCCAGGATTTTTTCCAGAGTTTTTTTTTCAGGAATTCTTTCAGGGATTCAATAATGAATTTCTTCTGAAATTCCTCCAGATATTCCTTTAAAAATTCCTCGAGGGGTTTCTTCAGACATTTCTTGAGAAATTCCTCCAATATGCAACCAGTGATTTCTTTCAGGAATCCCTCCACGGATTCCTGCAAAAAATCCTAAAGAAATTTCTTCCAAAACTCTTCCAGGAATACCTTCAAGCAGTCCTCTAGGAATTTCTTTAGGATTTTTTCCAAAAATTTCTTAAGGAATTTCTCCAGGGATTCATTATTGAATTTCTTCAGAAATTCCTCAGAAACTTCTTCCAGAAATTCCTCCAGGAATTCCTTCAGAAATTCCTCGAGGAGTTCTTTCAGACATTTCTCCCAGGAAGCCTCATATATTTCTCCAGAAATTCTTCAAAAAAAAAACCCCAGGAATTCCTCCAGTAAATACTCCTAAAATTTCTCCAGAGATCCCTCCTGACATTTTTCTAGGAAAACTCCTGAATGTCTGTCTCTCAGAATTCCCCCAATATTTCCTCCGCGGATGCATCCATAACATGCTAAAGGAATTTCTCACGGAATTCTTCCAGGTATTCCTCAAGAAATTTCTCCAAGGATTTTTCCATGGATTCTTTCAGAGAATTCTCAAAAAATTTCATCAGAAATTCCTTAATGGATTTCATCAGAAATTCCACAAAAAATGCTCCATAAATTCCACCAGGAATTCTTTCAGAAATTGGTCGAGGAAGAACTCCCAAGAGAACTCCTGAAATTCCTCCAGCAGTTCCTCCAGGCATTCCTCCAGAAATTTCTCTGGGAATTTCTGCCTGAGTTCCCCAAGAATGTCTCCCGGAACCCTTCCAAGAATTCCTAGAGAAATTCCGCAAGGAAGTTGTCCAGGAAATCCTCCACGGATTCCTTCAAGAATTTCTTCAGGATTTTTCCAGCAATTTATCCAAGAATTCCTGCAGGAATTCATTCATAAATTTCTTTAGAAATTCCTCAAAAAATTCCACCAGGTATTCGTTCAGAATTTGCCCGAGTAGTTCCTTCAGACATTCCTCCAGAAATTCCTCCGAGATGCCTCCAGAGATTTCTCCCAGAAATTCATCCATGGACTCCACCAGAAAATTCTAAAGTAATTTCACCCGAAACTCTTCCAGGAATTCCGGGAGTTCCTCGAATGATTCCGCGAGAAATTCCACCAGGGAATCCTCCACGGAATCCCCTAGGAATTTCTCCAGGATTTTTTTTCCTGAAATTACTTCAGGAATTCCTCCAGGGATGCAATAATTAATATCTTCAGAAATTCCTCCAGATATTCCTTCAGAAATTTCTCGAGAAGTTCCTTCAGGCATTCCTCCATTAGGTTTCCAGGAAGCCTCATATATTTCACCAGAAATTCCTCAAATAATTCCTCTGGTAAATACTCCAATAATTCCTCCAGAGATTCCTCCTGAAATTTTCTTTTAGAAATGACTGTCAGAATTCCTACAATATTTCATCTAGGGATTCCTCCAAGAATTGATCCTCGCATTCCTCCAGATAATCCTAAATGAAACGGAACTCTTCCTTGAATTTCACCTAGAATTCCTCGAAAAATTCCCCCATGGATTCCTCCAGGAAATTCTCAAGGCATTTCTTCAGGAATTCCTCCGAGGATTCATTCATGAATTTCTTCAGAAATTCCACAAAAATTCCTCCGCAAAAATTCTTTCAGAAATTTCTTAAGGAAGAGCATCAGAAATTCTACCAGGAACTCCTCCAGGGATTCCTCTAAAAAATCCTCTGGGAATTTTCACCAGAACTACAGGGATTTCTCCTTGCATTCCTTAAAGAATTCCTCAAGAACTTTTTCTAGGAGTTTCTCAAAGAGTTCCTGCAGGGATTCGTTAAAAAATTTCTTCAGAATTAAAAAAAAAATCCTGCAGAAATTCCTCCAGAAATTCCTTTAGAAATTTCTCGAGGAGTTCCTTCAGAAATTTCTCCATGAAACCTCATACATTTCGGCACCAACATTTCAAAAGGGCGTAACTGCTTTTGCAACCAATGCCTTCTCACAGAGCTGTGGGTCGTATTTCATTCATCTCACGCAATTCACATCCATTAATCGAAAGAGGAGGATTTTATCTTTCTATTTGTGCTAGTGGATTGCTCGAGAGGGATGGGATACGCTCCACAGCTTTGTGAGAAGGCATTGGTTGTAAATGCAGTTACGCCCTTTTGAAATGTTGGTGCCGATTTCTCCAGAATTTCCCCAAATAATTCCTCCAGTAAATACTCCAGAAATTTCTTCAGAATCACCTCCAGGAATTCCTCCAGAATTACCCACAGGAATTCCTCCAGAGATTCCTTATGAAATTTCTTCTAGAAAAAATCCTTTAGGAATGTCCGCAAGAATTTCTTCAATATTTCCGCCCGGGATTTTTCAAGGAATTGCTCTACAAATTCCTCCAGAAAATCCTAAAGGAATTTCTCCCGGAACTCTTCCAGGAATTCCTCCTGGAATTTCTCGAGCACTTCTTCCATGGATTCCTCCAGGCCATTCTACAGGAAATTCTCAAAAAACTTCTTCAGGGATTCATTCCTTCAACGATTTATTCATGAATTTCTTCAAAAATTCATCCAGAAATACCTCCAGGATTTACTCCAGAAATTCCAGGAATTACAGAAGAATTTCTGTCAGAATTCCTCCAGAGAATTTTAAAGGAATGTTTCCCGGAACCCTTCCAAGAATTCCTCCAGGGATACTTCCATGGAATCCTCATGAAATACCTCCAAGGATTGCTGCCGGAATTCCTGCAGAAAGTTTTCTAAGAATTTCTGCCAGAATTCCTCCAATATTGTCTCCAGGGATTCTTTCAGAAATTCCTCGAATAATTCCTCCAGAAAATCCTAAAATATGTTTTTCCGGATCTTTTCCGGGAATTTCTCTAGGAATTCCTCAAGAGATTTCTTCATGGATCCCTCCGAAATTTCTTCGGGAATTCATCCATGAGTTTCTTCAGAAATTTCTCAAAAAAAACCCTTTAATAACTCTTCGAGGACATTCCTCCAGGAAGCTTGAAATATTTGTCCAGAAATTCCTTAAAGAAGTCATCCAGGAATTTCTCTAGTTATTCCTCTAAGAATTCATAAATGAATTCCTCCAAAAATTCTGGAGGAATTTATCCAGAAATACCTCCCGGAATGCAAACATGGATTCTCCCAGAAATTTCTCCAGAGATTCCTGAAGAAAATCATCCAGGAATTTCTCCAGGAATTCCTCCAGGAATGTTTCGCAAAAAATACCTCAAAGAATTCTTTCGGGAATTCCTCCAGAAATTCCTCCATTCATTCCTTCAAAAATTTCTTCAGTAATTCCAGGAATTTCTGCAAGGATACCTTGGGGCAAGACACTGTGCAAACGGGTGCAACTCTGAGAAATTCTGAGCAGCCAATTTGAAATATTTCCATTGAATTTCATTGTTTTCCTTCAGCACATGCAACACTATTGAATTTAAAACTGATGCCAGGTTACACTTCGGTGCAAACAGGAGAAAACCTGAGGAATCGTGAGGAATTCTGAACAACATTTCGAACGCAGGTTTCCTCTCGTGAGCTCTGTCTTGCCCCTAGAAGGATACCTCAAGGAATTTCTGCTCGGATTTCTCCAGAAAATCCTGGAGAAATTTGTCTCGGAGCTCTTCCAGGAATTCCTCGTGAAATTTTTCCAAGGATTTCCACAGAATTTTTTTCAGGATTTTTTTTCTGAAATTTTTCCAGGAATCTCCTGGGACAACTATAAAAATTTCTCTAGTTTTGCTCCAGAAAATTCTCTAAAAAAATCTTCATGGATACCCCCAAGAATTCCTCTAGGTATTCCTCCAAGAGTCCATCCACGGATTTCTCCAGAAAAAAACTTCTCCCGGAACTGTTCCAGAAATTTTTCAAAGAATTCCTTCAGGAAGTCCTCCAGATTTTTTTCCAGGAATTACTTCATTTTTTCAGGAATTTCTCCAGAAAAATCTTTATGGATTCTTCCAGATTTTTTTAGGAATTCTTCAGGGGTTCATCCTTGAATTCCTTCACAGATTCCTTCAGGAATCCCTCCTAGGATTACTGCAGGGATTTTTCCCGGATTTTTTCTGGGAATTTCTCTAGGAATTCCTTTAGGGATTTCTTCATGGATTCCTCCAGGAATTTCGTCGGGAATTCATCCAATTACTCAAAAAAATCCTTCACAAATTCCTCGAGGAGTTCCTCTAGACATTCCTCCGGGAAGTTATAAATATTTGTCCAGAAATTTCTTAAAGAATTAATCCAGGAATTTCTCAAGTTATTCCACCAAAAAATTCTTCAGGAATTTATCCAGAAATACCTCCCGGAATTCAAACATGAATTTCCCCAGAGATTCCTCAAGAAAAGCATCCAGGAATTTCTCCAGGAATGTTTCGCAAAAATTTCCTCAAAAAATTCTTTCGGAAATTCCTCCAGGAACTCATCCATTATTCCTGCAAAAATTCCTTCGTTGATTCCATCTTGAATACCTTCGGGAATCTCTACAGAGATTCCTCCAGGAATTTCTGCAAGGACTCCTAAATGAATTCCTGCTCGGATTTCTCCAGAAAATCCTGAAGAAATTTCTCCCGAAACTCTTCCAGGAATTCCTCGAGAAATTTCTCCAGGGATTTCTACAGACATTTTTTTCAGGATTTTTTTTCTGGAATTTTTCAAGGAATCTCTCCAGAAATTTTTCCTGGGACAACTATAAAAAATTCTCTATTGATTGCTCCAGAAAATCATCTTAAAAATTCTTCATGGATTCCTCCAAGAATTCCTCTAGGTATTCCTACAAGAATTTATCCTCGGTTTTCTCCAGAAAAAAAACTTCTCCTGGAACTGCTCCAGGAATTCTTTGAAAAATTTTATCAGGTATTCCTCCATAGATTTCGCCAGGAATTTCTCCAGGAATTCCTCCAGGGATTCATCAATGATTTTTTTAGATATTCCTCAAAAATCCCTCTAGGAAATCTTTTGCTCGAGGAGTTCCTTTAATCATTCCTTCAGGAAGCCGCAAATATTTTTCCAGAAATTTTTCAAAGTATTTTTTTTTTTATTTGTATTAACGAGATTTTTAGCCTTAGGCTAGTTCATCTCGGGACCCACGCTTTACTTCCCTTCCAAAGGAAGAACTCACATTTTGTGAGTTTGTCGGGAGTGGGATTCGATCCCAGGTCCTCAGCGTGATAGTCAAGTGTTTTTTCAAAGAATCCCTTCAGGAAATCCTCCAGAAATTCTTCCTGGAATTCCTACATTTTTTTAGGAATTTCTCCAGAAAAACCTCTAGGGATTTTTCCAGAGGTTTCTCTAATAATTCTCCGGGGATTCATCCTTGAATTGCTTTACGGATTCCTTCAGGAATTCCTCCTAGGATTACAGCAGGGATTTCTCTAGGAATTTTTCCAAAGCTTTCTCTAGGATTTTCTCTATGAATGTCTCCAGAGATTCCTCCAAGTATTCCTCCTGAAAACCCTCCAGAAATTCTTCCAATGAGTCTTGAAAGCATGCCTCCAGAAATTCCTCCAAGAATTTTTTCGCGGATTCTCCCAAAAATTCCTTCAGGAATGACTCCACTGATTCCTTTAGAAATTGCTCCACAAATTCTGCCAGAGATTTTTCCAGTTATTTCTGCAAGGATTCATCATTGAATTCCTCGAGTAATTCTTCCACAAATTCATGCAGGAATTTTTCCAAAAAATCCTTCAGTAATTCCTCCAGCAATTCATCCTGGAATTCCTCCATGAATTATTCCATGGGTTCCTTCTGTTACCCCTCCAGTGTTTCATCCTGTTATTCCTTCACGGATTCCTTCAGGAATTCCTCCAGGGATTACATCAGGGATTTCTCCAGGAATTTCTCATAGCTTCCTCCAGGAATTCTTCTAGAAACTCCTCCAAATGTCCCTCCAGAAATTTCCTCAGGGATTCCTGCAGAAATTTCTCCGGACATTCTTCCAGAAGTTCCTCCAGGAATTCTTACAAGGAAACCTCCAGGCATTCTCCCAAGGATTCCTTCGGGAATGCCTTCAGAGAATCCTCCAGAAATTCTTCCAGGAATTTCTCCAGGGTTTCTTCCAGGATTGCCTCCAGAGTTTACTCCAGGGATTCGTTAAAGAGCCCCTGCTGGAACTCTTCCAGAAATTTGTCCAGGAGTTTTTCGAAATATTTCTTCACAAATTCCTTCATGAATTCTTTCACGAATTTCTCTACGGATTCCCCCAGGAAATCCTTCAAGGATTCCTTTAGAAATGCCTCCAGGAATTTCTTCAATAATATTTCCAGTAATTCCATTAGTAGTTCCTCCTGCAAATTCTACAGGAATTTCTCTAGACTCCTCTTCCAGTTTTTGAGAGCTACGTTCAAGAATTCTTTCAAGCACTTCTTTAGTAATGCCTTCAAGGATTCCTCCTGAAATTTCTCCAGGGATTTCTCCTGGAATGCCTTCACGGATTACTACAGATATACGCCATGATTACGCATTGAAAGCTTTAGTAATGCATACAATTTCGATGGTGCATTATTTCGCAATTAGACACATATTTGATTAAAAGATGGAACGTGAGATGGTGCCTGGATGATTCTGTGAACATCATGGTGGTGCATGGAATGAATGATGTATGTATGGTGCATTATCTATGATTCTGTTATACTCGTCATGTTTCATATTAAGGTGCACATGCAATTCGTGCAAAGGTGCAGGAAACTCAATGTGGCACAGAAATCAACATGTTCCAGGTACGTGGAATACTATTTTGTATGCGAAATGCCAAAATGGTGCATCAAATTCAAATGTAAACCACATCATAAAGGTGCATAAGATACCTAGATGGTATAATGAATGCCAAAATGGTGCATGAAAAGCTTTGAAGAAGGCGTATGATGCTAGTGTGCTGCATTAGTTGTCGCCGTTATTCAACATGTTGCATGATTAGGTGCACGAATTGCAAAAATGGTGCGCATCACACAAAATAAAAGTTTTTTATGTGATGCTCACAACATAATGGTGCATCAGATGCCTAGATGATATAATAAACGCTGAAATGGTGCTTGGAAAGCTTTGATGGTGCGTGAAATTTAACGATGGTGCATATCAGTATGATGCATTTGATTTCTAGTTTATTAAAAGATAGTGCATGAGATCAGCATAATGCGTGGATATACCTAGTTCATTCTGTGGACGCTTTGAAGAAGGTGCATGATGTTAGTGTGCTGTATTAGTTTTCACCGTTATTCAGCGACACTCGACATTGTGTATGACTAGGTGTACGAATTGCAAAAATGGTGCTTGGATTTCAATGTGGTGCCGAAGTCACCATGGTTCACGTACATGGATTACAGTTTTGGAATACGAAATGCCAAAATGGTGCATGTTATTTGAATATGGTGCTGACATCACTGAAATTGTATGTATCAGGGGTGCATTTGTCGCCACCATGATTCAGTGATTCTCAACATTGGCTGATTAGATCCAAAATGCAAGAATTGCAAAAATGATGCATAGAATTTAATGTGGTGCGGAAGTCAACATGGATCAGGTACATGGAACACAATTGGGTGTACGATATGGCAAAATGGAGCTTATGAAATTCAAATGTGAATTAAATGCTTAGATGACGCGTGAGATGGTGCTTAGATATTTATGTGATCATCATGGTGGTGCATGGAATGCAAAGGAGCTTCATGATGTTTGTATGGTGCATTAGTTTTACCATGATTCAGTTATACTCAACAAATTCCATATATGTATAGGTGCACGAATTGCAAAAATGGTGCAGGAAACTGAATACGGCACAGAAATCAACAAGGAATGCTTTTTTGTATGCGAAATGTCAAAATGGTGCATCAAATTCACTTGTGAACCACATCATAATGGTGCATAAGATGCCTAGATGATATAGTGAATACCAAAATGGTGGTTGGAAAGCTTTGAAGAAAGTGCATGATGCTAGATGATGCATTAGTTGACACCGTTTTTCAAAGCTTATCAATATGGTTGGGTGCACGAATTGCAAAAATGGTGCATAGCATACAAAAAAATGTATTTTATGTGATGCTTACGGCATTACGGTGCTTTATATGCCTGATAAACGCTGAAATGGTGCTTGAAGAGCTGTGATGGTGCATGAAGTCTCATGATGGTGCATATCAGTATGAGGTATTAGATACTTAATTGATAAAAAGACATTTCATGCGATCATCTTAATGCGTGGATACCTAGATCATTCTGTGGACAACATGATGGTGTATTGAAAGCTTTGAAGAAGGTGCATGATGTTAGTGTGCTGTATTAGTCGTCACTGTTTTTCAGTGATACTCGTTATTTTGTATGGCTAGGTGCACGAATTGCAAAAATGGTGCTTAGAATTCAATGTGGTGCCGAAGTCACCATGGTTCTCGTACATGGAATACAGTTTTGGAATACGAAATGCCAAAATGGTGCATGTTTTTCAAATGTGGTGCTGACATCACTGATTAGTTAGAAGATGGTGCGTGAGTTTAGCCTAGATGATTCTGACAACATCATGGTTGTGCATGAGATACTAAGAAATTGTATGTGTCAATGGTGCACCATAGCTCAGTGATTCTCAACATTGCGTGGTAAGATCCAAGGTGCAAGAATTGCAAAAAATGGTGCATATAATGTTTTATAGAAGGGGGGGCAAGTGCCCCCCCTTGCCCCCCCCTGTGCACGCTAGTGGTTGAGACGCGAGCACCGCCGATCGGTCGCCTCTCGCCGGTTCTGAACATTGCCTCTCCCCATCGCCCGAGTGAAGAGCACGTGCTACATTGCCTCAGCTACCACGAGGTCTACAACCTACAAGTAACACCGAAGAAGAACGAGCGTGTCGCGAGCGGTGCATCTTTTTGTCGCACGACATCGGGAACGCTGCCCGAGTATCACCATCGAATATCAGCACACAATTTGCACCAAACTGTAAGTCATTAGTATAGATCTTTGAGCTCAAAGTAGGGACCAATATTCAACAGTTCGTAGAGAAAAAGGAATTGTAAAATCGTGAATCCAATAAGGTCCAAATACAGCGCTTTCTTTCTTAGATTGTTTGAAGCTTTCAGAATTAGTTTTTACTAAATTTTTATTCGGAGATCCTTTTTTTCAATTTCTTGATTCGGTTAAGCCTCCATTTGGGTTCGTCGGGGAACACGACGTGTTTGAGCCACTTCAGAACTCGCCCTGATATTGAGTCTTTTGCCGGGCCGGTAAAAAAGCGTCAGCAGCCTCTCTAACCCGAGAGTGGCGCTTAAGCTGCTGAACGTTGTGTGCACGACACAAGCGTTGCATACATACTGTATCATGCTTTAATTATAAAAAAAATATTCGTGGAATGTAGTCCATACTGCTGATGGAACCTCAGTGCACAACTATAATGCTTTTGGTACATTTATGTGTTATTCCAGGCTTTCCTAACTATTCTAGAATTAGTACCTTCAAGGTCTACAGGCTCTACTCTTGTATCTCTTCACTCCATCGGCATAATTCTTTCACGATTGTATCTGTTACACCTCATAATATTCGTAGTAATATCTTTAAATCGCTGGATATTTTTATTGTAGCGAATGCATGCGGAATACAATCTACGCTACTCTTAGAACCTCGGAGAGCAATTCTGATAACTTAGCAACATTCCCTTGGTGAGCTAGGTCATCCTCCAAGAATAACGGATAATTGATCTAGAAATTCATCAAGGGATTCCTTCAGAAATTCCTCAATGGTATCCTCCAAAAATTCAACCCGAAATTCCTCCAGCAGGTTCTTCCAGGAATTCCTCACAGGGATTTTTTTCTGAAATTCCTCAAGGAATCCCTTGTGGAATTCCTCCGGGAATTGTCCAAGGGATTCCACCTCGAATCATTCCAGGGATGCCTCCAGAGATTCCTCCAGGATTCAACCAAGATTTCATCAAGGAATTCCTCCTGAAATTTTCCAGGGATTCGAATCCATGAAATCCCGCTGGGAGATATCCCAGAATTCCGTCGAATACAACCAGAAATTTCTTTAGGAATTGCGTCTTAAATTCATTCAATAATTCCTTCAGGGACTTCTCAAGAAATTCATCAAGGGATTCTTCCAAGGTTTCCTTGGAATTCTTCATGGAACTGCTTCAGGAATTCCTTTACTAATTCCTTCAAAGCTTTCTTTGTAAATTCTTCCCGTAACATCTCTAGGGATTCCTTCAGAAATTCCTCCAGGGATTCCCCCAAGAATTCCTCCAGCATATAGCATCCAGGATGTATTTCAGAAATTCATCCAGCAAATACTCCAGGAATTCCTCTAGGAATTATTACAGGAATTCCCTTAGGGATTGTTCCGGGAAATACTCTAGCTAGGCATTTCAGTACAAGCATAGACTAATTTACACATTTAGTACAAGTACTAAATTTAAACAGTTTAAATCTTTGATATTGCCGCATTTCGTGTTTCTTATATCAAATGCTTTGATTTCGTCAAGTGACAAATTAAGACTTGCGCTGAATGCATGTGTGATATATCTTTTCAAACTAACTAGATATTCCAGAGTTTCCCATTTGTATAGCAACATACATAAATCAGCTATAGATAGGAAACCTCAATAACTTGAATTCGATACATAATATCATTGAGAATAATAATGGTGTAGTGATAAAAAAAAACTGCCAGCCTTATGCTACGCGTATAATTATAAATAAATAAATAACTGCAGGAATTCCTCCAGAAATTCCTGTAGGAATTGTTCCAGTAATTCCTCCAAGAATTATTCCAGGAAATCCTCCAGGAATTACTCTAGGGAATCCTACAAGAAATTCTTTTAAAATTTCCGCAAAAATTACTACATGAATTCTTCCAGAAAGTACTCCAGGAATTCTTAAGATTTTTTTTTCAAGAAAATCTTCCTGGAAATTCCTGGAAGTATTTTTGTAGGAATTCTTGGAAAATTTCCTGAAAGAATTCTTCAAGGAATTCCTGCAGAAATGCTTAGAGATTTTTGATGGATTTCTTGGAGGTATTCCGGAAGAAATTCTTGGAAAAGAGTTCTGGAAGGGATTGTTGGAGAAATTCTTGGCGGATGTCTTGGGAGAATTCCTGGAGGATCTCCCGAAGGAATTCTTGTTGGAATTACTGGGCGGATTCCTGTAGGCATTTCTGGAGGAATTTTTGAAGGATTTCCTGGAAGAATTCCTGAAGATATTCATTGAAAAATCTCTGGAAGTATTCCTAGAGGAGTTTATAAAGGAATCCCTGGATGGATTCTAGGAGGAATTCTTAGCAGAAGTCTTAAAGGAATATCTGGAGAAATTCCTGGAGGAATTTATGAAGAAATGTTTGGAGGAATTGCTGGAGAAATTCCTGGTGGAATTTTTGGAGGTATTCTTAACAGAATTCTTGAAGTAATTCCTGGAGAAATTCCTGGAGAAATCCTTGGAAGAAGTCTCGGAGCAGATCCTGCAAAAATCCCTTAAAAAAATTCGGAAGAATCCCTAGAGTTGTCCCAGGAGTATTTTCTTGAGGAAATTCTGGAGGTTTCCTGAAGAATCTTCGAGGAATTTCTGTAGGATTTTCAAGATGAATTCCTGAAGAAATTTCTTGAAAAATCCGTGGAGGTATTTCTGGCGAAACTCCTGAAGGAATTCTTAAAAGAATTCTTGGCAGAAGTCTTACAGGGAAACTTATTGGGGAAATTTCTGTAGGATTTTTAGAGGAATTTCTGGAGGGATTCTTGGAGGTATTCTAGGCAGATGTCTTAAAGAAATTCTTGGAGAAATTCCTTGAGGAAATCTTGGTGGAATTCCTGAAGATATGATAAAAGGAACTCCTGGTGAACTTCCTGATGAAATTTCCGGTGAAATTTCTGGAGGTTTTCCTGGTATGATTCCAAAAAGAAATTCCTGAAGCAGTTTCAGGAGGAATTCCAGGTATAATTTCAGAAGAAGTTCCTGGAGGAATTTCAGGAGCATTTTTTGGCGTAATTTCTTGGCAATTTTATAGGAATTTCTTGAAATCTCGGGGAAATCGCGGGAGTAATTTTTGGAAGAATTTCTGGAGGATTTCCTGCAGGTTCTGGCTAAATTCTTGAGGAATCCCAGGAGAGAACTACTAGGAAGCGTGATGTACCAGATGCTTTATGTTCGACCTGACCTCTGCTTCCCGGTGAGCTACCCAGGTCGTTACCAGCAGGACCCGGAGGACCATCATTGGCAGGCTCTGAAGTGCGTCTTGAGATATCTGAAGGGCACTACCAAGTTCGGCTTGATGTATAAGCGCAATGAGTCTTCGTCACCTATAACCGGATTTGTGGATGCAGATTGGGCGTCCGTTTAAGAGAAACGAAAATCTGTAATGCCTGGTTTACATGTTGCAAGTGACTTGATTCAAGTCAATGGAAAGTGTCCAATTGAATGTGAATTGAATTGAATCTCACTTGCGCAATTGACTTGACTTGAACGAAAGTTGAACTTTTTGGTTCAAGCCAAACGAAATCATCTCACTTGCCCCGTCTGAACCCGCGATTCATGTGAGTTGAATTCAAGTCATTTGTCAAATGAGCTGAATTCAATTCAGCTTGCTTACGAACCGCACGAATTGAACAACGTAAATACTTGCTTCAACCGAGATGCGTTCAAGGGCATTCAAGTGGCCGTTCGAGTCGTTTGTTGAGTCTGAACACATCATTCATTTCGAATGAATGTTTTTGAGAAGCTTGCAAGTGAAATGCTCGTTTCAGTTGAATAATGTAAACCAGGCATAACTGGCTTTGCCTTCAAAGTGTTTGTGTCAAAATTTGCTGTCTCAAAACAACGCTCGTCCGCATAGTGGTGCTTCTGCAGAAGAACATCTGTCAATCTTCCAGGAATTCCTGTAGCAGTTCCGTCAGCAATCTGAAGTTAATTCAAGAGATTTCTCTAAACTCCATTGGGGATTGATTCAGGATATTCTTCAGCGATACCTTCACGAATTTATTCAAAGATTTGTTCAGGAGTTTCTTCAAATATTGTTCTAGAAGTTCTTTTAGAGGTTTCTCCTGGCGTTAATACAAGGATTCCTCCAGAAATTTCTTTAGACATTCCTGCAGCAGTTCCTTCAAGGATTTGCCAAGGATTTTTTTCAAGGAATTTCTTAAGAGATTTCTCCTTGAATTCTTTGAGGAATTTCTCTTGAAGTTCATTGACAGATTTCATCTGGAATTCCTTGAGGGATTCAGGGAAAAAATAGTGCAGGGATTCTTCGGGGATTCCTCTAGGAACTTCTTTTCGATTTCCTCTAGGAATTTCTGCAGGGATTCCTTTAAGATTTTCTTCTTAAATTCCTCCAGAAATTGCTTTACGGATTTCCCTGGAAATTTTAGATTAGAGAAACTTCTCCAGGAACTCCTACAGGGATATCTTCTCAAATCCATTCAGGAATACCTCCAGGAACTCCTTCAGGGGCCCCTCCAGAAACTTTCCAGGGATTACTACACGAATTTCTTCTAGAATTATTTTTCTGGAATTGAGGGATTTTTTTCGTAAACTTACTGAGGGATTCCTCCAGAACTCCTTCAGGATTTTTTCAGGAGCGATTGTTTTCGTGAATAGATCCAGGAATTTCTGCTAGGATTTTCCTGGATATCTTTGAGAGATTTCTCTTATATGTAGTTGTTGGATATATTTCTCCAGAAACTATATCAAAGAATATTTTCTAGAATTTCTTGAAGGATTTCTCCAGGAAAGCTTTCAAAGATTTCTTCAAGGATTTATCCAAGAAGTGCTACAGATTTTTTTGTCCTAAAAGCCTTCATGGATTATTCCTGGAATTATTTTCGACATTTTTCCTCAAATTTCTGGATGAAATTTATTCTCCTGTAAAGGCTGGAAGGATTTTTTCAGAACCTCATTCAGTGATTTTTTTCGGGAACTTCTTAAGAGATTTCTCCAAGAATTCCTTTAGGGATTTCGCCAGGTACTCTTTCAGGAATTTATTCAGGATCTCCTTCAAGGATTTCTCTACAAACTCTTTCAGGCTTTTTTTCAGAAATTTCAGGAATTAATATAGGAATTTCGATCCAGTAAGTTTTTTCAGGGGTTCATTCACAAGTTCTTTCAGGGATTTTTCAAAAGATTAGGGTTTCCTTAAAGAATTTCATCAAGGATTCACTCAGTAAGTTTTTGAGGGATACATCGAGGAATTTCTTGATCAATTCCTTCAGGAACTTATTCAGGGATTCATTTAGAAATTGCTTCAGACGTTCTTCTAGAAGTTCCGTCAGAGATTACTCCTGGAGTATATTCAAGGATTCTTGTGGAAGATCGAAGTTCATCTTGGTTTCCTCCAGATTTTTTTAGGGATTGCTCCAGAAATTTCTGCAGGGATTATTCACAAATTTCTGGAGGAGTTGCTTCAAGAATTCCATCAGGGATTCCTCCAGCAGTTCCTTCAGAGATTCCTCTAGGAATTTCCCCAGGAATTCTTTCAGAGATCTCTTTAGGGACTCCTCCACGGATTTCTCGAGGAACTCGTTCAGGAATTTATCCTAAAATTATTTGTGGGTTTTTCCTGGAATTCCATAGAAGATTTTTTCATAATCTGCTTCAGAAATTCCTCCAGGACATCCTTAAGAAGTAATTCTTTCAGAAATTTTGCGGAGGTGCCTCCAGGATTTTTTCCAGGAATTCTCTGGGAATATCAGCTGTTGATTTCTTCAGGAACTCCTCAAGGAATTTCTCCGAAAACTCCATCGTGGATTCCTCCAGGGATTATTCAGAGACTTGTTATGGGATTCTAGCAAGAATTTCTTGAGGTGTTTTTCCTGAACTTCCTTGGGCATAGAATATCTGCTTGCTTGCCACACGATGTACACTTGCTGAATGCTCATTTGTAGAGGAAGCTTTCAGTGAACAAATGTGAACGTGCTCATAGAACACACTGACAGGCAGGCTTTGTCCCATTTGAGGCGTTACGAAGAGCAAGTCCTGAAGATACATTTTTAACGATCAAGATATTCCGTACTACCAATAACGATAATGGAAATATGTTGGCATTTGCTTTTCCTTTCTCTGTGCTCTGTTTACGATATGAATTACTACTAGATATGTACCAAGAAGAATTTGATTTTTTCCACGATTTTTACAAGACCTGAGATATACCTTACCTATATGTACTTTAGTAAGTTTATCCCCATAATTTAGACCAGGGTCAACAATTGGGTTGATTAGTGAATAAAATATTGCTATTTTCTATAGCCTAATCGGAAGAAGAGCTCATTTTTCTGAGTATAACGTGATTTTATTGCGTTCCAATTCCTTTGTTTTAATGGTTGAATAAACAAAACAGTTTTAATTTCTGTAGATAGAATGACAGTTCAATCGATAAAGTGACAGTTCGCCCCGAACAAAAAATTGTCCCCATACATTTTAAAAATAATGTTCAATGTTTAAAAAATATTGTTGAACTTTTTGGTCATAAATCGCTAGGTTACGATGCAATCTAGCGTCTAAGTGTAAAAAAGTTCGATTAAATTTGAATCTTGTCACTTTAATTTGAAGAAGAGAGAGTCGATGAAGAGAACTCTCTCATGTTACTTTCGCCCTTATTTAAACTCAATCTAGAAATAGTTCCCGGGCACCAACAATTTCGACTATTTTTTGGACGAAGATTCCGATTATGCAAAAATCTGGATACCCCTATGTGTGGTATGGGCCAGCCTATGGTTTGGGCCAGCCGAGACAGCAGCTGTCATTGCCATACGATGATAGCCTCTACCCACTCAAGCGCTCGAGTCAGTCCTCAGTAGGCGCGCCAAGCAGTCGGTTGTGTGTTCTCAGCGTGCAGTATGCTGGGTGATTGTTGGGAGCAATTGGCGGATTTCACATTGGCGAACCTGCCAGGTTTTCAATTAAAAAAATTCGAAATATTTCAAAACAAATCACCCAGCATAACTGCCTTATCCGGGAGTGTGATAATTGTGTGGGTTCAGTTAAGTGAACGCAGTGAAAAGTGCAATAAAAACAAAAGGAAATCGGATAAAGCAGAAGCACATCCGAAAGAAAAAAAATGGTGCGTGTGTCGGCTTGGTCGTGAAAAGCAGGAGGGATGCAAGCAGCAGGGTGAGCCAGCTGCTTATTTTTTTGTGGATGTGTTGGTGTCGGTTGGCAGTGCTGCTCGTGCATGATCGCGTTTTGCTTGGAAGGTGTGTTATGTACGAGTTGACCCACGATTTTGCATTGCGGTATTTGGATCGGCCCGCTCGATGGACGAAGGGTAGGTGTGGTTTGTTCGAGTTCGACGTGCTCTCACAATCCCCGGTGAAAAATGCGAAGAGCGTTTGGTGTGATCGGTTCGCTTTTGTGTTAAAGTAACGTACACGGAAAAATATTATAACCCAAAGAATAAGTTTTAAAAACTCAAATTTGACTAAACTGCTTAAAGTTTTAACTCAAAGTTGGGTTGTTTTCTCCCTCGCCCCACCGCAATGTTTTCGAAAACAAAGAGAGAAGCACCGACTCATCCGCTGCTCTTCCGTGGAAGAAGCCAAATTTGGGTTTTCTTGAGTTAACCCAAATTTGCGTCAATTGAGGCCTCCGTTGGGTGAAAATAACTTACCACTGGGTTAATTTTTTTGCCGCTCTCAAACGAGAACTACTCACTCGCCACTATCGCAGTTTGACGCAAATTTGAGTAATTCCACGGAAGACCGGGATTGCGTCAAAACAACTTAAATTTGGGTTCATTTGTAGTTCCGTGTAAGGTAAGGTAGGCTAAGGTTGCTGTCTGAAACAATTGAATTCTCCGAATTTAATCTCACGAAACCTAATGCAAGCCTATGCATATACGGGAGAACAAAAAATGTTTTGACAATTCATACAAATTCTTAACACGGGGATTTTGAGCATAAATCACTACCACACAGTCATTTGGATTGTTCAATGGTGCAAAAAAAAGGGGCTCATCAAACGCGTTTGTGTTGGTTGTCTTAACAGTCGCAACTGATGACGTCAGTTTTTGTACTTTTGTTTAGATGTCACACAATATGTGGAATAATGAAAAATAATAAAGAAGGGGGTGTGGTAGTTTGGACCACCGAAGCATAAAAAAAAACTAAAATGGACCGACAACGGCGTCGTCATCTCGACGTTCTCAAACCGTAAAGAGATCAACAAATTACACATCAGATTACACATCAAACTAATAAGGACAATTTTCATGAAGATATTGTTCTACAAGGAATTTACAATTTGTATTTGCACTTATTTCACTCTATACTATTTATTTTTTTGTATATGAAGACAATTATTGTTATGACTTAGTGCGTCTTTTGCACCGTATTTGACCTCCTAAAAAAATGTCCCACCCCAATATGTTCCCATCAGTTTCAGTACACATGGGTTCGTTTCGCTACTAGAATGTTTAGTCCTGGTTACAAATTTTACGGTGATGCGTGGGATAATCGGTTTGTTTATGTGCTGCTCTCTTTGTTGTGTCATGTTTGAACAAATAGTTCGATTGATCGAAAATTTGCACGATAGTCTAAAAAGCAATGCAAGGGGGAAAATAAAACAACAATGGAAAGGCTTTTAGATTTCCAAGTTTATGGAGTAAAACTTTGGAATAAAATAATATTTGGCTACTTTATCGTCAAAGTGCACATAAGTTCGCAGCTTCCAAAACGAGCTTTATGTAGACTGTGGTTTAAATTTGTGCACTTGACTTACAATTTTACGAAAGAATGGAAATTTAATGTGAATTGAAATGTGAAATTTGAAAAATTTTGCGAAAGAAAAGATGATAGTTATAATTTGCAAATTATGATTGCCATCGCCATTTTGGAACTGAAATTTGTTTATTTCAACACTTATCTTCTTTTCCTTGAGCATTCAGTTTGAGTGGTTCATTTTCAAAGTGCAGTAAGGTGCATGAGTAGCTGCGGATGCTATGGGGTCGATTGACTATTCGCTCCCAAAACGACGATTCGACCGCTTGGGAGTGTTGTCGTCGTCGTGATGATGCTTCACGAAAACAATGTCAAATTCGTTCGGGGTTTAAAAACATTGGAAAGAAATTCATTATTTTTACAGTCAGATTGAGATTTACGAGTAAATGAGTGTGATCCGAAGGTATAACTGATTATTCTGAGCATAACAGTATTTTTTACGGCAGTGAAAACTAATTAGAAGTACGATATTTCTGCGTCTGAAAATCGTTCAGGCGAAGTGGATAGCAAATCTAACCTAGAATATCCTACAATTCTAACCTCAACTCCTCACTTGCACAAGCCGGATCTCATTTTTCACGGAAATGGTGGAACAAAATGCTAAACTAATGTACGTGCGACCGAGGGAATTGAAAGTTCTACCATTCCCACTTAAAAAAATTGTCGGATGTGGGTTGTAAGTAGGAAAAATAAAATAATTCCCCCAACAGATTTGTAAAAAAGGTAAATATCATCAGTTCGGTAGTTGCGCTACCGAAATAAAGATGGGTAACAGTATGATTTGTTTTGCCCTTGAAAGCCAATTGCAATATTATTGTTTTCTACAATTTGGCCGAGGGAGCACATTTCTCTGAGCGTTGTACAACTCTATTGAAGTACAATGTCTTTGTTTTGGTAGTTAGATAAACAAAACAGTTTAGATTCCCAAGGATGTAGTGACAGCTCAATAGTAAGAATGACAGCTCATCCCCTCTCGCCCCTAGCAAACAAACCCCATACAAACTTTAAATGCATGTTTAGTACAGTTTCAAGGCACCCAAATCGTGATATTAAGTTTTTTAATAAAGATAATACTAAGTGATAATAATGATATTAAAGATTGATATTAAGTAATAATAAGGATACCATTAAAACCATGAAACCCAATTTTCCGGTAGACTTCAGAAGAATTAAATGAAGTTTTGATAAGTTGATCGGTTTGAAACCCTCATTGATTTTGTATTGTAAAATATTTTTGAGAAACGATATGTACAGTACGAGCAGTTTTGGAATTTTAGGAATTACCATCTAATATCGTTAGCTCGATAAGTATCAAATGCGACGAATGAATTCGGCCTAAGTCAAAGGGTGAATTCGCGTGTAGTTCGGGATGACCACGCATAACGAAAATAAATTGCATGTTGCTCGGGATGACCATGCATGGAATGAATTCAACCTAAGGGAAAGGTAAATTCGCGTGTAGTTCGGGATGACCACGCATAATGAAAAGAAATTACATGTTGCTCGAGATGACCATGCACGGAATGAATTCAGCCTAAGGAAAAGGTAAATTCGCGTGTAGTTCGGGATGACCACGCATAATGAAAAGAAATTGCATGTTGCTCGGGATGACCATGCATGGAATGAATTCAGCCTAAGGAAAAGGTAAATTCGCGTGTAGTTCGGGATGACCACGCATAATGAAAAGAAATTGCATGTTGCTCGGGATGACCATGCACGGAATGAATTCAGCCTAAGGAAAAGGTAAATTCGCGTGTAGTTCGGGATGACCACGCATAATGAAAAGAAATTGCATGTTGCTCGGGATGACCATGCATGGAATGAATTCAACCTAAGGGAAAGGTGAATTCGCGTGTAGTTCGGGACAACCACGCGTAACATACAGAAATTGCATGTTGCTCGAGATGACCATGCATGAAATGAATTTAGCATGAGGAAGAGGTGAATTCGCGTGTAGTTCAGGACGATCACACAGTACGGAAAGAAATTGCATGTTTCTCGGGTTGACCATGCGTTAAATGAGTTCAGCCTAAGAGAAAAGTGTAGCTCGGAATGACCTCCTATTATGGTACAATAAGCGAGACGTTTCGAATCAGCTGATCGCTCATTTCATGAAAGAAATTAAACAGGAGGTCAAATGGGTGCGGGAATCGAAAATATGACGTCATAGCGTTTGGGTGCATTGATGTCCGTCGCTCTCGTGGGAATAGCGACTGCACGAAAGTTGTATGAACCGAAGTATGTTGATTTCGACAGTGGTGTAATGAGAAACCGTATAAGGAAGGGTGGTGTGTTTATGTCCCAGAAACATATTCTTTCGCAAAAGATCGGGGTGTACGAAATTTAAAAAAAACATATAGGTATTGTTATATGTTGAACAGAACATTCAAGCATTTTTATGTGAGATCAGGGATTATTTTTTCTAAATGATTCGAATGTCTGTTGCCGTGCAAAAATGTGTCATTTTTTTTCTCAATTATTGACAGTTTTTATCAATTGTTTATTTTACATGAGAGAAGAGGGGAGATGTGTGGTATGGGCCAGCCTATGGTTTGGGCCAGCCGAGACAGCAGCTGTCATTGCCATACGATGATAGCCTCTACCCACTCAAGCGCTCGAGTCAGTCCTCAGTAGGCGCGCCAAGCAGTCGGTTGTGTGTTCTCAGCGTGCAGTATGCTGGGTGATTGTTGGGAGCAAATGGCGGATTTCACACCCTAAAAACCCAATTTTACAAATCTCGCGTTTCATTTGAAAAGGGCCTTTCCCCAGAACGTAAACATTGAGAAAAATCGATGCAAACAGTTTCCATCACATTTCCTATTCGTATTTCACAGTTTCCGGATTTTTCAACATGCTTTTCGTTTTAATGACTCAAGAATAGATGTATCTATGCTTCAATAATCAAGTTTGCATTAAAAATTATCAAAAAAGCATTAAAAATTCTAGATAAATATGTTAAGCTAATTTGAAATATTTCACCCGGCCTTATTGTGAGTCTTTCTAAAATTTTCTTAGCGTGGGTTGGCCTTCCGGTTGAGTCTGTTGTTGACATCGTTTCAAGGCTTGGCCCTTTTTGAGAGAGAGAATTCTCTCTCTCTCGGCGCTCGGGCTGAGAGCTGTTCGGAAAATTTTCGGTTGTCGGCCCTTCAAACGAGAGGACCAACAAATGAAAACAAAATTTTGCCGTTATTGGCCCATTTGGAGCACGGGCTTATGAATGATTGAGAAAAAAAACAGTAATGATCGGCCGTTTTGAAGGTGGGGTTTATTCTGATCAGAGAAAATAGGTAGAGAAGCGAAGAGTGTGAAGCCAAAAATACCTTATCGAACCGTCAAACTGGTATCCTATCGAGCAAAATCAACAAACCTTAACGATTGCCATATACTTCACGATAAGTATTGCGATCATTTGAAACATTTTTTTAACAATATTTTTAAATATCAAGGATATCACTGTAAATAACAATGATTCCTTAAATTGATGAACATTGATCCTTTTTGGAATACAATTTAGATAATTTCTTGTTAATAAATCAACAGCATAAATAATTTTCTAATGCAGTACACGAGAAAGACACTACCCTCGATAAGTGGATTAATCGGTTTTTCGGCAGTTGCCAACATCCTAGTGACGAAATCAAAACAGAAAAAGTGTTGCCATTCAGGCGGCTGTTAACTCTTCGCTTCTCTACCTATTTTCTCTGATTCTGATGAGATTAACGTGTTTGCACAGTATGTTACTGTTGGGGGATGCTATGGAAAGGTATCAAAATCGATTTGTTTACATTTTAGGGATAGGCCCTTTTCAAATGTAACGCGAGAAATGTCCAGTTGAAAATTAAATGTTCTCGTATATATTGTCGGGCCGCCACCAAACCGGACTTCGCACAATCAAGTCGCGACGCGACCCAACTCGCGACGTTTTTTAATCATGTCAAATGTAGTGCGCATCCTTCCCGTTGTTGTCAGCAACACAGCGCACTAGATGCGAAACAGTTGCGACACTTGTGGACCAAGAAAATGGCAATTTTTGATTGAATGTCGGTCTTGATTCCAACCGGATAGACAATAATAAATCAAACACAAAGTCAAGGGAACGTTCAAAAATTACGTCCAACATTTGGGGGAGGGGGGGGGGTCTAGAAAAGTGTGACAGTACGTGTATTGGGTATAGGGAAATTGCGTGACAGAGGGGGGAGGGGGGGTCTAGAAATTCCGAAAAGCGATGGACGTAATTTTTGAATCTTCCCCAACACAATAAACAGATTATTACTTACATCCTCAGTGTGGCCTTTTTTCCGATGGACTTCATCAGCCTTCCATAGCTGCCGGATAGGGCCGGAACGCTATCGGCCATCAGTACCGAAGCCTGGTAGAGGAAATTCATCCGCTCGTAGGTGTCCCGCCCGGGGCAGAGCCGGGCCTGCTTTTTACCATTGTTGTTGTTGTTGCTGCCATTCGGCTGATTGCCGCCACCACGTTGAGGCCCTTTCGCGGGTTTGTCGTTTCGTTTTTGATTTTCCGCTTTGCCGTTTTTCTGTTTCTGTTTGGATGTTTTACAGCCACTATTTTCTACCGGCACCATTGCTAATTTATTCACTAGGGACTATTCAGAAATAATTTTAAATTTCGATCATTACGAAATTCGGATCGTGTATCCGCGTTGAAGATTTTGTTTTTATTTTGAAATTTGACAGCGCGTAACCGGAACGAGGGATGCCCCGCTCGGACAATCACAAAAAACGCGTTTCACAGCGTTTCATTTTGACAGACGTCGCGGACGACGCAAAACATCAGATCGGCGACGGACGAGAGAGAGAGAGACGAAGAAGTCACGAAGAGCAAAGATGGCCCCTTGATTCAACAGGTAGCCGTGTTGATTTCTGTGTTTTCGTCGCAAAAAATGTAGTTTCGCGGTTTGTTTTCCGTCGAATTTGTGTTATCGCGATAGTTTCCGTTCCGGTGCGTACGGAAATGTATGAATAGTGTCGGGTTTTGCGTGGAAAAAGTGGTAATTTTCGGTTCAATGTTGCCACAAGTGTTTTGCTCTGTTTACGACGAAGACGACGACGCCTCGGAAAATGTTGACATTGCTGAGCGAGTTGCGATTCTGGTCTACCAAGGAGGACATCCTCGTCAAGGACACCGATCTGGGAGCGGTCAAGTGAGTTTCGTGGGATCGTGGGAATTTCGAGTTGATTGCTGGGTGCAGGGAGAACGATGAAGAACGTTTTCTCGGGGGTTGATGGGAGATTTCCTAATCGATTACGCGAGGTGTTTTCCCAGCAGCGGTGGGCCTAAGAGAAGGCCCATTGTCTTTCTCTCTTTGCGTGCTGGTGGCCCATCTTTTCTCACAAAGACCCAAAGCAAACAACGATAAACCACGTATTAACGATATTCATTATGTCACTCATCTGTCTTCTTTTGCATTCCGTTTCAGGTATTTTGAGAAGAAGTCGGAAAATGCTAAATCGATCTATTCCGAGGGCAAGAGGCACTACTTTGAGTCGCGGGGCTGCAAATGGAACGTGGATAATAAGAAGCCCAATCGGCTGAGGAATGCCCTTAAACTGCTGGAGGAAGAGCTGAAGCAGAGGCGAGTCGTCTTCTGCAAGTGGCGGAACAATGTCATTCTGCAGCTTATGCTCTCGAATGGCCTGCTCATTCACATCTTCATTAATCCCTTCAACGGGGACATCAATCGGATTTACTTCGACAAGTACTTCATTGGGAAGCTCATATCCGAGCAGATAACCGACGTGATAATCACCCAGTCGCACATCCTGATATCGTACAATGAGAACCAGATCACCTTCGTGCACCTGCAGAAGCCAACCTCCCGGAAAAACAACCTGGAAAAGATCACCCTGATGGACCCCAAGATTTACAACGTCATCATCGGGGGTCCAACGACCCGGAAGATCCCTAAACACCTGGTTTGCAGCAGCTCCCAGGAGATGGTAATCGTGTGGACCAAATCGTCCCAGAATGAGGTCTATCCGTGGCGACCCACCGTCAAGGATCAGGACCGGGCCAATCTGCACGTGTATAAATTGAATGGGGCCAAAATGGAATTGCTGTGTTACTACTGGACCGAGTACGACCCCATTTCGGTGGATTTCTCGCTGATGAATGGCTTCCAGGTGCACTCGGTGGAGCAGAAGATATCCAAAAAGGTAAAGGAGATTCTTCACAGGTGGTGGATAAACTTATAATGGATTTCTCAAACGAATCGCTTGGAGCAATTCTTGGTGAACTCCGTGGAATGCTGAGACATGTAGATAAAACGATTAAGGAATGTGAGGCAATCATTGGGGACAACACTAGTCGTCTCAAAGTATCAAATCCAGTTCTGCCTAGAATCAACGGTCTACCTAAAATACATCAAACGGGCAACGAAATGAGTGAGATTATTTCAGCGGAAGGGTCCCCTGCCCATAAACTTGCAAAATGTCTGGGTGAAGGAATTCCAAACCATGCCAAAAGCTTTTGAGAGTCGATCGGTGAATAATACTTGGGAGTTTGCAAGCCAACTGCAAAGCCTCTGGGGATATTCAAGACGATGAAATTATGGTTTCGTTTGACGTCACAGCTGTATTCCCTAGTGTGCCGGTAAAAGAAGCTATTGATCTTTTAAAGGACTGGCTTGTTAGGAGTCGAATTGAAAAAAAAAACAAAGTACGTAGCTATATTAAATTGACACGACTTTGTCTGTAAGAAAATTATATCAGTTTCCGAGGGAACTTTTACAAACAAACAAAAGGAGCACCAATGGGTATCCATTGTCTCCTTTTCTGAGCGAATTATTCATAGCAAATCTCGAAAGCATTTTAAAAGAGAAATTTTTTTTACCTAAGCGGTGGTGAAGGTACGTTGATGATGATTTTAACCTCATCAAGAAATAAAGTTTGCCAGAGATACTTGGAGTAATCAATGGTATTCATAAAGATATACAATTTACCCATGAGGAAAAGAAAGATAGTAAATTGTCATTCTTGGTTCTTTCTACTAATTTTCAGAGAATCGTCTAATTTTGTATTCGAAATTTATCGGAAACCAACGAATACTATGAGGGTTATTATCAGAAATTCTAATCATTCTTATCAGCATAAAATGGCAGCTTTCCATCATTTGTTCCACAGAATGCATACTCTTACATTGAATGCTACAGACAAACAAAAGAAAATGAATTATTTTGGGAAATTTATGCCATCGCCATGAACACGAACCTATTCATCAATTACCTGAGGGAGCAGGGAATAAAAAAAAGGGACATGGAAAATTAAAGGGAATAGCGGAATAGGATCGTTATATAGCGTCCGGAAAAGGACACTAATAACGCATGAAATGTTAAGAGAGCCTATAGCTCTTTACCACAGCGGCAGCGGGTCAAGAACAACAGAACGTCCTAGAGATTCAAGTTTCTGAAGTCAGTTTCACTTGATAGGTGTTTGCCGGGTACTCGGAAACGCAGTTGCGCAAAAACTGGACTCTTACATATCAAATGATACGAAGGTCCATAATGGGATTCACAGCTATCACATACAAATGAATCAGCTTGCTGAATATTCGCCATATGATAGCTGAGTCGGCAGTGTCCAGTCAATGCTTGGACCAGCATGCTGCAATTCTGCTTGGACAGATTTGTTAGATACTTCGCCACCATAGAAGATGGCTCAATACAATACAATTTTGTTTGACGACAAGACTCTAAACTATTCTAATTTTGGTTGTGCTGATTGACAGCGCTGGTGTCAATGTAAAGCCTTAACCCAACACTTCGATATCGGATTAGCTGGCTCAGGGCCAATAAAATCATGTGATGCTCCAGCGCGAGCTAACTCATCACAAGGGGAACAGCGTTTGCCGAATTCAGCTCTTCGATTTGAGCTCGACAAGCGATAACTATCTTCGACCTAGAGTTGGCCGAAGCAAGTACTTTAATCATGGCAGCCTGGCTATCTAAACAGATGTATATTGCTTTGCCTAATACGTGCTGATTGCACTCCGCACATAAGAGCAAAGATTTCGTCCTGAAAAACGGTGCAGTGTCTACCAAGTGAGTAAGACTGATACAGCCTTAGCTCACGAGAATATACACCAGCACCTGCTCGACCTTCGAGAAGGGAGCCATTAGTGTAACATGCGATGCCGTCTGAAATACTTCTTTCCAGATATCCATATGTCCACTCATCCCGGGAAGGGAATTGCGTGGACATTGTCCTATATGGAAAATTACAAGCAATTGTAAGATCGCTTGGAGCAAGGACAACTTTGTCCCAATCCACCAAAATGGAAACAACGAGGTGTGTGTTGATCTGCGGTTCACAGATGTTTCCTCCTAGTAATCCGAGTACCGATAGGCGGTAACTGCAAGAAAGTGCTTCTTGTTTAAGCTAGGTTTCCTGTTCCCAAGGAATCTTTTTGCACTGTACGTACGAAGTGGAAACTAGCCATTAAGATGAACGTGTACAGCGGCCGTTCGCTCGTTGCAAACCCGTTAATCGCAACGCTTTTTAGTTGCAAGTCCGCTAATTGCAAAATTTGACAAGCTGTTGCAACTAAAAAGCAATCATGTGTCAAATTTGTGCTGTCAGTCATGCTGGCAGTGCATTTTGATGCATTTTAGTGTTAAAATGACGTTGCAATTAGCGAATGGCATTCGCTCGTTGCAATGTAAACATGTTGCAACGAGCGAACGGCCGCTGTAGTGGGACAACGTCAATGAGAACTTCGATCGCTGCCGTGTGAGTTGAAGAGAACGCTCCAGACATCGCCATCAATAAGCCCATCCTTTGGAGATGGGCTAATTTTGATTGGATCGTCCCACTTCGCCCTTTTGCCAAATACATCCATAGGCCAATATTGGTCGAACAACAGATGTGTAAATCCATTTGATATACTTAGGTTTTAGACCCCGAAGTAGTACCAAAGGTTCGCCAGCATTGCCCGAAGGGCATACAAGCTTTCTTGATTCTGAACTCAATGAGGTGTCCAGGAAAGCTTGGAATCAAGAATGACTCCAACGTACTTTACCTGTCCAGTCACATCGATTTCCGAATCAAAGAGACGCAAAGGTTGAACGCCATTCCGGTTTCGCCTTTCCGTAAAAAGAACAATAGATGTTTTACTAGGATTTACCAAAAGGCCATATATTGGCGACACCAACCCTCAACTACCTGAAGGGCGCTTTGCAGGTCGAAAAGCGTGGTGATACACATAGCAACTAACAAAGTGAGGTAGTCGTCGGCAAAACCATAATATAGTAAAACCGCTATTATTGAGTTGTCTCAATGGCGTATCTGCTACGAGATTCCGCGAAAGCGGTGGCAAGACTCCACCTTGGGGCATCCACAAACACTCAATTTCCAAATCCCTGCTAGACGCAATGTCGAGAAGAGATATCGGTTTTTGAGCATATGATAAATCCAATTGGAAATCATTAGAGATAGGTATACCATAACTCCGTGCGGCTTCCAATATGGCATCGAAAGGCACATTGTCAAAGGCACCCTCGATATCTAAGAAAACAACCAAACAAGATTGCTTTCGAGCGAATGCTTTCTCGGTACGGTATCGTAAACAATCTTGTGTAAAAGACAGTGGACTTACCAGATTGGTAGGCATGTTCATATGAACAGGCACGTTGGCCAGATGAAGATTACGGATGTGATGATCCACAATACGTTCTAATTTTAAGCATTTCAGAAGAAACAGGTCAAACTGATAGGTCTGAAACTGTTTCCTTCTTCATACGACGCACGACCCAGTTTCAGAACGAATTGCACAGTAATATAATATCCCACCAAGATTTGGGAATATACCCTGTAGCAAAACTGCAAACAAGTATTTTTTCAAAACATGTTTGAAATAATCAAATCCCTTCTGAAGCAAAATAGGATAAATCCCATCTGCTCCACGAGATTTGAAAGGAGTAAAAAATATCTAGTGTCCACTCAATCGATTCTATAGTTATGGTTGTACTTGACGTCTGAGCTGCCCCAGATGATATGTTGAGCATAAGCATCACAGTCAACAATTAGCGGAAGGTGTTTTGAAGTGCAGTATGCGATGACTTGCTTGAAAGCATCCGTAGAGGATGGTTCAACATGCGGCAAAAAAAAAAACGAACAATAGGCATATCTTCTGTTGAGGTTTCCAACGAATACATCAATTGGGTTGTTTAGTGAATAAAATAATGTTATTTTCTATAGCCTAATTGAAAGAGCTCATTTTTGTGAGTATTACGTGATTTTATTGGATTCCAATACCTCTGTTTTGATGGTTAAATTAACAAAACAGTTTTAATTTTCGTGGATAGAATGACAGTTCAATCGATAAAATGACAGTTCGACCCGAACAAAAAAAATTCCCCACACAAACTTGAAATGCATTTTAAAAATAGTTCCCGGACTCCAAGAATTATGAAATTTTGGGTTTCAACTAATTTTTGGGTGGAGAATCCGATTATGAAATAAACCGGATACCCCTAAAGAACCCAATTGTGACAGCACATACATCTCTGGTGGTAAATTCAGAGGTGAGTGTAGCAACGATTGCGTTGCTGACAAGCACACAGGCTCGAGGCATGACACGCGAGTTTGCCATTTCATTTTTACTGAAAGTAACAAACACCGAGTTCACAAGGTTACCAAGATAGAAATTCCCCTTACGAAAGTTCTTGGACTAAAGCCACTTGGGCTGTACTATTTTTTAAATGTCTGCAAAGATTGATCGAACAGCCTTTTATGCTGAAGATTGCTCTGAGCTATCCTACTCGTTGCCACTAGGCATGATTCCTAACAATCGCAGCAGAAAAAAAAGAACAGCAGCAATAAAACCACAAACTGCTCAATCGGTTTTGTTTTCTCTAACTGCTTTGACGTTCTCATTCATATGATTACCAGCTTAGATCAGATTACCAGATAAGTGACCAACAGATGGCAAACTTATGAAATTCATCTTGTATTGGCTGAATTTAATTATTCTTATTCATGCATTTAGTTTTTTCTTATACAAACACTCTTCATTTTTCCATGACAAGCATGAGACTGAGCTTGGCTTGGAACCACTGTAATACCCCATGTTCGTCCAATTAAGATGCACTTTGCCATTCTTCAGCAGACCTAGGACGTTTCTCTCTAGACCTTGATGAGTGGATGAAAATAAGATGCGTTTGATTAGCATATTTTTAAAGCCAAAAATAGCCATGGGAAACTAGCGAACCGCTTCTCGATGAGCGAACAGTCTACATCATTAATGGAGTTTCTGCTGTTGTGTTTGCTTAATTTTTACTTCTAGGGCGACGTGACCATAGACAGCTGTATATATCAGATCCACAAGACGAAGATGCGACGAGTGGCGGTGACGTCGATTCCGCTGCAGACGCAGGTCTGCTGCAATGCGTTCAGTCCGGACCACGAGAAGCTCATGCTGGGATGCATCGACGGTTCGGTCGTGCTGTTCGACGAGGGACGGGGAATTACGCACCTGGTCAAGGCGGCTTTCGTAAGTATTAAGTTTTCTCGGTTTTCTTGCTTCTTCTGGGGTTCTTGTGCTTTTAAGATTTTCAATCGCCGCACAATTCAATACTGAAGCTGTACTACGACCCAGGAGTTGTAGAAATGCTGCGCATACAACTCCATTGGACAGAAGCAGATTTCAAAGGTTCAACTAACAATATTAATCTTCATCAAACTTTTCAGATTCCCACCTTCGTGTCGTGGCACAGCGACTCGTCGGTCGTGATGATCGCCAACGAGAAAGGCCAGCTGCAGTGTTTCGACATTGCCCTGTCCTGCGTGCGTACCCAGCTGATGAGCGAAGATGTCGTTCCGTCCAGTATTCTGGACCTGTCCAACTACTTTGCCCATCCGTCCAATCTTGCCAAGCTCTGTTGGAGTAAGAAACCGGAGATAACGGAGCACTTTGAGAAGAACGCCATCACGGACTGCTTCCTGCTGTTGGCGTTCGAAAACGGCCCGTTGGGATGTGTCCGGTTCGTCGGCGGGACCGGTCTGAAGGGTGATGTGCACACTTCCGGTTTGACGGCGGATGTGTTGATCCACAAGTACATTTCGCTGAATCAAGTGGAGAAAGCGATCAACATCCTGCTCAGTTTGAACTGGGACACGTACGGCGCCATGTGCCTTCTGTCGCTGCATCGGATAGCGAACTACATCTTCAAGCAGCCCTTGGGCACGGAGAGAGAGTTGCAACTGCAGAAAGCCTTGGGCAGTTTTTTGGTACCTGTTAAACCGTTATGCTATGAGACTGAAGTGGAATTTGGCGATCAGGTGAACGACATAACGTTGCGGTTCTTCCACTACCTGCTGCGGAATAAGTCCTACAACAAAGCGTTCAGCTTGGCAATCGACATCAACGATGCGGATTTGTTTCTCAAGTTGCACGATAAGGCGAAAACCGATGGCGATGTGGAACTGGCCAAAGAGGCTCTGAAGAAGGTGGACGTTATCAACCGGATATGCACGGATAGGAGCGATAGCGAGCGTGAGTATTTTGGGATAGTTTTCCTTTTTGATGTGCAGCCTATTTTATTCAGATTCTTTGAAAGTCTTTGCGAAGTCTGAAAAAATCAAAATGACTATTTGTAGACATTCCTGGAGAATTGCATTGTGTACTCCTGAAAAAAAGTCCTAGAAAAAGTGTCCCTAGTGCATTGGGTACTTACAATTATTTGAAAAAAAAAAATCAAGAGGAAGGAAAATCGGTAGTAGGTATAACAACTGGAGGGTTTTCTGTTGCAATACTTGATAAATTTCTGGCAAACCCGTAGAAGAATTTATGGTTGGAATATATTTGGAGATCTCGGTTTCTCAGAAAAGGGAGTGTTTATGATGTGTGCTGGGATGTAATTTTGCTTTCTTTTCTGCAGAATCTCAACATATTCTGTGGCTTAGCTAGTTGAAGCACCAATCTAACGAATACGGAGTCGTCGGTTCAAATCCTACCATAACGTATGTTTTTCGCAAGTTTTTTTTGTTTGTCAAATAATCAATTCAGCATGTCTTCTGTTGTTATTTAATGCGAATTCACACTGCTAAGAATAATTCTACCGTTATGCGTTCTGTTTCTCAATTTTCAGCAGTCTTTAAGCCACTGCGTCCAATAAGCTGAACTTTTGTGGCATGTCCCGTTTTGATATTCGCATCTAGTCAGGTAATTACCATGTGTCACATCAGCTTCTGCCGCGACGCGTCGTTTCCCAGTCAGGTGCAATGGAATTTATAAAACCCAAGACCCAGGTTCTGCAGACCAAATCTCACTGGGTTGCAAGCAACCACTATTTAGAAATCTTTGCCTGTGCGTGTGTTAAGTACCACAACTGCAAAGCAGATGTTCCGTGGTCTCACGTTCCATATTACAGAAACGACAGATGTCACTCTAAATATGGCCAATATTTTTCAAGTCATACCTGCTCGGGCAGTGTCCAGTTACTAGGTCAGTGTATGTACAAAGAGCTCTCTTGTTGAGCTCTAAGAGATTTTTGGTTTTAGTAGCATTTGATGTTATGAATCGTTTTGACCACGGGGGTGCCATGGTAATCTGATTTCGTTGCCGCTTATCACGCGCAACCAGTGCTCACTAATACCAACATTCACACAATACAGCAGCGGGAGAAAATAAGGAGAAACGCACTTTGGCGAACAAAGATTGCGAAAAGAGGTGTTGTGTGTCTTTTTACAAGAAATTCCCACTCTCTGTAGGAACTTTACCTAAACATCGACACTCTGAAATTGAAAATTATCAATTAATGCCGCTTTTTCATGATCAACACTTTTATGAGATCTAATGTGTTGTAAGCGTTTTGCACCGATATCCCTCGTAAAAAGGTAAACATTCAAATTTCACGACTGTGTTGGTGAATAGGTGAATAGTTTGGCTGGAGCATAAATTTATGCTCCACGTAAGGAGGCACAATCCAACCTGTCAAACTCCATAGTGAAAAAATGGGTTGCCGTCCCCTTGGTTTTGACTGATTGCAATTTTTGACATCCATCCAATTGGATATCACCCGCTGCTCAGCCCAGCACTTCAGGTCCATTTTTATTGTACAGTTTGATATACCGCAGAATGGTTTTGGACCAGCAAACTGTAAATTTGAACCACTTTTAGCAAGCTCGTCTGCCATATCATTCCCTTCAATGCCACAGTCACCTGGAACCCAGTATAAGTTTACTGAGTTCGCTTGGCACAGCCTGCGCAGTGAAAGAACGCATTCCCAGACAAGCTTTGAAGTGCATTTGTAAGCGATCAATGTTTTAGTGCATCTTGATTATCTGAGAAAATACAAATATTTGCATATCTATATTTTCTCTCAAGGCAGATATTTGCGCATTTCAGAATAGCAAGAAGCTCTGCTTGAAACACCGTAGGATAGTGTCCCATCGCCACTGAAATTTGTATTCCAGGGCCGTTGATTGCTGATCCCGTTTTTGAGCAATCTGCATAGAATTTGATTAATCCTTGACGAACAATAAGACCTCTGACTTCCCAATCTGCGCGAGTTGTTTCGTGCAACTTGTAAGGAACACCACGGTTCTCCACAGGTTCCATCCAGTCTTTCATCATTTTCATTACTGGCCTATTTTGGAAGTATTGTGAAATGCTCAGGTGACCTTCAAGATCATCTGGCATAAACTTTTCAACTCGTTCAAGTCTCAGCAATTCCTTTTCTGCTTCTAATTGCACGTACTCGTACAAAGGTAGCAGATTGAGAATCGCATCTAAACCTTGATCTTCCTTCTCCTAGTGAAAGAGACAATTACGACTTTTGACGGCTTGATGCTAAGACCCTCCTTAATACACCAGAATGTGTGTAGTTTAGTGCCCTTTGCATTCTCTCCGAAACAGTTTCGTCATGCTTTCCTCTCACTATAATGACTCCTTCGAAACCTCTTTCATTCAAGCTTCTTAGAAGATCGTCTACAACTAAGGACCACATTAGTGGTGAGAGGACTCCTTGAGGGCAACCCTTACTGTTATAGGAGAACTTCCCAGCTCAGAGGTGATTACTTTTTTTTTTTGCAAGCACAGTATAAATCCAATGTATGATACATTGGTCAAAGTTTTTATTTTCCATGACACGTTTCAAAGATGAATAGGAGGCATTATTAAAAGCTCCTTCTATGTCTATGAAAGCGCATAAAACTATTTCTTTAGCTGAAAACGTTTTTTCTACCTCTGTTACTAGCGAATGAAGTACCTACCGTAATCGTTGACTGGCCAGATTGAAAAGCAAACTGGAAGTCAGATAAGGCATGCTCTTTTATGTAAGAAGAAGTGATAAAATCCTTCAAAACCATTTCCATAGTCTTCAACAAAACTGAAAAAAGACTAAATAGCCTATATGCTTTCGGATGCGTCTTGTCTCGCTTCCCCTTGAACATCTTAATTAGTGATGGAACCAACACCGCTTCTCCGTTTTGAATCAGTGCCGGAAATATCCCATCAACTCCTGCAGATTTAAAAGGCTGAAAAGATCTAATTGCATTTTCCATTTTGGCTTTCATGAAGATATCATAAGCTAAATCTGAGGTGCTGTTTACTGTACTATTTGACTCCGTAGAGTTTATACTAGGACATCCTTCATCTTCCAGAGATATAGTATCATTGGAATCCATACTTAGAACCGAGCCTGGAAAATGGGTTACCATAATTAAATTCAAAGTTTCACGAAGAGTTTTGGTAAAAGCGCTTCAGTTTTCCCAATTCATTTGCATGATCTTTTGCAAGCGTTTTTTTATAGTCTTGCAACTACAGGAGTGCTGTTTATGTTTTCCCATGTCAGCATCCAAGATTTTCTTTTAGATTATCGTCAGGGCTTTCCTGTACTGAGTCCAATCTCCCGTTTGTTTCGCTCTATTGAACATTTTACGAGAAAATTTTCTAAGGCGATCCAGTATAAAGTTCCACCATGGCACGTCTCTAGTACACAGAAAAAACTGTTGTGTAATATTACATCTGAACTGCTGCAACCCGATCAATACGTCAGTTGCATGAATATTACATCGGACGATGTACACATAAGAACAAAAGATTTTACATCAAAACGATGTAATCGTACATAGGAATCGTGATTACATTGATTATTTGGTACATCGGAATGCATTACATCGGGCGGGTTGCATTTATTTTTTGCTGTGTAGAAGACGATTGTATGGTAGGACAGCTGCTGTTAAAGAAATTGATGATACTTTCATTTACCTTCCGAGAAAATGATTCCAACTTTTGGGTTGAATCGAGAGTTTCTCCCATTGTAAATGAATACGAATTCAACAATTCTACATTTTGATCCTAGTTTGTCTTTCTGGAATTTCTATTTAAATGCGATTCTAGAATAATCTCCACCACTCCAATTGAAGATTATGTGTTTATGATTAGATAGAGAAATCTCATCTGCCACGTGCCAGTTTGCGATCTTGTCAAAGATTGCAGCATTGCACAGACCTCTTGACTGATTGCATTTGAGAAAGTAGGTTTATTTGTTGTTTATTTGTTGTGTGTGCATCAACAGGCAGCAACCTGCCCCAATGATGTTTGGTGTTAAAATTATATACATAATACAAAGAGAAATATGCTAGCAAACGAAACAAAAGACATGTCAAAAGATAAAATACAAGCTTAAATTCTAACACAGACGTAGTCAATAGTTTCTACTGTTAAAAAACGAAGAGAATCTCCGGCGAAGAGTTTCCCGGGCCAGATGGAAATCGAAGATTGATGCGACTCTGTTGAAAATCCGTTGCAACCCGTGGATAGCGCCGTGCATCGCATAATTAGATCTTCGTAGAGGCAATCTTAGTGGAATACTATTGCGAAGTGCACGTGGCTGAACGTTCAAATTTATTTGTTCCAGGATTGTCCCACAGTCTATACGTCCTTGTAGCGTGTCTGCAATCATCAGTGCTCTGGTCGTTTCTCTACGGTTACGGAGTAACTCGAGATCGATTAAACGACAGCGGTTTTCGTAGCTCGGTAAACGAATCGGATCCCTCCAAGGCAATTTTCGAAGCGCGAAACGGAGAAAGCGACGTTGGACAGATTCAATTCTTTCGGAACCGTTGCAGTAAGCCGGGCTCCAGACTGCAGAACAGTATTCAAGAATAGAGCGCACTAGGGAGCAGTAAAGAGACTTCAGGCAATGGATGTCGGAAAAATTCTTCGCTACTCTGAAGATAAATCCCAGAGCTCTGGAAGCTTTGTTGACCGTATACGATACATGCTGGTGGTATGTCAGCTGGGAGTCCAGTATAACGCCTAGATCTTTGATATGGTTTACTCGCTCGATAGTGACGCCAAGCATGCTGTAGTCGAAGAGAACCGGCTTCTTTCGTCGAGAAAACGTGATGACGGAGCATTTCGTAGGATTGACAGTCATTCGGTTCAACAAGCACCAGTTAGTGAAAAGTTCAATCTGCTGCTGAAGAAATTGACAGTCGACAAGGGTGTGAATCTTGAGGAACATTTTGAGGTCGTCGGCATACGATAATCGGGGTCCTTCAATGATAAGATGGACATCGTTGAAATACAGTAGGAAGATCACCGGTCCCAGGTGGCTTCCTTGAGGAACACCGGAAGAAGCGTGAAAACGTTCTGATCTGAAATCTCCTATGGATACCATCAGTTGACGATTGGAGAGATACGACCGGAACCAGCGCAAGATGTTACCACTGAGGCCGAATCTGTCGAGTTTAGCGATAGCAATGTCGTGGTCCAGCTTATCGAAAGCAGCAGATAGGTCTGTGTAGATGACATCGGTCTGCACGTGTTCATTCATACTTTCGATGATATACGATGTGAGGCACAATAAATTGGTGGTGGTAGAGCGGCCGGCCAAAAAGCCATGTTGATCGGGGCAGAGGTGTTGCTTGCAGTGCGAGATGACAGGCTCCATAACGACCAACTCAAACAGCTTTGAAATAGAGCTCAGAGCCGCGATTCCTCGGTAGTTGTTCACATCGCGTTTGCTTCCCTTTTTGTGTACTGGAAACATGAATGCAATTTTCCAGCAGGAAGGGAAAATGCCACTGGAAATCGACATTTCGAATAAACGGTGGAGTGGTGCTAGCAGGTGGGAGATGTGCTCTTTCAGGAACACGGAAGGAATACCATCCGGCCCTGGGTTGAAAGACGACTTCAATTTGGAAGCAGCTCTAGCAATCGCATCAGCTCGAATGTCCAAACCACTCATCGTTTGACCGGAAAGAGGAACATTGCTGGCTGCACGTCTAACTTGGGCGTCGGTAATGATTTCGTTGTTGTACACGCTTGCAAATTTATCGGCAAACAGTTGACAAATTTCCGGAGTAGAAGAAGCAGTTATCCCATTCAACTCCATCGAGGAAGGAAGGCCAGATTCCTTACGTTGTTCGTTGACGTATTTCCAAAAAGACTTAGGCTTGCGTTTGAGTTTGAGTTCTATACTTCGCTGGTACCGAGAGAAACAATGTCGGCTCAAGCTTTGATAAACGTTATTAATTCTTACGTAGTGATCCCTAAGACAAAGCGAACGATGCTTGGAAAATTTCCTCAGAGCCGCTCTTTTGATTGATTTCATTTTGCGTAATTCACTGGTTTGCCAGGGAGGCCGAGGATGTTCACTATGGATATTCTTAGGTACATGTCTGTCGATGACATATGCCAGGACATTTAGGAACGTTTGAGCGGCTTCATCCACATCGCTAGGGTCGAGAACAGTTTCCCAGTCAATACTTCTCAGCACATTAGAGATGCTGAGATGGTCGGCTTTTTGAAAGTTGTACGAAACGGTAACTGGGCGGGTCTTGAAATCAGAGCTGCAAGCTTCGACAGAGATGAGCAGTGGAGGATGATAACGGACGACTTTCACCAACGCGCAAGGTGCCTCCGAGATGATTGGCGCAGTGTCTCTGCAACTCACGAAACAAAGGTCCAGACTGCGGTAATTCTCGTTGACGACGGGATTGAATTGAGCCAGCGTTGCAGCACTGTAGCTGTCTAAAAGATTCGTCGCAGTTGCATGGAATGACGAGCGTTCGGGATCGGGATAGAGAAATCCGTCGTGCGAGGGCTTCCATGAAATATGCGGGAAGTTGTAGTCGCCCAGAATGAGAATTTCATCAGATGTAGTTGCGGTCTCCATTACAGTATAGACAGATTTACAGTGTGCCTCGATGAGTTCGGCATCGTGTGCTCGGTTGGGGGCAATATACAATGAGCAAAGAAAAATGGTTCGATTCATCAGTTTGACCGAAACCCAGACTTGCTCCAAGCAATTCCACATATCGTTGTCAAGAGCCTTCGCGTCGAGCTCGCAGCGGACCGCCACGAGAACGCCGCCTCCGCTTAGTTTGTTACTATTGCGAGAATTTCGGTCACAACGAAAAACTTCGTAGTCGGGGCCGAAAATCTGACCTGAAAGCGTTCTGGAATCGAGCCAGGTCTCAGTTAGGACGATAATATCGTAGCTGGTATCCGATGCGGCTAGGCGATACTCGTCGATGGATGTATTCATGCCGCCGGCGTTTTGGTAGTAGATAGCGATGTGTTGTTTAGTCCTTGTTGCAGAATCGCCAATGTCCCTGGAAATGTTGTGTGCATCAGGTGCCGATTGAGGGTTCATTAAAGGATGTGGGTACTCGCCTAGGTCAGGTTGCTGGAAGACCCTCTCCCCACTTCCGAACGCAGGACCGGAACGGCTGTGATGAGCGTGGACTGCGAGTGGCGCGACTGCGTCGGAGGGATCGAGGGCTTCCATGAAGCTTTCTACGTTGCGTTCCGGTTGTCCTGTAGCGGCGGCAGTGGTCAAAGTATGGCCTTCGGTGCTTCCAGTGGGTGCAATAGAAGGCGTTTCAACATTGGGACACGAATGCTGCGCTGCATCGCCATGTTCCCTGAAAGTCGGGCATTCGTCAAGTGCGGATTGAGAGTTCGCTAATGATTGAGAATACTCGCCGTGGTCAATTTGTTGGAAGACCCTATCCCCACTACCGAACACAGGACCGGAACGGCGGTGATGAGCGTGGACTGCGAGTGGCGCGACTGCGTCGGAGGGATCAAGGGCTTCCATGAAGCTTTCTACGTTGCGTTCCGGTTGTCCTGTAGCGGCGTCAGTGGTCAAAATATGGTCTTCGGCGCTTTTAGTGGGTGCAAAAGAAAGCGTTTCAACATTGGGACACGAAAGATGTGCTGCATCGCCATGTTCCCTGAAAGTCGGGCATTCGTCAAGTGCGGATTGAGGGTTCGCTAATGATTGAGAATACTCGCCGTGGTCAAGTTGTTGGAAGACCCTATCCCCACTACCGAACACAGGACCGGAACGGCTGTGATGAGCGTGGACTGCGAGTGGCGCGACTGCGTCGGAGGGATCAAGGGCTTCCATGAAGCTTTCTACGTTGCGTTCCGGTTGTCCTATAGCGGCGGTAGTGGTCAAAATATGGCCTTCGATGCTTTCAGTGGGTGCAAAAGAAAGCGTTTCAACATTGGGACACGAAAGATGCGCTGCATCGCCATGTTCCCTGAAAGTCGGGCATTCGTCAAGTGTGGATTGAGAGTTCGCTAATGATTGAGAATACTCGCCTTGGTCAGATTGTTGGAAGACCCTCTCCCCACTTCCGAACGCAGGACCGGAACGACTGTGACGAACGTGGACTGCGAGTGGCGCGACTGCGTCGGAGGGATCAAGGGCTTCCATGGTGCTGTCTACGGTGCGTTCCAGTTGTGCTGTAGCAACAGAAGAACTACAGATCAAATCGGTTCCACTATTTAATATAACATCAATGGATGCGATGGGAGATATTTCAGCGTTGCAACACGGAAGCTGCGCTGCACGATCGTTGGTTTCTCTGAAAGTCAGATTTTCGTCAGGTGCGAATTGAGTGTTCATTAATGTATGTGAATACTCGCCTTGGTTGAGTTGCTGGAAGACCCTCTCCCCACATCCGATCGCAGGACCGGAACGGCTGAGGTGAACGAGGGCTGCGAGTGGCGCGACTGCGTCGGAGGGATCAAGGGCTTCCACGATGCTTTCTACGGTGCGTTCCGGTTGTCCAGACTGGGAAAGGTGAGAGGCTCTATCACCGAGCTCGACGACAGCATTGGAGTGACTATGATGACAGATAACAGCATGTGCAGGCGTGTCAGGTAGAATTGGAGTTAGCGGTTGGCTACTGAGTCGCATATAGGTGTCGAGAACGACGAAGTCCCGGGCGCGGGGGACACCAGGATAGTAGGCGTGTTTGGTCGCGGAAGCCACAAGTTTTTTGATGTGTTATCTTCGAACTCGCGGAACAAGATTCCTTTCGGCCAGGTATCAGCGGTTAGCGCAACATCGCGGAGCTTGGGGTCAATACCGACTTTGTATGAAATAAAGTTCAGACGACTGCAGTCCAATCCTCGTTTGACGAGTGGAACCGCCTTGACTGTTTCTTCACATTGCAGGCAATCCTTCACAAGCTTTTCAATCGCGTCTGGTTTGACGCTGGGATGAATGCGCGACAGATATAACCAAAACGTCAGAGCCAATGATAAACGATTTGTTTGTTTTATTTACAAAATTGAACAAATGATGCGATCTCAGGAGGAGGTATCTCAGGGACATCATCAGGAAAGTAGGCTGAAGCCACAGCGATCTCAGTTTTACCCCTAGTAGTTGGTACCTCTACCATGACAGCCGCTTGGCACCATGAATTGGGAGTCGCCTGTTTGGAGGACTTTTACCACCGGATCAGGCAATCCGAATTAATATTCTTAGCTAATTGAAGGAACTGCTACCAACACTACACGGATATCTAGGCTGATCGAGAATAGAAATTAATATTGATGATCAACTTTTTTCGAACCCCAACAGTCTTTTTCATACATTGGTCTCTGATAAAAAAAACTTATCTTTCTTCATTTTGTCGTTTCAGACTCTTTGTGTTCCAATTCCTCGTGTTCTCTGTGCGCAGAAAGCTTTGACGAAGACGACGACGACGATGAAGATGATGACGGATCAGAACGGGAAAGTTCCCAGCTGCAGATGCCTCGTGCAGCGAAAATATCCAGCACCGATGCTGTCAGCTTTAAATCGTACTCCACCTCGTCAAGTTCGTCCAAATCATCCCAAATTAGGAACGGCGCTCTGAAACATCCACCCCTGCCCAAAACCACAACGGAGGGTGCCAGCAGCAGTATAGCGACCCGGACGGCCACCGCCAATGTTCGCCCAAAGTCCGAGTTCAGCAATGATCGACCACCGTTGCCGTATGTTCCGAAGAAAGCACCGACCACCACCATGCAGCGGAGCCAAACGGCAATGGCGTTGAAGTTGAGCAAACAGCAACAGTCCAGAATAGCTCAGACTAGGTTACGAGGAAAATCATTGAGCTCGAGTAATTTGCTCTCGGTCTCGGATAACACGTCCCCATACTTCGGATCGTCTGTCCAGAGAGGAAACGTGCGAGCTCGGTTAAATCCTCGAGAAAAGGCAGCTAAACTGTACGCTTCTCCTGCTAGCAGTCTATCGATGGAACAGCTCGACATATCCAACCGGAATTCAAGACCGTTCTACGTAGACTTTGTGGACAACCCAGCCGCTTCCAGACCACCTCCAAACGGCCAGCACGTCGTGATCGATGTGGTCCCAAAACCAATAGGCTCCCCAAATGCACTAAAATACCCTCCAACCAACATTCTCGATCAAACGATCGGCATTCCTCTAGTACAAGACGAGCCGGATTTCGCCCGGCGTCCTCGGAAACCTTGGTTCACCTCGCAGGCCCCACAGCCCCAGTTCCGAAGCATTCCGAACCCGTCCAACGCGAACAACGCTCCTCGAACTGTGATCCACCAATATCCACTCATTTCCGGCAACATTCCGTCCAAGTTCCAGTCGTCATCCAAGTTCAACCAACAACCTCCGGAAGTGGTCGACCGGTTACGGATGCCCCGACGGAAGGAACCAGCAGCATCCATCCTGTCCAACAGTACAAACTCCTCGCTGGCAATGGCAGGTCCATCATCGGCCGGGTTCCCACAACCGGGAAGTTCCTCCGCATCCTCCTCCTCCGCCAAAAAGGAAAGCGGCGAGAAGAACAAGGTCAAATTCTCCGACACCGTGACGGTGGCTGTCGTACCGGTGAGTGTCCTAAACCCACTACCTTTCCCTACGCAAATAGTCACAATCCGTTCTCTCACAGGAAATCCCTCGCAAGGACAAACAGGGCGAGAAATCCCGGAAACCCCCCTACAGTTCCATGATTGCCGATCCGAAACGGGAATTGGCGGAAAGTTTACCCCTGTGCCATCCAAACGATGACTATCTGAAAGATTTTACACCCATGCAGGGTAAGTTCTCCTCACCAAACAAGATAAAAGAGTCTTTATCATCAGTAACAGTAGTCTTTGTTCCAGAAATAATGAGCAATAGCAGTGATCAACATCAACATCAGCAGCAGCAGCAGCACCACCAACAGCTGGAAAACGCCGACAACGAGAACAATAAGAAGATACCCAACATCAAAGTGGTACATTTTGGTGTGGTGTAGCAACCGGAATTTGCCCGATGCGAAGGAAACGAATCGTCCTCCTAATCCGTCCAGTGAAGCTGTATCAGTATTTTTTTTAATGTTTATTATAGGGTATCGCGCTACTTGGGCGGTGGTTTTCTTCGTCTGTTATTTTCGTCTGTTTTCCACTGTAACTCGGTCAATTTTGAACCGATTGACTTGAAATTTTGTACACGGGTAGATACTATACCTATCTCACCGCATTCCAAGAATTGTGTCAATTGGTTCAAGATTGACTGAGTTATAGTGGAAAACAGACGAATATAGAAGCCACCGCCCAAGTAGCGCGATTCCCTAGAACATGTTTTCTTGTTATATAAAGATCTACATTCTTGTAAATATTCGAACCGTACTTAAGACCTCACGTATTTGTATATTTATTAGTATACAGGCAATAATATATAACAAAATATATTTTTAATTAAGTAATTGGCTTCTTTAGTGGTATTGAGATATTTCCATATTGTGAATCTGCACGCCAAACTGGGCAGAAATCCAGTTTTTTCACGAGTTTTGGTACTCGGGAGGAACCATTTAAAAACAATTTGAAGCTTGTATAGGAGCGATTTATTGAATCATTACTCGTCGGATTTTGTGTTGGTCAAAAAGTCTCTTTGAAATTGATTTTAGGTAGTAAAGTTCTAAAAATCAGAAAAAAGAGATACTCTTTTGTATAAAATTGAGAAAGGCATTACAAAAAATTGACATTGCTCTAGTTAGTATAATCACTTGGCGAAGCATCACAAAACCCAAAGGTGACCAAACCACAGTTACTGATTGAGATTCGCATAAAGTGTATGGGGGGATTAGGGGCATAATGGACACCCTAAGCAAATGAGTACATTAGGCCTGTAGCATATTATCAATTGGCTTACATACAACTTCAACTTGTTTCCTGCATATTTCAATCATTTACAGCAGGTGGAATTTCATTATTGTGAAGAAATAATGAATTGTAAACCTGTGCTTTTTGCGGCTGGCAGGAAAGGTACGGGGTGAAATGGACACCCCTGCATATTTTATGCTGTATCTTTGATAACATCGACCAGTTAAGTAATTTGCCTACGGAGATCGATACCACAGATATAATACTCCATCTTAAACGAGTTTACATAACATCAGAGTTAATTAAATAAACTTTAGGCTAAAATAATCGGATTGATTTTTTTTCAAACTCCTTAAAACCAGGGCTGGTAGCAACATCTGATGGTCAGAATAGTTAATTTAGTGACCAATTTCTCGAAAATAGTGACCAAATAGTGACTTACAGATAGCAAAAAAGTGACTAAATAGTGACTTTTGACACAAAAATACATGATCAGTGATTTAAAATTGTTCGACGAACTTGATTCAGAAAACCCCGGAGTATCCCATAATGAACATTTTCAAGAAAAAACTTTCACTTATTTCAAAATTTGTACAAAATTGCGTGTATATTCAAATTTCTAGCAAGAAAGTGTGCACAACTAGATGAGCATAAAGCTGATGAACGTCAATAGATGTGTTGATCAACATTAACTCTAAACTAGAGCACAATCGGTTTTCGACGAATTCGAGATAAACTGAATTATTTCAATAGTAGAACTATTGATAAACAATCAAAAATCTATTGATTTACAACAACACTTTTTGTTGCTTTTGAATAGTGTAATTTTTGTTCAAGTTATTGGACTATTTTCTGGATGATTTTCTGATTTTCTAAATAGATTTTGGGAAGCTATCATCTCGGAGATATCTCAAGGAGTTTTATTATTATTCATTCAAGACATACAAGGACTACAAAAGCATACCGAAAGACTTTTACCAACAGATATTTTCCAAATGCAGTGTTATTCTTTTTTTAGGTATTTTTTCAGAAAATATTTGAGGAGTACTGTAAAAAATATATTCCACATATTCTAAAGGGATTAAAAACCATCATTTTTCAGGATTGTATTTGTTAAATATATTTTAATGAATTTTATCAAGCTCAAAAAATCTGTTAGGATTTCATCCAGGAACTGCACTACAATATAACATGCAAGATCTTGTAAGGAATACATATAGAAGTTCATACATATGCATAAATAAACACAAGGCTTCCAGCGTGCTCACTGAACATTTTAAAGTAAACTCCGCCAAAAGTTTCATCAAGAGTTCTAAAAATGCCCAATTAATTTTGTCAATAATTTAAAGAAAAAAAATCAGTTTTTTTTTATTTTCCAGGAGCACTACAAACTCCTGTTTGAAGTTTAGTCACCTGAATCATATGTTAAAAACAGCAACATTAATAAGTTACTCTATAAAGGCGATCAATGAATTTGCGAACGTACCTTTATGGACTAGACATTTTATTGTCTCCAATAACACAAAGCTTTAGACACTATTTTAGATATCAACTTGTTCTACTCACTGACAAGATTTCAGGACGATGGAAACAGTTGAAAATAGTGACTTTTTAACAGAAAAAGTGACTTTAGTTGAAAAGTCTTGAAAATAGTGACTTTATAGTGACTTACACGAAAATAGTGACCAAGTCACTAAATAGTGACTCGCTACCAGGCCTGTAAAACGCCTAACAGTATGCAACGCGCGTACATCCATTCATAATTGCCAGTGTTCATTTCACCCCGAATCGACTACAACATTGAAATTGCTATTTTGAGTAAATTCTGATCAAAAATAAAATACTTCATGCATTGTTAAATCTGCGTATACATGTAGAATCTACATTGTAGATAAGCTAACAATTCACTTATTTTTTATGGTGGACACACTCAAACACTCGTAATACATACCTTATTCGCTGCTGCTTCGAAATTATAAGAAATCTACCATATGAACAACATATTTCAATTTCAATGATATTTTGGTTATTGATTGATTGATTTGTCTTTATTAAAGAGACTTTCAGCGCTTGGCTGTTTCGTCTCTCTATTTTGGTTATTTTAAAGGTATGGTAAGTGGGGGCAGGATGGGTCACCTAAGAAATGGATCCTTATAACTTTCTGAATATAAATCGCATTTCTCTGTATTCTACCACGACTCTCAGATACACTAGTCAGCTATGATATAAGAGTATAAAAAGGTTATAAAGTTTGAAACCTGCGTCTTGACAAACAATTTTCAAAACTTGACCCATCTTGCCCCACCTCATTTTAACGGGGGCAAGATGGGTCAGCTATAAGAAAACTCGATTTTCCTCCAACAAAAAATACTATATCTTCTAGTTTTTCTCTATACATCTAAGCTTCATAGACGTACAGATTACATGAAGAAAGTGTTGAAACATATCGGTAGATTATTCTCAGAACTAGAAGATTTTTGTTCGGGTAGCCATAAACGGACTTTGAAAACCTATATTTTTGAAGGAAAATTTAAAAAATATGTTCTCAAATTTTCAGTGCTCTCATCGCTTCGATAATGTAGGTCACAAAATAGCCTTTCCATGAAAAATAAAACATTTTCAAAAACTATGCAAACATACCGAAAAATTAGGGTGACCCATCTTGCCCCGTCTACACAATACACGTAGTTATATGGAATGTATAGCATAAGGAGTATTACGAAAAAATATTTTATTTTTTTCTGTGCGAGGAACGTATAGAATTTTCAAAACAATATACCATTTTTTTGTGTATCCCCGTCGTTCATCTGAGAAAATTATTGAAAGATTCAAAACTTATATTGTGCGATTGAAAACGGTACTGACCCATCTTGCCCCCTGACCCATCTTGCCCCCACATACCATATATACAGGGGATAGACAAAATGATCGGGACAGGCAAAATTTTCCCTTCTCAAAAAAATTTCAAGTAGCTGTAACTTTTCGAAAAGTGCATCGAATATTCTCAAATTTTTACTGTAAGTTGAACAACTATTTGTGTAACAGTGGACAAAATTTGAAAAAGATCGGGCCATACAGCACGAAGTTATAGGCATTTTAGAAAAAGTTATAATTATCCGATAGCCAACTTTGAGCTGTTATATCTCCGGGTTCAATGAACCGAATGCAATGAAATTTTGACCATTTATGACTTATATAATGAGCTTTGAAAAACTTTTGACATAACTTAAAATTCTTAACACGGAAGAAAATTATATCGATTAGACTATTTTTCTAATAAAACATCAAATTTTGTTAAGTTTCAACATCAAGATGCTAATTATAGTTCATTTAAATTCCCTCTGATTGCCTTCAATACAGATATGTTTTAAAGGAAAGTAACAACATCGGCAGCAATTCATTGAAAAAGTAATAGGATGCATATTAAAAATAGACCAATTTACTAAAAAATCATAAAATTAATCAGTGGCGTCGCGTAACCTCACTTTTTACCTGTGCACCGACCCTAAAACTTGCAATTGCAGGGGATTTATGATGAAAATCGAAATAGAAATGAGTGAAAGCATCTATTCTCGTAATTTTCTAATTATTACAAGCAAATTTGTTCAAAAAATTCATGAATTTATACTCGGTGCACAGGTAAAAAGTGAGGTTACGCGACGCCACTGAAATTAATTAAATCGCTATAACTTTTTCTCTTGTTAATAATTTCAAGTTGGGTCAAACGTTTTTCAAAGCTCATTATATAAGTCATAAATGGACAAAATTTCATTGCCTTCGGTTCATTGAATCCGGAGATATAACAGCTCAAAGTTGGCTATAGGATAACTCTACCTTTTTCTAAAATGCCTATAACTTCGTGCAGTATAGCCCGATCTTTTTCAAATTTTGTCCACTGATACACAACTAGTCGATCAACTTATAGTGAAAATTTGAGAATATTTCGACACTGATTTTTCATTTGGGCCTAACTGACATTTTCGAGTTCTCTTCATCGATCCTCTCTTTGTGTTATCACAGAATGTGTATTGAGTTTTACAAAGATTTTTTGGTTGAAATGCGAAGAAGACGACTACATGTTGCTATAGAAACAAAAAGAATAATGATTTTGTTTGTCTTGATCAAGTTATTAACGAAAGAGAGAGTCGACGAAGAGAAATCGATCTAATCAGTTAGGCCCTTATGAAAAATCATTGTCGATTTGATGCACTTTTCGAAAAGTTACAGCTAATTGAACATTTTTTAAAAAATGAAAATTTTGCTTATCCCCTGTAAATGGTTCTTTTAAAAAATAGAACATTGTCTTGTTCCTTTACACTTATGCATTGAAAGTTTAACATAAGAGTCAACGGTTTCGGCAAAAAACAGGGGTGTCCTTTATGCCCCTAATCCCCCTAGATAAAAATAAATGTATAAAAATTGGTACTCACGTTGTACAGATTTAGAATCGGCCGATCCACCATCAGGATTGCGGTTGGGCAACGTTTGCCTGATTCGTGCAAACACCGAATCAATCGAGTCGTAGAATATGAACGTTTCTGGAGACATACAGGGCACACGTTGTCAAACCTTTTCCTTGGAATTAAATGTAAAAGCCGACCTAGAACACTTCACTCGCACATATTTTCCGTAATTTACTTGAATTTTCATTTAAATAAAAGAGTAACAACACCACCGGATTCACGGACGATCACGAAAATAAAATTCGAATCCCCAAACAAAATCCCGGCACTGGAAATTCGCGCGCGCAAAGATAAAAATAAAGCTCTCCTTTTCAAAACGACGTAACACTTCAACAAACAGGGGCGTTACAAGGGACCAGAATCAATCACGGTCTGTTTGGTCTGTCAATCACAGAAACATCAAAAATTTTTTAGTTGATCTCGAAACATACATTTTTCAATAATACGAGAAACAAAAGATCTAGAAATGTCAGGAAGTTTTATATTTATGACACACATGTGATATTGATTGATGCACCAAGCGAAAAGAAGAAGAAGTTTTGACATCCAAGCGGAGTGCCGTCGATTAGATCCTCGTCGCTGATTGGTCGATGGATGTAAACGGCACACTGCTTGGATGTCAAAACTCTTCTTCTTACCGCTTGGTGCATCAATCAATTGTGGATTTGGAAGAAAACCGAAGAATGAGCATCGCTCAAACTTCACTGCATTACTAGCGAACTTAAGGGGAAATGAGACGAACTCACCATGGTAGTCAGAAGCATTTTTCCATGGTGAAAACAAAAACTAATTTCACACAAAATTCCGAACTTGCTAACTTATTGTACCCGTGCGCTTACTATTTTTAATAAATTAATACTTTTCAGTTTGCGTTTTCGCAAAAAAAAAGCCGATCGGTTAAGCGATCGACATTTGCGAAACAATTTTTCTAATAGTCCATTTTACGAGCCGATTTTATGAATGAATTTTGACAGGAGGTAGCGTCCAATAACCCGTGAAAACCAATAGCATCATCAACATTGTTGTCACTTCGTAAAATGGCTCATTATTAGCGGCTAGCGTACCGTTTCACCTTAACCACCAACACCACACGGTAAAAAATCTGCACGCTCGATGTAAGGGAAAATTCCTTTAACTATTCAACATCCCAATCATGATCAGCAATGTTTTTCCTTTGAAATCGCAATGCTGTCACTGTTGATTTCAGAACCAAAACAAACCCACCGGAGAAATTAACTGAAAATCACTTCGATTTGCACTACTGTATAAAGCAGTACGATCCAAAGTGAAAAGCTATTGGTTTGGTAATGACTGTTTTGGACATTAAGGTAAATATAGATGACAGGTGGTAGAAAGTGTTTCGCTTCGATACGCACCTCTTTAACAGATGTGAAGTAGTGTAGTGGGGAAACAGATGGTTGTGAATCTCATGGTCCTGGTATAGAATCTGGGTGTGATGAACACTTTTTTTTTTAAATTTTAGGTTTGAAATCAAAACATTGTCAACAACGAATTGAAGTGAATTTCCATTAACCCTTATGTGGCCGGCAGGGTACCCGGGTACCCAGCACCCATTTAAAATACACGGTGTAGAAAAAAGCAAAAAGTTTGCCGGCCACATAACGGTTAAAATTGAAGAGGCATTGAATGTTCTTTTTCGAATGATATTTAATTGATAACAAACTGATTAGACAGTAGTGCGAATTCAAGTGCCAATCAGTTCATATCAGAGTGCAGATTTTTTACCGTGCACATGCTCACTCACGAAAAATTTGGCGCGCTCGCACTGACAGACGCCCAGGTAGGATAAAGTCGTGATTGTCGACACGGCGTCGGACTGAAAACAAAAACATCAGGGATGCATGTCGGGTCGGATGAGGAATGACAGAAAGTTCGCTGAAAACTTCGCTTCGCTAGTGCAACTGGCGAACTCCGATTTGGTGCTGCGAGGTCAATACAAGAATCACTGTACAGTAGCAGTTATCGAACGTCTAATGTACCGCGTTACAGCTCTGAGTGGGTAGTTTCCGTTTGATCCCGGCCAACCCACTGACAGGCATTGTTGTCAACATCTCTTGTGTTTAAACGGCCCCAAAATGTGCGGATCAAACGAAATTGGGCCCCTCACTACTGTCACTCCATGTTATAGGTATAGGCTTGTCAATGGCGTGATCCAGGCAGAAAATTGTAACCCACATATTTTATTCAACTAATTGTCTTCATAAACAATGAAGTTGATCAATGTTTGAATAGTTGTAACCGCAACGTTTAATCATACTAATTATTTTGCTAGTCTGTCAGTAATTTACGGTGTTCGGTGTTGTGTTGTAAGATTGGTATCGCTTCGAACTTTTTTTTATTTGAACGTCCAAATAAGTGAACTTTATTTATTTTCACTGCTCCTGTTTTGTGTCGGGAGGAGAATGTGTAAAACTTGTGTATCTCCAGGCAGCTATAAGATATGAACATAAGGAAGATAAGCCCGGTTTGACCGGCGGCAACAAAGTGGATAGAGTAGATTGTCAATACTAAACAGAGGAGCCGCCCAGGATCCACTTCAGCTGCTTTTTCTGGTGTTTTTGTTACCGATTTTGCTGCCGTTGGAGCGTGTAGTGTAAAGGTAAGTCAAAATGTTTTTAAAAGTGTGAAGAGTGCGATATTTAGAGCTGCTGCAAGAAGTTTGTTTGGTCTTCAAGCTTGTAGCCGCGGTTGCTCTTTTTAGGCTCCTAATCAACAATCGTGTTTACAAAAAGGGGCAGGGCGAACAACGATAAATAAGTGACACAGTACCACTGCTAATCAACATTGCTTGAATAAAAGTGTAACATTTGTATTAAAGAAACATGGTAATATCTTGTTGTTAAGCTATATCAGTGAAGTTGAATAAAATGATCAAGCAAAAGTTGTTAAACTTTAAATAGGCTACTTGTTCCATTGAAGATCTTATGTGGAATAACGGCATCTAATACGTTGGAAGCAGCTTGTATTCTATCATTATTAGAGCACTATTGGACAGATGATGTGAATATTTAAGCAACTGTTTTTAAACTTTTATACCATTGGTTATTCAATGAGCAGAAATATGTTTAACTAACGTGCAGTTTCCACTGCATGAAACATTTATTCGCCATTTTGTTCAACATAAACTCTTGTACAACTGTCGGCGCCTTTGTAGCACATTTAATCAACTGACATGCTTATTAATGATTTTGAATTGTTACTTGGGAAAATCGCTCCCGAGTATGTTCACAACAAAAACGGTAGGAATATTTTTGTCTCATTCTATTCACATCGTGATTTTCGCATTGTTTTACAACTAAAACTCAATTCTGAGGTTTGCAAGAGTCTTAGGGTAAAAAATATAATTTGAACATGTATATAATTTGGACATGCACTGCGATGTTTGTCTTGTTCCGGAGAGCTCATTAAAGTAGATACTTCTGAATATCGATTATTGGATCAAACAAACCCTATTCTGATGACTTACGTTGAAAATACGCTTAACAACTAAGAATTTTCTTCACCATTATCGAAAATGTAAATTGTTTCACTAAAACCCCTCAAATGCACAGGTATGCAAGACGACATACACTTCACAGTCACATGCAATATTCACCCTAAAATCGTTGAAATAATAATTGTAAGAAATTTAAATGCCTTATTGCAATGAAAAACGTTCAATAAAGAAGCATTAAGCAGCTAATCTCTTAACATTCATTTAGAACGCCCAAAATAGGTGTTGTCCAAAATACATTACAAATTTTCTACTGTAAATATATTTTGGTCATCTGACGATCTACATGGGGAAGCTGTGCGATTGCATACTTGGAGGCGTATTCTGTGGGTCTGACGATATTTTCTCGATTTTAACAAAAACTGTAATAGTTATCAATATAAATGCCTGTTAAGCGAAGAAATTTGATTGTTTGCAAGAAAATATGTGTTAATGTATGCTACTTCCATGATTTAGCAGTATCCATGGCTAAACATTGAGATAATTGCCCTGTCCAAATTATATATGCATGAGGGTGTCCAAAACATATATTCGGTGTCCAAAATGCAATTCTAACAGGCGATTGTAAATTGTGATTTTCTCAGCTTAAAATGCTTTCGTTAAGGTTTTTGTCACCAGGAACGCAAAGTACAATCTATTATAAGCGTATAAGTAACTTTGCAAAATAATCAATTGCTTTCTAAGGTAGCTAGGGGACAATTTTTCCAACGTTGTCCTCAGCCTGTCCAAAATACATGAATTACCCTATTCCGTCCAAATGCTTATGAATGCGATAATGTGGGCCGAAAATTTCAGCAGAAATGCCGGAATATCAGTACACGCACGACAAGCGATGTTTGTTTTATTGCTCTCATCGCCTGACATGCGTTTGTTGCGGAGCGCCTTTGTTACCAACATGCACCGCTTAGGACAAAGCGTTTGTTTTTTGGCGTGATCCGTTTTTCGTACCCTGTCCGTGCGAGAAGCCAAATTTGGGTTTTTTGCCGTTTACTCAAAAGTGGGTTTATTTCAACCCACTAAGGTACAGTAGACGTTCGCTCGGTGCAAACGCTTTAACTGCAATCCTTTTTAACTGCAAGTCCGCTAAGTGCAACAATTTTGCAGTTATCGCACCGCTATCCGTCAAAATGAAATGTCAACAGCAATGCGATGTTTTACGCATGCACTTTTATTGCAATGCGATGTTTTTCGTATGCAGCATTCTGCAACAACTGACAGTTATGTGACGTCTGTCAGTTGTTGCAGTTATCGAATTTCATTCGGTAAGTGAAACGTAAACATGTTGCACTTATCGAACGTCTACTGTACTTCGAAAGTCGACGCTAGGTAGAAAGAACTTTGCGATGCACACTCAGATTTGATTACCGAACTCGGTAAAATTTTACTGGGTTTTTGAACAGCAGAGTTAACTCAGTAAATTTTTTTTATTACCGAACACTCAGTAAGACAAAAATTTGCAGAGCTGTCAAAAAATACCGATTTAGTCAGTAAACTTTACCTGTCAAAAAATACTGATTTTCGGTGAACTTTTTTTGTTTACAATGGTTTGCTGAGCATTTCAGTAATAAATTTCGTCCGAAATTCCCCCTTCTGCGAATTTTATTTCAATTACAATGGAATGGGATTTTTAGCATCTGCGTCATCTTCATATCTGGTTTACAATCTCCTGCTGGAACATTTACTCGTTCCCAATCATTATTGGCCAGCTACTTATCATGAATATTCGATTTTGATTCACTGTGTTGAAGAACTGGACAAGATTTCCTCCAGCTCTGGTTAGGAGGAAGTGCCATCGATCAAAACCTCAAGTGAAGATATCACTTGATATTACCTCGGATATCAATATCTACATACTTATTGTTAGCTGACCCTGCTCTGCAGCATCAGTGAATCGAAACAAACTTGAGTATTATTGATAAATAGCTTACCGCGAGTAACAGCCTTTTTTATGAGTTCCATTTTACAAGAATATGGGCAAACCGTAAATCTTCTGGTTCTTCGCTCACATTCCAGCTGTGACAGTAATGTTCGCGCGCAATGCAATGTTTTGGTTTCGCGTTACTGAAATCTCAGTATTATCCGATTTTTACTGAAAACAAGGTTTCTGATATTACTGACTTTTTCGTGCTACTGACTTCTGTACGGTAAACTTTAGATACTACCGTGTACTCAGTACTTCGCATTACCGAGTCCACCAAAATGTAAAAACAAATACTGAAAATCAGTTGCTTTCCAACAGAACTGCTGAAACTTCGGCAATATTATTGATTTACAGTTTGAACTCAGTTAAAAAAATTACCGAACAGAGAAGCCGCGGTTAAGTGTGTGGGTTACAATTTTCTGCCTGGATCACGCCATTGACAAGCCTATACCTATAACATGGAGTGACAGTAGTGACATTAGGGGCCCAATTTCGTTTGATCCGCACATTTTGGGGCCGTTTAAACACAAGAGATGTTGACAACAATGCCTGTCAGTGGGTTGGCCGGGATCAAACGGAAACTACCCACTCAGAGCTGTAACGCGGTACATTAGACGTTCGATAACTGCTACTGTACAGTGATTCTTGTATTGACCTCGCAGCACCAAATCGGAGTTCGCCAGTTGCACTAGCGAAGCGAAGTTTTCAGCGAACTTTCTGTCATTCCTCATCCGACCCGACATGCATCCCTGATGTTTTTTTTTCAGTCCGACGCCGTGTCGACAATCACGACTTTATCCTACCTGGGCGTCTGTCAGTGCGAGCGCGCCAAATTTTTCGTGAGTGAGCATGTGCACGGTAAAAAATCTGCACTCTGATATGAACTGATTGGCACTTGAATTCGCACTACTGTCTAATCAGTTTGTTATCAATTAAATATCATTCGAAAAAGAACATTCAATGCCTCTTCAATTTTAACCGTTATGTGGCCGGCAAACTTTTTGCTTTTTTCTACACCGTGTATTTTAAATGGGTGCTGGGTACCCGGGTACCCTGCCGGCCACATAAGGGTTAATGGAAATTCACTTCAATTCGTTGTTGACAATGTTTTGATTTCAAACCTAAAATTAAAAAAAAAGTGTTCATCACACCCAGATTCTATACCAGGACCATGAGATTCACAACCATCTGTTTCCCCACTACACTACTTCACATCTGTTAAGGGGCTGTCCATTAATTACGTAAGGGAAATTTTACGATTTTTCGACACCCCCACCCCCCCTTGTAAGATTTTTTGTATGAGAACCCAAATATTTTTGTATGGCGCGTAAGATTTCTCAAACCCCCCCTCCCCCCACAAACCCTTACGTAATTAATGGACAGCCTTTAAAGAGGTGCGTATCGAAGCGAAACACTTTCTACCACCTGTCATCTATATTTACCTTAATGTCCAAAACAGTCATTACCAAACCAATAGCTTTTCACTTTGGATCGTACTGCTTTATACAGTAGTGCAAATCGAAGTGATTTTCAGTTAATTTCTCCGGTGGGTTTGTTTTGGTTCTGAAATCAACAGTGACAGCATTGCGATTTCAAAGGAAAAACATTGCTGATCATGATTGGGATGTTGAATAGTTAAAGGAATTTTCCCTTACATCGAGCGTGCAGATTTTTTACCGTGTGGTGTTGGTGGTTAAGGTGAAACGGTACGCTAGCCGCTAATAATGAGCCATTTTACGAAGTGACAACAATGTTGATGATGCTATTGGTTTTCACGGGTTATTGGACGCTACCTCCTGTCAAAATTCATTCATAAAATCGGCTCGTAAAATGGACTATTAGAAAAATTGTTTCGCAAATGTCGATCGCTTAACCGATCGGCTTTTTTTTTTGCGAAAACGCAAACTGAAAAGTATTAATTTATTAAAAATAGTAAGCGCACGGGTACAATAAGTTAGCAAGTTCGGAATTTTGTGTGAAATTAGTTTTTGTTTTCACCATGGAAAAATGCTTCTGACTACCATGGTGAGTTCGTCTCATTTCCCCTTAAGTTCGCTAGTAATGCAGTGAAGTTTGAGCGATGCTCATTCTTCGGTTTTCTTCCAAATCCACAATTGATTGATGCACCAAGCGGTAAGAAGAAGAGTTTTGACATCCAAGCAGTGTGCCGTTTACATCCATCGACCAATCAGCGACGAGGATCTAATCGACGGCACTCCGCTTGGATGTCAAAACTTCTTCTTCTTTTCGCTTGGTGCATCAATCAATATCACATGTGTGTCATAAATATAAAACTTCCTGACATTTCTAGATCTTTTGTTTCTCGTATTATTGAAAAATGTATGTTTCGAGATCGACTAAAAAATTTTTGATGTTTCTGTGATTGACAGACCAAACAGACCGTGATTGATTCTGGTCCCTTGTAACGCCCCTGTTTGTTGAAGTGTTACGTCGTTTTGAAAAGGAGAGCTTTATTTTTATCTTTGCGCGCGCGAATTTCCAGTGCCGGGATTTTGTTTGGGGATTCGAATTTTATTTTCGTGATCGTCCGTGAATCCGGTGGTGTTGTTATTGCTTTTTTCACTGAAAATTTTCCTTGCTTCGCTGAACAACGTGACGTTTTCTTCCAGCGAAGGCTTACGCGATACAGAAAACCGCTGAATTTCACACTAACACTGCAGAAAATCTGTCAACAATAACTCAATACACATGCATTTTCAGCGAAAAGATCTATTTGCGTGACAACAATCCACTCCCATGACTACCGGGCGGCCGCCGTCAAATATCAGGATTGCCAACTGTCCGGCGACTGCTGTCAGTTTTCTTTGTCGCCGAATCTGGCGCTGGGTCTTTGGCGCGGAAACCCAAAGGTGGGAATAAAATTTTGGGGTTTGCGCGCAATACTCGTTTATTTAGGGTGTGAACCATTTCGCTTATTCGTTTAACTTTTAGTTAAAATTTGACATTTCGATAGTTATTTTGAAAATAACCCTACTCCCGAGCAGGGTTAGTCTTGACAGTTCGATAGTAATTTTTTGTTCGCAATGATTTGGCTGCGTACTGTATTTTGTTCCAAATAACTACTCGTCTGTCAAATTTCAAATGGACCGCCGTTGTGGTTATTTTTTAACTTTTCGATGGCAAATAACTATCCAAGTGTCAAATTTTAACTAAAAGTTAAACGAATAAGCGAAATGGTTCACACCCTTAAATGAAAATTCAAGTAAATTACGGAAAATATGTGCGAGTGAAGTGTTCTAGGTCGGCTTTTACATTTAATTCCAAGGAAAAGGTTTGACAACGTGTGCCCTGTATGTCTCCAGAAACGTTCATATTCTACGACTCGATTGATTCGGTGTTTGCACGAATCAGGCAAACGTTGCCCAACCGCAATCCTGATGGTGGATCGGCCGATTCTAAATCTGTACAACGTGAGTACCAATTTTTATACATTTATTTTTATCTAGGGGGATTAGGGGCATAAAGGACACCCCTGTTTTTTGCCGAAACCGTTGACTCTTATGTTAAATTCCATAGACTCGCGGAGACATGGTTGAGCAATACGATTTTAGTGTGTTTTACCGTGAATTTAGAGTGTACCGAGCGAATATGACGTCACGCAATCCATTGTCGCTATTGAAATCGTGACGTCATGCTCGTTTGGCTACACGAACTGCAGCCTCCTGTCACCGCAATACTGCCCCACAGGAAAATAACGAGCCAACATCTCTGGTTCCCACTTCCAGCCGCCTCGTTGAACATAATAGCGGCGGCTCGGCGGCTTGGTTCCCCATGACAGCGCAAAGTTTGTAAACAAACATGATTCCAGGAGCAAAAATCAAGAGCGGCGAAACTTTTTTTCGCAACCAATTTTTTTTCACCTTTTAAAATTGTTAGTTTAAGCAAAACATGATTTTTAATTTCGCAATTATTTATTTAAAAATGAAGTCGTAATAGTATCAGCTCGTCTTCGTCAAAGGAATAAAGTTTTCATAAAATTTATAATTGTTATTAATATGATTCAGCCACAGTCAATAATCGTTCCTGGATTTTGATGCTGACCTCAAAAACATGGCCGCGTGACAGGAGGCTGACGAACTGACATTTCGTTTGGCTACAGTTGTCTTCGCCTTCGCGATTCTATGGAATCTATAGTGTCTATAGTAGTGACCGGCAGTGGTGGAAAGCATCATGCGCTTGACGTGATTTTTGGTTCGCATCAAACACAATCTTTGCTCACGCGCTCGCGAACCCAAAATGAGAGAACGGTTCACGATTTCCGGGATCGACGAACCAACACAAAACAAATGTCAAACGAGCAGGATCGCAGTTGGTTCGCCAGAAGGATCACAATGTAGAACACTTGGTTTGTTGCCATTTTGTGTACACTTAAAGGTAATTAGTTGGGTGTTTTATGATTATACTGGTCAGGTACCATTCCAATGAATGACATCGACGAAAAAGTTTACCAACATTTGATTTCATAACAGAAATATCGGCCGCGAACCTCAAAAATAAAAAAAAAACATCGCGCTTGCAAAAGATGCGATGCACTCGTTGGCGTTCGTGTCGTACGATCGTGTGCCGCAGACGTACGAACACCATCGCACAGCAAAGGTTTGCGATGCGATGGCATTTTTTTGTAGCGCGTAAGCACACGTTCGCGATCAATTTCCACCACTGCATGCAAACCAACGGAATTCATTTTTTAATTTGAACTTCTAGTAACCCTGTGGGCATCGAAAAACACACAGCTGGTAACCATTTTTGCTGTTTTGTTTTGATTCTGCGTTCCGTTTCACCATGTTTCACCTCGTTCCATGAACAGCATGACGTTTGAACCATTTTTAGTTTGAACGATGTGCAGATTAGAGGGGGTCAAATTAAAGTGTTCAAATTAGATGAGGTCAAACCAACGGGGGTAGACGGTAATGCTATTTCAGCTATAGAAAGAACGAATAATTGAGTCAAAAACGTTAACTATGCTCCAGTGACAAGTGTTTGACAATTTTATTGTCCCGTTAAATACGGGACGGATGGTCAGTAGCGTGGGACACAAAAAGACATTTTACTCCTGTACACTTTTTGAGTTCCATTTTGGTCCCATATCAACTGTGCAAAATTTCAGATCGATCGGAGAAACTATATTTTAGCGCCAGCTATTTTAAGTTTTCATACGTTTTAGTATGGGGAAAATCACTTTTTCAGAGAAAAATCGCCACAGGTGGTCCCTCAACCCCTAAAAATATATCGATGAATGATTTCTGTTGAAAATTTTACGAGGAATCAACCCTCAGAAGACCGCAAAGCGATCTAAGGCATGTGAAAAAAGTTATTGACTGAAAACCGGATGGCATGCAAACGCTGTTTAACATGTAAGGAATAACAATAAATAATAAAATCTCGTTATTTTATCGATCGGGTGAGGCCTAATAACTTTTTCCAGGAACGTCGCATCGATTTTATGTCTTCAGAGGTCTGATTCCTAGTGAAGTTTTCTACAGAAATCATTCATCGACTTATTTTTAGGGATCTAGGGGTGACTCCTAGCGATTTTTCTTTGTAGGAGTAAAGTTTCCCCATAGTAAATCGTATGAAAAACTAAGAATGGCGGGCGCTAAAATATAGTTTTTCCGATCGATCTGAAATTTTGCACAGGTGATATCAGGCCAAACATGTCTAAAGGTCCAATCTGCAAAAGAGAGGCTCTCTTTGGTTTCCCTCTCTTTCGTTAATATCTCAGCTGTTTATTTGTATTATGATTGTCTCCTTGCATTGAACGATGGTCAACACAATCGTCTTTTGATTTGTACTGCAAAAATAGTTGAAAAGTGTACCATTACATTGCAATAATTTAAAGAGAAACTGAACAAAGAGAGCCTCTCAAATGCAGATAGGACCTATTGAAATGTTTGGCCTGATATTGTACCAAAGTGGAACTCAAAAAGTATACAGGAACTTGAGTTTTTCCATTTTTTATATTTTCCCATATAAACCGTGTACCAGGCTAATGGTCAGTTAAATACGGGACGGAAGTGGCAAACACAAGTGCCGAACAAGCGTCTTCTGATTAATAGGCCTATTTCCGAAAAAAAAAAGGCACAAGACCTCTTAGGTCCTTTTTAAAAGTTGCTCTAGAACTCTTTGAACTCACATGATGTTTTCAGAGCCGGGTAAACTGAACGAACGATCTGACATCGTTTTGACAGCTGTCTTTCGTTCAGTGTTTGATGTTTTCGTTCGATCGAAAAGCCGGTGACCGATGAATCGAAACCGGAACCTCTCTACCCAATGAGAGTATATTACAGGTGGGGAAGAAGATACTTCGTGTGCGTGAGATCCGTGTCTGGTGCAAAACATGTCACTACTACATGCAAAGCGTGCTTCCATAAGAACGCGTGTCAAATAGTGACGTCACTATTTGTGTTTACATTTTTCTTTGCTTACTAATACATAGCCATTTCTTCTTCTTCCCCACCTGTAATATACTCTCATTGGTGTTTGATGTTTTCGTTCGATCGAAAAGCCGGTGACCGATGAATCGAAACCGGAACCTCTCTACCCAGTGCAGGCAACGTTGCGACGTCAAAACATACCTGAAAGTTGTTCGCTTCGTTCGTTCGTTTGTGGCTCTGCTGTGTAGCTCGTCGTCTCGTCGTCGGCAGCCATAAAATTTTCGCGAGAATTAAAACTCCGCCGCAGGAAAGTCTGGAAATTGTACGCTCATTTTTCCGTTGTATCCGGGTGAACGGTTCGTTTTGGTACGCGAGTCGCGAGTTGGTGTGAAAAACAAGGTTGAAATCAAGTGAAATCGATACTGACGGAGTGGATTAGTCAGTCAGGTCAGCATCCGAAAGCGAAAGCCGCAAGCAGCAGCAGCAAAGAAGAACCATCGTCGCCCGTTCGACATTTTTTTCAGTGTCCAGAGTAGTGATATTTTTTTCGTTTTTGATTTGGGAGAAAGCTAGCCTCCAGCATTCAGCTTAAATGTCAGAACCTCAGTCTTCGTTGCTGCTGAAAAAACAGTTAGCAGGTAAGAAAGTGAGGCCCTTTTCGCGTCGTCATATGGAATCGAAAGAAAGGGAATTGGGGTCGGGTAGAAAAGAATTCCGAGTTTCGGTTTTCCGGGGGAAGGTGGAGGGGAAATTCGCTGTCTGGCATTTTTTTTATATTTTTCTTGCGCATAATGACCTTTTTCTTTCGGTATATCTGGTAGCTTCTGTGCCCTCTTTGTACGGCTAAAAATAAGCAGAGTGTCGGGTGTCTGTTGACAGTGCTGCTGCGGTGGGACAAACGCAGAACCGACGTCAAACCCAAAATTTTGGTGAGGGTGCATCGCATTATACGACGCAGACGGGTAGTTCATCTCGCACCTTGCCCTGTATCGATTCCAGCGGGATCGGACCTTTTTTTTCGAGAAGCAGCTGCCGTCGACACAAAGCGGGGTCAATTATCTCTCCCCGGTTGTTTGTGTGTGCGGGTACCTATCGTCTTCTACGCATACAGTCGTCATTCCTGTGGCCGTGGTCGGACAGGTTCAGGACAAGGTGGACAACGAACCGGCACGAAAGTCCACGAAAAAGCAAAGAGCGAAAAGAGAAAATCAATGTGGAACGAAATGAAGGAAGATTGCGGCAGACGCAGAATAAAAATCAATATCAGTCAGCATTATTCATTCTTTGCCTGCTCATCGTTCCTCCGTCTGCCTGCCTGATTGCCTACGAAGACGAGCCGGTCGGTTGAAGGTACAGCCTACATAACGTCCTACGACGATGAGGCTTACATCCATAATTTGAGGCTCCTGTAAAATAATAGCGAAGCATCATTTGCAGGGAGAACCTGTCTGTCGGGAAATATGGATAAATTAGTGATTCAGGATGATGACTTTGAAGTACAGTTTGCTAGTAAAAATTGTAAAAATTTCTACGTGTTAAAACGGAACGGTTCAAAACTCGTCCCTGTCCTCTGGTGCACTGGCTTCTCATTTCTTCCGCTACCTGAAGCCTGATTACCTGCGTTCATTGTGCCCAGGTGTTCGTAGAAGTGCTGCTTCCATTGTTTTTACTTATTCCTTTAATTGGAAGGCTCGGGCTTCCACCTTTTGATCATCTCACGTTGGTCCATCAAGATAATAGAGTTAATAAACTATAGAGGACGAATGTCGCTGCTGTTCCCTTTGTTCTCGCTCGCAAACATGTCGGGTATCTATCTGTCAAACTGCATACTTTTTCGCTTTGACACTTATAGCCCGGCCTATCTCCGCCAGCAAGAGATGTTTCGGCAGCGACGCCAGCGACATTCTTCCTCTATAGTTTATTACCTCTATTATCAAGATGTTCCCATCCTTATGCCTGCACCAGGGGCCCTACATAGGCTAAACAAAAAACGTGACTGGGATGGGGATGGGACCTCCCTTCAACATCGCTGAAATGCCAACGATGTGTATACCAACCGCAACACGTGAGGGGTAGGCGGTAGGTATCGTCTCTCTAAAGTTTTAGCTAATTTTACCTGGCAAGCAGGGATGCCAGGTGAAATTTTCGAATGTCTTCGCAAGGCACGTTGAAATGTCTTCACATGTCTTCACACACCACATGTGGCTTTGGTATAAAACTAATGTTGAAAATCAAAATTTATGCTATGTTCTCACTAATGCGTGATGAGCTTAATGATGACATCTTATATAAAGAAAGGCGTTGTAATTCCTCCAAGAGTCTGAAATCCCTTCAAGAGTTTCTTCTGGGATTCCTTCAGTTTTTTTTGTGATTCCTGACAAAGCTTCCTAACAAATTTATTAAGTTCACCGGGAAGTCTCTACAGACATTCCTACAGAAGTACCTCGGGAATTACTTTCCAGATATGCTTCTCTAGGAGTCTTCGAGAAATTCTCCAGGAGTTTCTCGGGAATTCGTCCATGGCTTCCCCAAGAATACCATGCAAATTCCTTAAGAACCTTCGAAGAATTCTTGCAGCATTTGGGGTAGAATTCCTCCAGGATTACACAGGGAATTTCTCCATGATTTTACTGAAAATATTAACATAATAATACATAACATAACATAATAACATAACATAACATAATAATAATAATAATAATAATTACATAAATTATTCGAAAATTCCCTCCTGAACTTCCATGAAATTTACTTCGAGTTTTCCAAGAAGTCTTCCAGCAATAATGCATGGTTTCCTCAGGATTTCCCTCGAATATTTCAAGGGTTTTCCAAAAATTTCTCAAGAAGTTCCTCGGATTTATTTCTACAAAAAATCCTTCTGAATATCCTCGCGAATTCATCCTGGAATCCCTTGGAAATTTCTCTAAGTTTCCTTGGAAATCCCACCATCAGTTGTTTAGAAATTCCTGCAAAAAAATCCAGGCAATTTCTACAAAAGTCCCAGAGAGTGTAGTGTATCTTGGAGCTCCAAGGAAATTCCTTAATGAGTTTCATGAAAATTTCTCCACGAGTCTTAGAAAATTTCTCCAGGAATTTCCCGGAAATCCCTTAGAAGCAACCGAAGTATTGCTGCAGTAATTTCACAGGGAATTTCTCAACGATTTTTTTTTTAATTAACTACATAAATTATCCGGAAATTTCATCTACAACATCCACGAAATTTACTTCAGAAGTCTTCCGAATACTCCTCCAGCAATAATGCATGATTCATCGGATTTATATCCAAGAGTTTCTAAAAAACTCCGGAAATTCTTCCAGAAGATCTTCGGGAATTCATTCTTGAGCTCATATGGAATTCCTCAACGAGTTCTTCGGGAATTCCTCCAGAGATAATTGGGAATTTCTGCAGTAGGGTCTCGGAAATTCCTTTAGAAGTTCCTCGGGAATTCATCCAGCAGTGTCAAGTGTCTTCACGAAATTTTCGGGAATTCTTCCACAAGTTCTTCTTGAATTTTTCCAGGAGTTCTACGGGAGCTCTTCCAGAAGTATTTCGGGAATTCCTCCAAGAGATCCGCGGGAATTCCTAAAGTAGAAATCCTCGGGAATTCCTCCAGGAGTTCCTCAGGAATTCATCCAGAAGATCATCGGACTTTCCTCTAGGAGTTCTTCGGGAATTCCGCCATGAGTTCTTCGGAAAATTCTTCCAGGAAATCCACGGGGAGTTTCAGGAGTCTCATGGAAATTCATCCAAGAGTCCCCGAGAATTTCTCCAGGAATTTCCCAGGAAATTCCCTCCAGCATTTCCTTGAAATTTACTTCAGAAGTTCATCAAGAACTCCTCCAGCAATAATGCATGGCTCTCTCCAGGTGTTCCCTAGTACTTTTCGTGTTTTTTCTCGAAAATTCCTAAAGAAGTTTCTCGTATTTATTTCCACGAATTCTACAAAGAAATCCGAAAATCATCCAGGAGTTCCACGGGTATTCCTCCCGGAATCTCTCGAAAATTCCTCCAGTATATCCTCGGAAATACCTCCAGAAGATCCTCGGGAAATCGTCCTGGAGTTCATCGAAAATTCCTCCAGGAGTTATTCAAGAATTCCTCCAGGAGGTCTTCGGGAATTCATGCAGGAGTTCCTCGAGAATTATTCAAGAAGAGCTTCGGGTAATCCTTCAAGAAGATCTTCGGGTAATTCTCCAGAAGATCCTTAGGGATTCCTACTGGAAACTCCACCTCGGGAATTCCTCCATAAGTTTCCGAAAATTCCTCCAGGAGTTCCTCAGAAATTTCGTCAGGAGTAAGTGGAGATATCCATAGGAACATCCAGTTGAACTTCTGATAAACTCCTGAAAGTCCTCCTCCGTGGAAGTTTCCCCGAGAAAATGCTAGAGGGATTCTCGAGGATCCCCTGGAGAAATTCCCAAGGAGTTCTTGGAGAAATTTTTGGGGGGAAGGGGGGGGGGGGGTTCTGATCAAAGTCTATGCTCCTTACAAATTTCAAAATTTTTGTATGGACAAAAGTCTACTAGGGGGGAGGGGGGGGGGGGGTTGGGGTCTGAGATGGCCAAATTTTGGTCTACATGGTTTATGAACAGCCCCTTACAGCGGTTACATGATTGTCGCAGTTTTATCTTCTGGGTCGCAGATTTCTAGAGTTAATGAACTGGTTGCTATTTTCGCGGGTTTAGCTGAGTTAAAGCATGAAAGAAGCGGATTCCTGAGCTTAAATCTCGTTTTACAATTTTCTGTTTCAATGAAAATGAAAGTTTTTAAATTAATACATAATAGGTTTTAGATGTTTCTCAGGGTGTCTACTACCTAGAAAAACCTGGAAAACCGGGAATCCTCAGGGAATTTTATTTAACAGGGAAAACCTGTAATACTTTGGGAATTTTCATAAACATTGGATCGTATATTAGAGAACTTCACTATTTGATCTACTCAGAAGAAGAGTAAAATTCACTATATTGTTGGTTTTGTACCCATCCAGAAAATCGGCTATGAGGACTTTTCCAGATATTCTGCCAGTGGTTTCTTCCTGGAGTATCTTTGAAATTATCTTTTGTAATGCCTGCTTGGATTTCTCACAAGACTCTTTTCGTATTTTTTATGCGTTTTAACTTGGTACTCCTTTTTGAATTCCCCGTAGATTCTTCCGGATTTCTACCAGTTTGTTTTTCAAGATTTGAATATTTATTTCCGGGTGTCATCAAAATTCCTGAATTCCGATCGCTTTATCCGGGATTTTTTTGCAGCGATTATACATAATTTCTTCCAGAGCTTTTTCTGGTATTGCTCACAGTTCCCGCAGGTTTTTTCCAGGATTTATACCGAAATCTACACAAGAATTTATCTCAATATAATATATTGAGATATATAGATCCCGAGAGAAACACTTACAGAGATTCCGCGACAACATCTGTGATATATATTGAATATATATCACAGATGTTGTCGCGGAATCTCTGTAAGTGTTTCTCTCGGGATTCCTCTTGAAGGCACGATTTCTTCCAGTGTTCCTTCTAGGAATTCTCCAGGAGATCTTCCCGGGATTTCGCCCAGCGTTGCTACAGGGGTTATTCCTGTGATTTCTATTAGAATTCTTTCAAGGGTTTTAGGAGTTTTTCCTTAGTAATTCCTTTCGGGATCCTGCAGTCATTCCAAGGTTATTCCTGTATATTTTTTTTCAAGAAACATCCGAAAGCTTTTTTCTAGAGTTTCTCCTTAAATTTCTACAAAAGTTTCAGCTGGGATAAAGGATCTCGCTGGATTTCTTTTGAAGTTTCTCATGATATCTCTTAGAGTTTCTCCTGAGTCATTTCTCAGAGAACTCCTTTCGGTGTTGGTACTGGAATGTCTCTCAGGGTTCTGGGAATAATCCCAGGAGAGAATATTAAGGAAATTTAGGGGGGAACTCTAAAAAACTCAAAAAGAAATCCCGGGAAGAGCTACGGGTGAAAGCCCTCGAGGAAATCCAAGATTCATATTGGAAAGAAATCACAGGAAGAGCTTCTGCAAAAATCCCGAGAGAAACTGTTGGAAAATTATCCCAAAACCAGTAAGACAAATTCCCGGAAGAACACATTTTTGGCAGGAACTTTGGGAGGAATCCAGCGAGAAATTATGGAAGAAATTCCGGAGGGTACATAGTCGTCCAAAGCCCCCGTGAAAAACTCCTGCTGAAATCCTGGGAGGAACTGTGGTAGAAATCCCAGGAACAACAATCAGAAATCCCAACAGAATACCGAAAAAATCTCGGTAATAACTAGGGTAAAAATTTACTTCATCGCATGCACTAATATTCGTCTCCTCAGAAAAAAAAATATCAAATCGTTACAGATATTCTTACTTACCTTTGCCGATGCCTCATTAGATAGAAGCAAAAAGATGTAGACTATCGATAACCACCCTCCTTAGCACTAAAAATCAAATAATTACCCAAAATTTCACGTTTTAATTTCACTCCACTCGCGACTTCACAATTTTCCTCGTTTTGCATACGACGACGGCAACCGCACCAAAGCAGCAGCTAGTCGAGTTGATTTTCATCACCGTTCAATTTTCTCTTCACCAGATGCACTTGTTGAACCAACCTTCAATTCACACCCAACAAAAGCTGTGTAGCCCTTCACAGTTGAATTTCACTGCTGCAGAATGCAGCAAAAGCTGTTGAATTATTCATATAAATCACTTTTTCCCCGTTGGTAAAATGTAAACAACATGCTAGGGAGGATGCAAGCAAAAGTGTGTGTATGTTCTGCATGTACGAAACATCGTATTTCACAGCCACAGAGAATGATTTTCGCGTTGTGTTGGCGTATAAGGGGCTGTTCATAAACCACGTAGACCAAATTTTGGCCATCTCAGAACACCCCCCCCCCCTTGTAGACTTTCGTCCATACAAAAAATAAATAAAATTTGCATGGACCGTAGACTTTGGCCATCGTCTACGTTGGTCGATTTGAAAAATTATGCTTGATGTGACCTCAGCCGAAGGTTAAATCAACCTCGAAAACAAGCTGTCACGCAGCTCCCAACGGAAAACATAAAACAATATCCCATATGACTAATTTGTGACATAATAAATATAATCCCTACTAAAACAAAATCATTTCTTTCTTTCTATTTCAGAGTTGAGCAAAAACCCTGTCGAGGGATTTTCAGCTGGACTGATCGACGACAATGACATCTTCAGATGGGAAGTACTTATCATCGGTCCACCAGATACGCTCTAGTAAGTACAATTCTTAATTCCTCCTGTTTTCTACGGGAATTTACGCTATTTCTATTAGCTTTACACTTATCGTCAAAGGGCCTCATAACTTTTCCTATTAAACTAAATTGTACGGCCAAGTTTTAGACAATTTGGTCAGCAAAAACCTCTCGTAACAAAGAGAACAAAACTGCCGAAAATATTGAAGTCACCCTAGGGTAAGTGTGCCGATCGTTGTGGTAATAAGGTAAATTAATTCAAAAAAATATGATCGTATCATCTAATGAACGGTTTTAAAACGTTAGTCGGTAGTTTTCTATCCATATTTGCTGGGATAATCGCATACCACAACAAGGCACACTGTTCCTATTATGGAAGTAAAATTTAATTTCGGTTCCTAATGTTGTGGTATCCCATTGAAATCATATGGGATACCGCAACAATAGGAACACAGCAGCAGAAATATTAAGGAAAATATTTTTTTAAACTAGGTTTTTGAGCAAAACTTAAGCACACAAAAAGTGCAATCTTATAAATTAAGCAAAATACATCTATTAAAAATGCCTTTTGGTAACATTTCAGTCGAAAAAGTGCTCAAATGCCACTACCGCAACATTAGGTACTACCACAACGAAGGGAACAATTACCCTATATGTTCGTCCATTCAGACACGCTCGGTATAAGCCTCTGTGTGTCCATCTGATGTTTTGTGGCTTGTCAATCTTGACAAACTCAAAACGCTGTTATTTTATTTTGTCCGATGTTTCGGTTCACTTGGGACCTTCTTCAGGGACTCAATAGTTACAGTGTTCTTGTCCAGTGTGGTTCGGCAGAAACTGTAACTGAGATTTCCCGCACAATCGCAGGTAAATGATGCCCTATTGAAAACAAATCTCGGTCCCAAGTTACATTACCATTACCGATCAGGCAAAGGCCGGGGTGGCCTCTGCTGTACATAGCAGCCGTCTCCATTCCACTCGGTCCATGGCTGTTTGTCTCCAGTTCCGCACTCTGCGTATGGTCCGCAGATCGTCCTCCACTTAGTCGACCCACTTAGCTCGCTGCGCTCCACGTCTTCTTGAACCGGTCGGATGACTCTGGAGAATTATTTTAGTCGGGTTGCTATCCGACATCCTGATGACGTGACCCGCCTACCGTAGCCTCCCGATTTTCGCGGTATGGACGATGGTTGGTTCTCTGAGCAGCTGATGCAGCTCGTGGTTCATTCGCCTTCTCCAAGTCCCGTCTTCCATCTGCACTCCGTCGTAGATGGTACGCGATGGTAGGGTCCATGTTTCGTGCCCATAGAGGACGACCGGTCTAATCAGCGTTTTGTAGATGGTTAACTTCGTGTTACGAACTTTATTCGATCGTAGAGTTCTGGTAAGCACGATTTCATGCCACAATTTTCTTCTTCTTTATGGCTCTACGTCCCAACTAGGACTTGGCCTGCCTCGCTTCAACTTAGTGTTCTTTGAGCACTTCCACAGTTATTAATTGAAGGGCTTTCTTTGCCTGCCATTGCATGAAATTGTATATTGTGAGGCAAGTACAATGATACACTATGCCCAGGGAGTCGAGAAAAGTTTCCCGACCGGAACGGGAATCGAACCCGCCGTGTCCGGATTGGCGATCCATAGCCTTAGCCACTAGACTAACTTGAGACCCCTTCATGCCACAATGCGCCTCTGAATTTCTCTGCTGGTGTCGTAGTCGGCGGTCACCACTGAGCCCAAGTACACGATTTTTTCAACCGCCTCGATTTCATCACCGTAGATAAAAATTCTGGGAAGCGGGCGCGGTGATTCTTCCCTGGAGCCCTTTGCCATCATTTACTTTGTCTTCGACACATTAATAATTCCGATTCGCCTGGCTTCACTCTTTAGTCGGATGTACGTTTCCTCCAACGTCTCAAATTTACGAGCAATAATATCAATATCATCAGCGAAACCAAGCAGCTGAACGGACTTCGTGAAAATCGTTCCACTCGTGTTTATCCCCGCTCTCCTAATTACACCCTATAAAGCAATGTTGAACAGCATGCACGAAAGACCATCACCTTGCCGTAACCCTCTGCGAGATTCGAAGGGACTCGAGAGTGTCCCTGATACTCGAACTACGCACATCACTCGATCCATCGTCGCCTTGATCAATCGTATCAGTTTATCCGGGAATCCGTATTCGTGCATAATCTACCATAGCTGGTCTCGATCGATTGTATCATACGCCGATTTGAAATCGATGAACAAGTGATGTGTGGGCACGTTGTATTCGCGGCATTTCTGCAACACCTGGCGGATAGCGAACATCTAATCTGTTGTAGCGCGTTCACCCATAAATCCACCCCACGAACTCTCTAGCAATCGGTGATAGTCGGCGGCATAAAATTTGACAGAGTATCTTGTAGGCAGCGCTCAGTAGTGTGATCGCGCGGTAGTTCCCGCAATCCAACTTGTCGCCCTTTTTGTAGATGGGACACACGATACCTTCCATCTATTCCTCCGGTAATACTTCCTCCTCCCAAATTTTGGTAATGACCCAGTGTAGTGCTCTCACCAGTGCTTCTCCACCGTATTTTAGAAGCTCGCTTGGTAGTTGATCTGCTCCAGCGGCTTTGTTGTTTTTCAGACGGCCAACCTCCTCCTCAATCTCTTGGAGGTCAGGGGCCGGAAGTCTTTCGCCCTGTGCACATACTCCTAGATCTGTTACCACGCCCCCTCGCTACTTGCAACGTCGCCATTGTGGTGCTCATCGTAATGCTGCCGCCACCTCTCGACCACCCCACGCTCGCTCGTGAGAATATTCCCGTGATTATCTCGGCACATGTCGGCTTGTGGCACAAAGCCTCTGCGCGAGCGGTTCAGCTTCTCGTAGAACTTTCGTGTGTCTTTAGCGCGGTACAGCTCTTCCATCGCTTCGCGATCTCGATCGCTGGCGCTTCTTCATCCGGAGTTCTGCCTGTTCCGCGCCTGTTTGTAACGTGCCTCATTCGCTCTCGTACGGTGTTGCAGCATTCTCGCCCATGCTGCATTCTTTTCGTTTTTCAACTGTTCACATTCGCCGTCGTACCTGTAGCCAAGGTATGGCTACCTATGGCGGATCGGATGTCCCTCCAGCCATCTTTAAGTGTAGCTGCGCCAAGCTGCTCTTCCGTTGGTAGGGCCACTGCTAACTGCTGCGCGTAGTCTTGAGCCACTTCTACGTTACGCAGCTGCTCGATGTTGAGCCGCGGCGTTCGACTTCGACGCGTGGTGATAACTGTCGAAAGTTTTGAGCGCATGCATACAGCGACTAAGTAGTGATCCGAATCTATATTCGCACTGCGGTTTGTTCGGACATTGGTTATATCCGAGAAGAATTTACCGTCGATTAGAACGTGGTCGATTTGATTTTCTGTTTGTTGGTCGGGTCATCTCCAGGTGGCTTTGTGGATATCTTTGCGAGGCAAGAAGGTGCTTAAGAATTCGGACTACCATACCACGGGAGGCTGCAAAGTTTACGCATCGCTGGCCGTTATCATTCGATACGGCGTGCAGGCTGTTTCGCCCGATTACCGATCTGTACATTTCCTCCCTTCTTACCTGCGCTTTCATGTCGCCGACAACGATTTTCACGTCACGCGGCGAGCAACCATCGTATCACATCGTATGCTTACTCTAACTGCGCGTAGAACGCTTCTTTCTCGTCATCGGGTCTCCCTTCATGTGGGCAGTGGACGTTGATGATGCTGTAGTGAAGAAACGGCCCTTAACTAGATTATCCTGTCACATCCTGCGAAACCTAGTGACTTGCAATTCCATGTTCCAAGTTTCCAATCGTAGTCCTTATTTCGTCGCGTGGGCCTTTGCCGATTGTATCGAGTCCTATTTTCTTCTATGCTATTCGCAATGGGGATTTTTACGGGTGGCTTATTGGGCCTACGCCAACACTCCTGTCTCGTCGGAGGGCCATCGTGCCAGTTCTGTTTAACGTCCCAACCAACACGGGGACGACCACGCTGATGGGGCTACCACCTTGGATCTAGCTGGGCGTGGTGCAGCGTTTCTTATTCAGCCGCTGGAACTGCCAGAACAGACGCTGTTTGAGCCGCACCTCCTTGGTGAACAAACGCTCGAATCGTACCTCCTCAATCTAGCTGAAGTCAGAAGGACAACAGTGCCCAGGCTGCACTACCAGCTAAGCACACAACTCTTAGCTGGCGGTCTTTGTCATCGCTTGACCCGTGGAAGCATGAGGTAGGAACTTGTGAGGAACAGAGCTATGTTGGACGCTCTCCTTATCGACTCACCGTTTTGCAGCCCCAACAATTTACCTTGCATTTCTGAATTCCGGATTTCAGGGATGTCATAAAAGCTAACCCGAAGTAATAATTTAAACAAAAAATATACCGTCCCTACACAGTTATGGATCACACACAGTAACGGATCACTTTGATGTTTAAAGTTAAAAATCTTGCTCAAAACATACATTTCGGCACGAAATTCATTTTTGTAGCATGATCCTATTTGTTTTCTGAGATAAAAAGTGATTTTCTAAATCTTAATCTGAAAATCAAATGTATTATATTGCAACGATAGAGTTGTCTTCTCATAACTGCCAGAAAATAGCCGAAAGCCATAAGAAGCTACTCCTGCAGTGATAAGCTCTGAAAGTGTCGAAATCCATCGATTTTGATATAAAAAGCGCTCGTATACCTCGGAAAAGGTTTGTTTACATCTATTTGGCGAAGTTTTACTTGATTCTGGGATTAAAATACTAAAATAATGTGACTTTCAACAGTGATCCATAATGTGATCCAGAAACTGATCGTTTGACGCTATTATGGGTCACTTCAAACAAACATTGATTTTCGCCCCACTCAACGCTCCCGATGCAATTTTTTTAGCTTAATGTAAGAAAAGCATCATTTTAAAACATAGAACCTTGAAAACCAGGTGTCTTGAAACGCATAATAGTAAAAATAATACTTAAGATGTAGAACATCACTGTACCCTAGTGGCGTACCTCTTGAAAAGTACATGGACTTGGACATTTTTAATGTTTTATTTTTATTTATTCTGTAATATCGGGTACTCCATCAATAAAATAATCAAGACACTGTGTAGTTTGGCCTTACCAACCCGAATTATATATTAAGGTTGGAATTTTGAGTAATAACGCGTTGATCCATAATATGGCTCAAATTGATCCATAATTTGTGGGACTCCGTGGAACTGATCCATAATAGGGCATTCGGTAAACAGTGAAATACTATATTTTTACGTAAAAATGACATTCCATTATACCTCAAATACCGGTAATCAAAAGTTCAAATCAAAACGTAGCCAACGGTGCTTTCAAAGTCGTAGTTTTTGTTTTATTTTATTTTTTATTGAATTTTGGAGGTAAAAAATATCACTAAGTGATCCATGACTGTGTACCCACGGTAAATAGATATAAAAATGAAAAGAAATGAGTTGTATGAAACTGTTATTGGAGCTATTGCTTAGCTTCTGCGAGTTTCACAGGCAGTATCTTGATCAGTCTAAAATGAAACAGGAACAAACTTACATGTACCAAAATCAAATAGATACTATCTATATCATACATTTAACTGATTTTTCCTTGATGATTTTGTCAACGGATTCTTAAAACTTAGTTCTTTAGAAATCTTAATCTTAATCTAATCTAAATCTAGAAATCTTAATCTAACAAGTTTTAGTCTAAGCTAAACGTTCATTAAATCAATCATTGCTATGGTATACTGGATTTGCAGAAAGGTTGCATATAAATGATTGTTTGTCAAAGTAATGTCTTCTTTACTTCCATTGCATATTGGCTATACTATTGACCAAATTTCGGGAGACATTTTGCGGTACCGAAAGTACCGGTACCAAGCTTCAGCCAGTACCGGTATTTCGGTACTAAAAATTGGTCGGTAATACCTTAACATGACAAAAGAACAAATACAGAATGGACCATATTTACAACAAAACCAAAACATTCACAATTCACACCTTCTACCGTAACCTTCTGAGTCAGTACGCAACAGTGTCTTACTGGACGACATGCTCCGTGCACGGGGCTGGTAAACTGCTTCTGAAGGATTACGGTTCTCTATTCTATCCAAAGGCTTAGTAAAGTGTCGTTGTCCGCGCAAACGCTTCGTGCTCCTCCATATAGACGCGAGACGATTGCGCGCACAGTGATGGGAGAGGTTTCTACGTCCCTCGGCGTGCCGCTAGAAACCATAGAAAGAAAGAAAGAAAGAAAGAAAAAGAAAGATATTATGACTAAAAGTATGATAGTAATATTTGTTATTATCAAGTTATTATACTATTCAATAATAACACGCCAATTACAAGTTTTACAATGATAGCATGTTTTGTTATTTATGTATCATCCTGAGGTATTCATAAAAAAACTAAAGAAATGCAAATTTTAATATGATGGCAAAATATGTTATCCTTTTGTTATTGGTTTGTTATTCACCTCTACCCGGGTCTTGTTTAATTTATCATCATTTATTCTCTCGTTATCGTTCATTCGCATCATTTATGTATTTTTTTCTCTCTTCACCCACAGCGAGGGCGGTTTCTTCAAGGCACACCTGCACTTCCCGAAGGAATACCCACTGAGGCCTCCGCGCATGAAGTTCGTCACAGAGATCTGGCACCCGAACATCGACCGCAACGGTGACGTGTGCATCAGCATCCTGCACGAGCCCGGCGATGACAAGTGGGGCTACGAGAAGGCCTCCGAGCGCTGGCTGCCGGTGCACACCGTAGAAACGATCCTAATATCGGTGATCTCGATGCTGGCCGATCCCAACGACGAATCGCCGGCGAACGTCGACGCGGCCAAGGAATGGCGGGAAGCGTATCCAGAGTTCAAGCGGAAAGTGGCGCGATGTGTTCGGAAGAGTCAAGAGGATTGTTAGTAGGGTTTTTTAAAAAATGTCTTATATTTATTAATTAATTAATATTACTATAATAATGAAGAAAAAGGAAAGGAAAGGATAACGATGGTTGATGATGCCAAGTGATCGATTGATGATGATTGATTGCCGCAAACAACAATGTCGACGATTGGTTTTCTTTCCTCGGAATCATGAAAAATAGATGCAAGCATGTGCGAGTGTATGGCTTTCAGGTTATTTTACGAAGAATACTGAGAGCTGTTCCGGCGTATTTTCGCTTCAAATTGTACGCTACTACAAATTCATATTCTCATTTACCCGGATCATGTTGAACATTGAGGTTTTCCAATACATCCACAGCAAATTTATATCATATGAACTTTTTTTTTAGAAATACAACCAATTGTCCAATGCAAAATGCTTCGCATTTCAAATTTAGTGATAATTTTAATTTCAGTGTGTTTATTTGCTGAAAATAAAACCAACTAGGCAATCTTTAACCACTTTCCACTTGTTTCCATTATTGAGAGCTGCTTTTTTACGGCGTGTGGCGGGGTCTATCCATTTAGTCGTTTGGCATTTTGAGTAATATGTGACGAAAAGCTACGTCTGGTGGTGGTCTTGGCCGCTAATTGATAGTTCTGAAGCTAAAATCTTCTTATTGCATACCTGAGGTCCTCAAGTACACGTGATGATATCTTTTTAACTGGTGTTCAATGGCGCACCAATGGACCTTAAGATAAAAATGATAAGGCCGATTTCAGTTCTCATTTCAGTTTAGATTTTATTCCAAACGAATAAATTGGACCTCCGCCACGCGCTGACACAATCATCCCCGCATATCAGTTGAGAAATTTTCCAAAAGAGCCAAAAGATATCTATCAGCTGATTTGTTATCATTTACGATTTAGAGATACATATGAGACGCGGAGGGAAGACGAACAGACACAGAGAGAGAGAGCAACACGGAATGAACGAAGGACATTCAACAGGTGATAGCCCACAACCAGGCAGAGACATCGGGAGATCTTCTCTCTCCCACTCTCGTGATTCGACTGCACTAATATAATATTATATGGGCTATAATATTGAGAGAGGGAGAGCAAAACCATGCTTGCTGGAGAGAGTAAACACTCAGGAAATCAATCACACACGCGTTTGTCCTGTTGAAAATTACGTGCTTATATAAATAGGTGTAAAGTGCCCGCTAAATGATTGAAAAACACGGAAAGAGTGAGTGAATAATAAATGACAAAACGGTGTATGGCACTTTGGGCCAGAACAAACCGGAAGATAAACCATTTTGCGATGACTGCTCATTATACTTGACTTCAGCTATTCAGAATAGAAGAGAAACTACTTTAATGAGATTGATGATACTAAGTATAAGTTAAACTAATTTTCCCCTTTCTGCCGGAGAACACATTCAGTGCTTTGTTCTGTATGTTTAGGAAGAAACGAAAAAGCTTTTTAAATTTACGTTGAAAATCTGAAACTTTTGTGTGATACTTCTGTTTCCTAATGATTACGAACAAAAAAAAACAAAACACAAATTCAAATCATGGCAGGGCCACCTGACCGACAATGTAAATAGTGCAGTTTCCGCTCAGAGACAGGCAAACGAGAAACAACGTGTAACCAAACCAAACCGACTAAAGTAATTTCTAACGCGCATCCTTCCTCGGATCTATGGTTAAGAGGGCGCTACCTCGTTCAGAACAACCATCCTTTGGCATAACATAACTCTTCCTGTTATGGCAAGTGGCACTGCGTCAAACGAGGTAGTGCCGGTTAAGAGTAATCCCGCTAACACGAAATAATAAATACCTATTACCTTACAAAACTAACATTTACAAACTGAAAAAGTTAAAGCATCCAAGTCAACAAAAAACTACACCACCACCACCACAAATGCAACACTTATTCTTCTACTTAAACAAAAACAACAACAAATGAATACAAGTAACAATATTGATTTAAGTTTGCTAGAATAAAACAGCAAGACAATTAACAAGTAACCAGCATTTCATTTAACATCCCGTCCTTCTTCACATAAAAAAAAATCATCGCCCATTTCGCTTCCTTCTTAATTCGTCAAAATCCCTCTTTCTAAACTCGAATCGTTAAAATCCCCTTTCAACAAAATACTACACCCTTAACCCCTAGTGTTTGGGGAACGCAAACTTGTGTGGTTGCTTCCGCAGAACAAAACAAAAAACAATGATGACTGAAGTGATGGATGATTGTAAGGACAAAAAAATATTAAAAAATGATACAATGATCTAATGAAAAAAAAAAGCATACATATGCCGCCAACATCACAATATAACACTCGGAACACAAGAAGAAGTAATAAATTGAAACAGCCTGAAAATATGGAAAATAGATGAGCTCTTCTTCTTTTTCTTCTAGCTTTGGTCTTGAGCAAGAAGTATCCGAAAGGGGGCCTGTCTTGGATGAAAGCGGAAAACGAAAGAACGAAAGTAAGTACACATGTATGTGGAAATGGTTAAACAAGCGTCACTCACATACATGGTTGCGAGTAGAAACAGAGGTAAGTAAGTCAACCTACGTAAGACCATGGCACGCAACACCTTCTGTTCAAAAACTCCAAGGGCGCGCTGGTCCTCTGCACGCAGGGCCCATGCTTTGTGCCCATAGAGGACTACCGGTCTAATCAGCGTTTTGTAGATAGTTAACTTCGTGTGACGTAAATAGAGTAAGCTCGATTTCCTGCCACAACGCGTCTTTTAATTTCTCTGCTTGTGTAGTTGTCGGCGGACACCAGTGAGCCCAGGTACACAAGTTCTTCAACCGCCTCGATTTCATCACCGGCAATAAAAATTCTTCCCTGGAGCCCTTTGCCATCATGTGCTTTGCCTTCGACACATTAATGACTAATCCGATTCGCCTGGCCTCATTCTTTAGTCGGATGCACGTTTTTGCCATCGTCTCAAAATTGCGAGCTATAAGGGAACGTCCATTTCTATCAGAAGCTCAACGCATCCCGCAAGGCTTCGTGCCGCGAGCCGAAATATGCAGGGATAAAGATGAAGGCCTCCTGACGGACGGACGTGAGGTGATCGGTAGGTGGAAGCAGCACTTCGATCAGCACCTGAACTGCCGTTATAAGCATATTATTTCTATTAAAATGGATTATATCTGAATGATTCCACTTCAGAAGTTGTCTTTTTTAACGCGAAAAAAACAATTCATTTTTGAATAAATAGTTCCCAGTGGGACAGTTATGCTGTGAAACACAACGCAAATTTGAAATTTCCACGCATACTTTTCGCAGTTTTTGACTGTATTTCTTTTAGTGGGACAGATATGCTTGAAAATGCAACAATGGGACAATATGACTTGGTATTTATTTTCGAAATTTCAGAACAAACTAAGGACTTTTACAAGTTTACATAAAAATACACATACAATTATGCCGATAGGAGGAAAAAAGTGAAAAATGCTGAAAATCAACATGGGACAGATATGCTTAGAACGGCAGTGAACGGCGTGGAGAACGTAGGCACGGGAGCCCACGGCAACAGAGGAAACGACGGCGCCAGTGCAGCGGAGGACGGAAATGAACCAACTCCCACGCTGAGGGAAGTTAAGGATGCGATTCACCAGCTCAAAACCAACAAAGCAGCTGGTAAGGATGGTATCGCAGCTGAACTCATCAAGATGGGCCCAGAAAAGTTGGCCACCTGTCTGCATCGGCTGATAGTCAGGATCTGGGAAACCGAACAGGGCTACCGGAGGAGTGGAAGGAAGGGGTAAACTGCCCTATTCACAAGAAAGGCGACCATTTGGAATGTGAGAACTTCAGAGCGATCACTATTTTGAATGCTGCCTTCAAAGTGCTATCCCAGATCATCTCCAAAGGATGTGCCTAATGGCGTTGTCTGGAGCGTTCTCTTCAAGTCCCACGGCAGCGCTCGAAGTTCTCTTTGACGTTTTTTTTTTCCTCATCTGTAGAGCCTTTTAACCACTGCGTCCATTATTTAGGAATATTGTGGTATGACCCATATTTAATTTGGTGCTAGTCAAATATCCTGTCACAATTGAGCTGTGATGGACAATGGTTGATGTAACACCTGATCCCAACTAGGCACAACTCGTTTTATGAAGTTTATTACCCTGTTGGGATTACTTCGCCAAATTACCAAGGGCTCTAGAAACCCTTTACCAAAAACCGCCAATCTCTGATTGGATAGTACTCCACAGTTGCAGAGTAAATGTTCAGCAGTTTCGTTTTCCGTTTGACAGAAACGACACTCGGAGGATTGGATTTTTTCAATCTTACTTAGATGATATTTACTCGGGCAGTGACCAGTCATCAGACCAGTAATTACCCTGAGATCTTTTTTGTTTAGGTTTAATAAGGACCTGGCTTTTTCTGCACTGGGTTTTATAAACCTTTTCGCTTGCTTGGATGTATCCGTGGCATTCCAATTAGATTCTACCGTGGACATTTCCCAAGTTTTTAGTTTCATCCGAAGAGCACACTCAGGAACTCCACAGAAAGGTTCAGGGCCTACAAAGCTTGATGCTGCACCCTGTCTGGCTAAATTGTCGGCGTTTTCATTTCCCAGAATTCCACAATGACCGGGCACCCAGTATAAAGTTACCTCGTTCCTACTGGCCAATTGCTTCAGAGAAATAATGCATTCCCACACTAGCTTTGATTGACAAGTAAAAGCCTTTAGCGCATTTAGAGCAGCCTGACTGTCCGAAAATATACAGATCTTAGCAAACCTATAATTTCTTTTCAGACAAATGTTGGCACACTCTAGAATGGCTTGAACTTCTGCTTGAAATACAGTGGGACTGCATCCCATTGGTATAGCCTTACTGATACCAGGGCCGAAAACACCGGCTCCTGTATTTTCACCCATCTTGGACCCATCAGTATAAAATACAATAGAACCTGGACGTAAACTTGGCCCACCAGCATCCCAAACATAGCGACATGGTTTCACCACTTTGAAGGGAACATCATAGTTGGTCTTTGTTATCATCCAATCTTCTACTGTTTTTATGTCCATGTTTAATTTGAAGTCTTTGATGATCCTCAAATGTCCCACAAGATCCCCATCTAGTACATTATTGTAACGGATAAACTGCAGGGCACTTTTTGCCGCTTGTAGTTTAACAAATTGATGCAAAGGCAGTATATTGAGAAGGGCATCCAAAGCAACTGATGGAGTGCTTTTCATTGCTCCTGTAATCGATATACAAGCAAGTCTTTGTAGCTTACCTAGCTTCCCTTGAGAGGTTACCTCGTTTGTCTTGGGCCACCAAACAAGTGAAGCATAAGTAATCTTAGGCCGGACTATCGCAACATAAATCCAGTGAATGATGTTTGGTCTAAGACCCCAGGTTTTTCCTAGGGCTTTGCTGCAGACCCAAAGGGCATTCGTACCCTTAGTTAAAACATTGTTTAAATGTGAATTCCAATTCAGTCTTTTGTCCAAAGTTACCCCAAGATGTTTAACTTCTTCCGAGAACTGAATTTGAACTCCATTTAAAGAAGGCTCAATAAGATTTAGTTTCAACCTTCGAGTAAAAGGTACTATTACAGTTTTTGAAGGGTTTACGTTCAATCCCTCCTCTCGGCACCATTTGAGGGTAACATTCAACGCAGATTGTAGCCGGCTGGATATCGTGTCGTCATATTTTCCACGTACCAGAATAGCTACATCATCTGCGTATCCAATAACCTCAAAACCTTGATTAATAAGCTTTTTAAGGGTGTGAACCATTTCGCTTGTTCGTTTAACTTTTAGTTAAAATTTGACACTTGGATAGTTATTTTGAAAATAACCCTACTCGCGAGCAGGGTTAGTCTTGACAGTTCGATAGTTATTTTTTGTTCGCAATGATTTGGCTGCGTACTGTATTTTGTTCCAAATAACTACTCCTGTGTCAAATTTCAAATGGGCCACCGTCGTGGTTATTTTTTAACTTTTCGATGGCAAATAACTATCCAAGTGTCACATTTTAACTAAAAGTTAAACGAACAAGCGAAATGGTTCACACCCTAAGGAGTTCGTCCACTACCAAAGACCACAATAAGGGCGATAGTACTCCTCCTTGAGGACAGCCCTTCACAGATCTGACTGATAGTTGCGCACCTCCAAGAACGGAAGAGATTTCTCGATCTTTAAGCATCGATATTATCCATTCGATATTGCATTTATCCAAGCCCCTTGCTTCCATTGCTGAACGCATTGAGCTGTAGGATGCGTTATCGAATGCTCCTTCAATATCGCGAAAAGCAACCACGGCTATTTCCTTGGCTTGAAGCGATTTCTCAACTTTGCTGACTAGCGACTGTAGCGCTGTTATTGTAGATTTACCTGTTTGATAAGCAAATTGAAACTTGCTAAGAGGCATTTCTACTAAGCTGGTAGACTTGATAAAGTCATCCACTATTTTCTCCATGACCTTTAACAGAACACAGGAAAGGCTAATAGGTCTGAAGGCTTTAGGTGTTGTTTTATCCCTTTTGCCAGCTTTTGGGATAAAAAAAAAAACACGAACCTTACGCCATGCCTTAGGTATGTAAGCTAAAGTGATACTGGCTCTAAATATTTCGGTTTGGAGCGGACCAATCGCTCCTTTCCCTTGTTGAAGTAACGCTGGAAAGATTCCATCTATCCCAGCAGATTTGAAAGGTTGAAAAGAACTCAGTGCCCATTCGACCCTCGATGGCGTGAAGATTTCACAGGCTTTCTGATAGGCATTTGTCGACCATACATGGTTTACCTTGTCTAAGTCCTGATCTTCAGCCGAGTAAGGAATCGACCCCGGAAAATGAGTCTTTATCATCTCTTTCAAAGCTTCAGAAGAATCGACAGTAAAACTGCCATCTTCCTCTTTGAGGCTTCCAAGACCATTAGAATGGTCTTTTGAAAGGACTTTGTGGAGCCTTGCAGCTGCAGGAGCGTTATTGATGTCTTCACACACCCGTCTCCAATCCTTTCGTTTGGCTAGCCCCAGTTCTCTGTTATATTCTGTTAGGGCTTTTTTGTATTGAACCCAATCAGAAGTAGCCTTTGCTCTATTGAACAATCTTCTAGATTCTTTCCTCAGTTTTGCTAGCTTGTCATTCCACCAAGGGACATCCCTGTTGGATGACCTCTGTTGGATTGTGCAGCTAGCATGATATGATGAGATCATTTTATCAATAACCTCATCAGAGGCATTTTCCAATTGTGAAACAGATATGATCTGCTCCCATTTATATGCATTTTCATGCGTTAAGTAAAAGCGATAGAGGTCCCAGTTTGTTTTTCTTTGACGTTGCTCCACTACACATTCATCTCAAACAAGAAGCACTTTCTTGCACTTACCGTCTACGGGTACTCGGTCTACTAGAGGAAACTCCTGTGAACCGCACATCAACACACACCTCGTTGTTTCCACTTTTGGTGAATTGGGACAAAATTGTCCTTGCTCCAAGTGATCTTACAATTGCTTGTAGTTTTCCATATAGGACTTTTTCCACGAAATTCCCTTCCCGGGAAGAGTGGACATCTGGTTATCTGGAGAGAAGTATTTCAGACGGCATCGTATGTTACACTGATGGCTCCCTTCTCGAAGGTCGAGCAGGTGCTGGTGTATATTCTCGTGAGCTAAGGCTGTATCAGTCTTACTCACTTGGTAGACACTGCACCGTTTTTCAGGCCGAAATCTTTGCTCTTATTTGCGGAGTGCAATCAGCACTTCGGCTGCACGTAATGGGCAAAGTAACATACTTCTGTTCAGATAGCCAGGCTGCTATTAAAGCACTTGCTTCGGCCAACTCCAGGTCGAAGATAGTTATCGCTTGTCGAACTCAAATCAAGGAGCTGAATTCAGCAAACGCTGTTCACCTTGTATGGATACCTGGCCATTTTTCAATCGCTGGAAATGAATTGGCTGATGAGTTACCTCACACTGGAGCATCACATGACTTCATTATTGGCCCTGAGCCAGCTATTCCGATATCGAAGTGTTGGGTAAAGCTTCAGATTTATACCTGGGCTGCCACTCAACACAGACAATACTGGAATAGTTTGGAGTCATGTCGTCAAACCAAATTGTATTCTACTGAGCCATCTCCAAGGGTGGCGAAGTATCTTACAAATCTGTCAAAACAGAATTGCAGCATTCTGGTCAAAGCATTGACTAGTCACTGCCGACTCAGCTATCACATGGTGAATATTCAGCAAGCTGATTCATTTGCATGTGATAGCTGTGAATCCGATTATGAACTTCGTATCATTTGATATGCAACCGTCCAGTTTTTGCGCAACTGCGTTTCCGAGTATTCGGTAAACACTTCGCAAGTGAAACTGACTTTAGAAACCTGATTCTTCAGGATAATCTGTTGTTCTTAACTCACTGTGGTGAAGAGCTATAGGCTCTCTTTCGCTTTATGCGTTACTACAGTGCCCTTTTCAGGGCGTTGTTTGAACCCTTTGTGGTACGCGTATGCGTTAGTACCCTCTTCCAGGGTTTTTTTTTTCCTATTTCCCTACCTGTCCTTATCCTTATTTACTTCCTTTTTCCTCAGGTAGATGATGAAATAGGCTATTATTTTGGCGATGGCAAAAATGTTCCAAATGGAGGATAACGTGCCTCTGGAGCCGGCCTTCTGATACCTGATAGTCGGGGAATGGATCGGAGCTTCCACGCTGGAGCTGCGTGCACAGCTTCCGCTCTTGCCTCATTGCTCATTAACGGAGATCTAACCAAGATTTTCATAATTATTTTTTCGCACGAACACGGAGCCCTGCACGAATGCAATTGTGGAAGAATTGTGCACAATTCATATGTGAATCTGTTCGCCCGTTCCAGAGCCTATTCACACAAGGGCACCGTGGCGTACAGTTTGGAAAGTTCTGGTCTATTGGTACTCGGTACTCCTGTGAACAACATGTCAATGCACATTTCGTTGCCTTCACTTTTGACTAATTGGGATAAATTTGTCCTTGCTCCATCTGATCTTAAAATTGCTTGTACTTAATTTTCCAGGGCTGCAAAACGGTGAGTCGATAAGGAGAGCGTCCAACATAGCTCTGGTCCTCACAAGTTCCTACCTCATGCTTCCACGGGTCAAACGATGACAAAGACCGCCAGCTAAGAGTTGTGTGCTTAGCTGGTAGTGCAGCCTGGGCACTGTTGTCCTTCTGACTTCAGCCAGATTGAGAAGGTATGATCCGAGCGTCTGTTCACCAAGGAGGTGCGGCTCAAACAGCGTCTGTTCTGGCATCCAGCGGCTGAGTATGAAATGCTGTATTGCGTCAGCTATACCTAAGAAGGCAGCCCCTTCAACGCAATGTAGGCAGCGCGGCCCCGGTAAGGTAGCCTGCTGAAAACCTTCAAACACCCAGAAAAGCAATAGTAGAGTAAACGGATTGATTCAACGGCAACAGACCCGGCAACGAATAAAGGACAACGATTGGAAAGTCGGATCTTGGAACGTGAGAACTTTGAATGAACCCGCACGTGTTGGGCTCCTGGCTCGTGAACTGCGGAATGTCGGCGTTAATGTGGCCGCTATCCAGGAGATACGCTGGCCCAAAACTGGAGAACGCGAATTCCGAGCGGTGGATCCCATCGCCAACACTTCATTCAAGTACCACATCTAGTACAGCGGCGGCGATAAGGCAGAACGCGGAGTTGGCTTTATAGTGATCGGGAAGCAGATGAAGCGAGTTATTCGGTGGAAGCCGATAAGCGACCGAATCTGTGTGTTGAGGATGAAGGGCAAGTTCTTCAACTACAGCCTGATCAGCATCTATACGCCAACGAACGACAAACCCGATGACATAAAGGATGAGTTCTATGAAAGCCTTGATAAGGCCTACGGAGAGTGCCCAAAACAAGATTTCAAAATAGTCATCGGAGATGCAAATGCGCAGATCGGCAGAGAAAGTTTCTTTCGGCCTGTCATTGGAACGAAAAGCCTTCATTCTGTTACCAACGATAATGGTCTGCGCCTTGTGACATTCGCTGCTGCTAGAGGGATGGCAATCAGCAGTACCTACTTCGCACGTAAGAATATCCGAAAACACACCTGGCGACATCCGAGTGGTGACACTTGCTCCCAGATAGACCACGTGCTGGTCGACGAGCGACATTTCTCAGACGTCATAGATGTGAGGTCCTACAGAGGCCCGAACATCGACTCGGATCATTAGGCCGGAACAAATCTCATTTTCTTCTTTTGTCACTTTCCTCTCTGACTCGTCAAGGGGGGGGCATGATAAATAATAAATGTATTTGATGAAAAATTACCCAAACAATTAGGCAAAATCGTCAAACTCATCGGATTTGTTAAGACATTTTCTCGATAACTCTAGTTTTACTTAAAAAATGTTAAACTTCTTAAATAATTTATTTGTGTCCCCCTTTGTGTGGCTGACACATATAGTTTGCCAGCACTGTTGGGCTGCGTACTTTAATCCCACTCTACACACACCCGCACGGCTACGTCTCGCTCTACACAGTGCGGCGATATGGGAGACGTCAGTCAGCCCGCGCAACGACCAGCAGGCAGCAGCAGCACAAAGTCATTCACAGATTGGGGATCTGCGCGCTGTGGTCGGTTCCTCGGCATGCAAGACGGCACATTGGCGATCCTGCCAGGCTGCTGGATCTCCAGCAGCTTCTCAAACGTTTTTCAATTGTTTGCGAGGAATCGGCCATGGCGCAGCAAATCGTGTTGTTAAAGTGAAAATCGTGTTGTTCCAGTGTTGTTTCATGTGTGTTGGATGCAGGAATGGAGTTAGGAAAATTGATTTTGCTTTGTTTTTGTTTACAACTGCAGCATTGACCTGAGTTCAAAATGAGCTTTAAGGTGAGTTGTTTTTGTGACATTCAGTAACGACTAAGTTTGTGAAGCCGACAGAGAAAGTGTCGAACTTAAAATGATTTTTTTGTGTGCTAGTGGTGGTTCCGATTGAGCGGGATGAAATTTTATTTTATTAAATTGATGCACTAGGGGATCATGGGGCCAAGTCTCCAATGCAAGTCCAAAAACACATCGTCCATGATACACCGTGGAATTTGAGAGTAGGTATTGCAACCTCTTAAGCCCGGCGGCTTTTAAGTTTTGCGTGGCCTTAAGGATTTGGAAAGGTGGGAGATTGATTTGGAACATTGAGCTACGAAAGAATGTTTCATTATATAATTGCCAACGTAATTTACCTTTGCGTAGTTGGTACCAGTTAAGCAGTAAGAATTTTTATCATACAGTGTCAGACAAAACAATAAGACCGGCAGTTCATATTTATTCAAAAACGGTCATGGTGCTTGATTTTCAGTAAGCCGATTGGTTTAGTTATTCATCTTGTGTCTTCAATACTAATAAGCTGGAAAGTTAAGGAAAATTGTATTTAACTTGCTTCCTGCAAATAAAAATAAAATATATCAAAAACAATAAAACAGGACCATATCACTTCATTCTCTGATCACGAAAACTGTCGGTTCTTGGTGAGCATCTTATAGAGTAAAGATACATTTAGGCCCAGAGACCTGACAGCAACCAAGCTGATTACAAGGTTGCGTCTGCCCAGGGATGAAATTTTGTTTGAATATTGACCTTGACAATTCAGCTTATTGCGGGCCGAACAAAAATCACGTCAAGAGTACGCATATTCAAGTGGAATCGTATTGATGTGTATGTTGTCTTGTGTATTTATGTGTGTATTCGCATTGACAATCATGAACACTCAAAGCTATGTTTTTTGAAATTTTCGGTATTATCCATTTTTGATAAACGTTGGGGCACTATGGAGTTGTCAGCTAGCTTTGCTGACCATTTTTTTAGTGAATCCTGGTAGAGAATTCCTGCACTGAATGCCATTGAACTGCAAATCGCTCGTTATTTGATTACTTTGTGTGCAGCCAGATCCATAGATTCTAGCTTCTTACCTTGGGGCAAGATATATCTAACGAGAGCAAATCTGTGTTCGAAGTGTTGTTCAGAATTCCCCACAGTCCCTCAGAATATCTTCCGTTTATGCCAAAGTGTGATCTGGCACCAATGTCAAACTGCAAAGTGTTGCGTGTGCTGAATGAAAATTGCAGTTTTAGGGATGTCTTTCAACAAATTTCGATCATTGATAAAAAGAGTAACTCAGATTTTTTCAGAGTTGCTCTTGTTTGCTCAGTGTCTTGTTCCTAGCTTCTTACTAAAGTTGCTCCCAAGTAGAGCGCTCAAGTAAAATTTTTTTTTCATTGCTAGCCATCTGCGAACTGTTCAAGTAATATTAAAATGGAATCATTACTTGGTCATTGCTTGTCCTATATTTTCAAGTATATTTTTCCACAGTACACACGAAGTGGAAACTAGCCTGGGCAAATTAAATATGATACCATCAAAACATATATAGATTAAGCTAAAAACTATTGCGAATTGTTCTTAGTGGATCAGAAAATATTGCTGTCAGTTGCTGGAAGTGTGTCGGAATGACCGCGTTATGAGTTGTTGGAAGCGGATCGGGATGACCGCGCTATGAACTGTTGGAAGCGGATCGGGATGACCGCGCTATGAACTGTTGGAAGCGGATCGGGATGACCGCGCTATGAACTGTTGGAAGCGGATCGGGATGACCGCGTTATGAATTGTTGGAAGCGGATCGGGATGACCGCGTTATGAATTGTTGGAAGCGGATCGGGATGACCGCGCTATGAATTGTTGGAAGCGGATCGGGATGACCGCGCTATGAACTGTTGGAAGCGGATCGGGATGACCGCGCTATGAACTGTTGGAAGCGGATCGGGATGACCGCGTTATGAGTTGTTGGAGGTGGATCGAGATGACCGCGCTATGAGTCGTTGATCGGGATGTTATTGATTTGTTTTTAACTAAAATTTTGGAACAGGGAAAAGCTAGTTTGAGTGACTTCCATTTGAAGTCTTTCTCAAAAAGGCACGAATAGCGGATGCAGATGTCAAGGGCGGATCGGTATGATAGCGATATGATCTGTTGCAAATATTACAAGTTGGCCATGCTGGGACTGCGCTATGAATTTTCAAAAATGAAAAGGAATGTTCAAGTAATAAATTTTCTACAAGTAGGACTGGACAATTGAGTTTTAACTGGTTTGCCGCACAAATGATAACCATAAAACGTGCCTGATGAATAAACGTGATGATAAGCATCCTGGGATGTTTATAAATTGATCGAATTAAACAGGTAGCGAAGCGGAGTAGAATAACTTGTATGTGTAATTTTTTTTTCAGCTACTTCTAATGTTCCTCATCCTGACGCAATATGGAATTGGATATGGTCTGGATTGGATTTGGATAGCTTTAGAATTGGATTTGTATTGAATTAAGATTGCGTTTGGATTGACTAAGAACGGATTTGAATCCAACCAGATTCTTATAGAGTTTTAAATAAATTTGGAATAAAATTGGACTTTATCTGGATTGAAATTGGATTGAATTTGTAATAGTCTCGGATTGTGTTTGTGCTAAAATTGAATTGTGATAGGATTTTAACTTGAATTTAAATTACGTGTATGTTGGGTCTAGATTGATTTTCAAGTCAGAACCCGCTTGTTGAGCTACAACCTCCACCCAACCAACGGATTTGATTCGCTAGTTGGGTGAAGTGACAGCAGCACAAGGGGCGTGCACATTGTTTTTTTAAATCATGTTTAGGTTGGAAGTAAAAAGTAAAAAATTTCAATTTGTTTTACATTTAGAGCAAAACTGATACGTTTTACAAGATACATATATGGCCAATGCGAGAAATAATTATTTCCACCCATTTTTAGTCGGTGAAGTGAAAATATAGATGTTTATGGAACCACCCGGACCAAAGTGCAAGCACAAAACGCTTTCAATGGTCGACAAAATAAAGATTGCCGATGTTTTGTATTTGTTTCGAAGTAATTGTACATATTGTTTTTTTTTAAGAAATATGAAATAGACATTCTTCTCGATTATCAGTAAAGTTAAAAAAAAAAACAAAAACTCATTAGCTCGCCCCTCGGAATTACAGATTGGTTGTCATTTTCAGTTTGACATTGATTTATGACGTCCAGGTGCTTTTTAGTTGGCTGACAGCTCAACTAACGGAGCCCCAACTAAAAAGCCACCCAACTATTAAACCCCCAACCAGCGGGTCATGACTGTAGTATAAATCGCAATGCTTAAAAGATTGTAACATGTGATTTTCTCCAATACAGAGTGTTCTCAAAATAAATTGTATGTATTAGTCGACAAACGCGAAAAAGCAGGATGGATCTAGCCGTGTTTTTGGAAAACATCGGTTACGGTAGATGATCCAGTCCGTTTGTATAGGATGCGGGCACCGGTTTTGGCCAGTCTGAGAGAAATCATTTTTATAAATAAAAATAACCAATAATCCAATGAAACCTATCAATGTGTTAAATGAAAGGTTTTGATCTATACTCTAATAAAGTAGTAGAAGCACCCTGGCCAAAATAGATATATGGGAGCTGATTTGTCAAGGAAAATTATTTTTTCCTTCCAGTTTTTATTCAAAATGCATGGTTTTGACAGCTGCAATCATATTATTATATTAGAATCTACTAGTAAAAAATAAATTTATGCCATTTTAGGTCGTTACAGGCTGAATACCGCACTATGGCCAAAACTCCGGGCTGGCCAAAACTGAAACCTCTACCCTAGTCGTTGCTAATGATGATATTAATTTGTTTCTGAATTATTTTCTTTTGATCTGAGTTGAAGAAAACTACTACACTTTTATCAATCATAACAATGAGCTTTATTTTGGCGATTATGTGGTTTGGAAGCAAAATCGGGGGATTGTAAAAAAACTCAATATTTAATTACGTTTTTATCATTGAAAGGTTTGCCTTGAAAGGATTGTTCAGTTATATAGAGTTTCTATGTAACGTATGTTCATAAGAATGTTTAGGAAATTGTTTTCGACTGTCTGGGTGTGGTTTGGCACATAGTATGCGCGAGAGATATACTCCAATGAGCCATTTTACGAAGTGACAACAATGTTGATGATGATATTGATATTCACGGGTTATTGGACGCTACCTCCTGTCAAAATTAATTCATAAAATCGGCTCGTAAAATGGACTATTTAAATATTTTAAGGAGGAGAAGGGGAAAATACATATGGTTATGTATTATTAAAGAGAGAGGAACGTAAACGCGAGTATCGACGTCACTGCTTGACACGACTTCTTGCGGAAACTCACTTTGCTTGTGTTGTGGTATGTTTTGCACCAAGCACAGATCTCATGAACAGAAAGTATCTTTTTCCACACTTCCATTGGTCTCTCATTGGATTATTTTTCTTCGGTAGAAGTGATTTGTTTTGACATTTCTTATTTAATAAAAAAAAGGATACAGAAATTGAGAGCTTTCTTCGTAAGAATAGTGAGGAATTTATATTAAACTAGCTGTACCCAGCAAACTTTGTCTTGCCTACTGCGTTTTATGACGTTTCAAGTTTCTAGCCAAGACAAAGTCCCCGGTCAAAATGTATGCAAGATCGATTTTCAAAAATTTTCAATTTTTCCATGTTTTTTGCCTCATAAACCTTCCTTGGGTGAAAACTAACTGAACAAAACTAAGACGACCAAAATCGGACCTTCCGTTCGCAAGTTATGCGCGGTCCCACGTATGCCACTGCATTTTTATATATATAGATACTTTTGATTTTTGTTTTATGAGCACGCGTGGGGCGTTTTAAATTTATCAACGGTATCAAGTTAAGTGCCTTGCACAATGCATACGTTTGCGTGTGCGTGACAGTAGTTTGACACATTTCCCATGGGAAAACTGTCAAAAAAAACGCAAACCTCGACGGAACGAACGCTGTGTTTCAGACTTTAGTCCAAGATAATTACTTTTGAAACGTATTTACAATATCTAGTAAGTTTTTGAAATGACAACCAAGTTCCAGTGGGAACGTAAACCAAAAGATGAGTTTATTTCAAGTAGGTATATTCCCGAGTACAACCTTTTTTTTTTTGAGAGGAAGGGAGATGTGTGGCTGACACATATAGTTTGCCAGCACTGTTGGGCTGCGTACTTTAATCCCACTCTACACACACCCGCACGGCTACGTCTCGCTCTACACAGTGCGGCGATATGGGAGACGTCAGTCAGCCCGCGCAACGACCAGCAGGCAGCAGCAGCACAAAGTCATTCACAGATTGGGGATCTGCGCGCTGTGGTCGGTTCCTCGGCATGCAAGACGGCACACCCTTCAAATGTCAAATTCCGACAAAAATTTTCCGAGGGGGGGGGGGGGGGTGACATTAGAGAAAATCGAAATTTGTGTCAGGCTTATCTTGTAGCCGCTAAAATTCGGGCGCGATTATCCAGCGTCACGAGTTCAAGAAACAACAGGCCGATGCGTTTCAATATCCAGCGCTTGTCAGCGTAAGGGGTTGCTGCACAGTACCATCAGAAGCTAGACGAGAGGATAGGAGAGACCAACGGATCTGGAGATGTCAACAGCTTGTGGGGAAGTATCCACGAAGCAGTGACAACAACAGCGCAAGAGGTGATTGGTACCGCTCAGCGACGCCAACGTAATGGTTGGTTTGACGAGCACAGCCAACGAGCGACGAACGAAAAGAATGCCGCCAGAAGTCGAATGCTAGTGGCCGGTACCCGGCAGAACAGAGAGCGGTACAGGGTTGCAAGAGCAGAAGAGAAACGAATTTACCGCAGGAAAAAACGGCAACACGAAGAGAGTGTTATTGCTGAAGCGCAGGAAAGTATGGACAGGAACGATATGCGGAGATTTTATGCAACTGTCAATGGCGCGCGGCACAAGACTGCGCCAGTGCCCGCCATGTGCAATGACCGGGAAGGAAATTTGCTGACAGACAAAACAATGGTGGCAGCCAGGTGGAAGGAGCACTTCGAAGATTTGTTGAATGGTAGCAGCGAAGGAGTACCCAGGAACAGGATTAACATAATGGATGACAGTCAAGCAGTGGAACCACCAACACTGGATGAGATTAAAAAGGCCCTTGAGGAGCTGAAAAACAGCAAGGCTGCTGGGAAGGACGAGATCCCGATCGAACTTCTTAAGCACGGAAGCGAGCAGCTACATCAATCAATCCATCAGATTATTATAAAGATTTGGGAGGATGAAGAATTGCCCACTAGTTGGTTGGATGGCCTCATATGCCCAATCTACAAGAAAGGGCACAGACTGGGGTGTGCCAATTACAGAGGGATTACCCTTTTAAATTCGGCGTATAAGATACTATCGCGTGTCCTGTTCAACAGACTGCGACCTCTTGAGGAGTCCTTCGTCGGCGAATACCAGGCTGGTTTTCGTGAGGGCCGATCAACGACGGATCAAATGTTTACCCTGCGGATGATCCTAGATAAATTTCGGGAATATAACTTGCAGACTCACCATCTGTTCATTGATTTTAAAGCAGCGTACGATTCAGTGAAAAGAAATGAGCTTTGGTAGATAATCAGAACATGGTTTTCCGGCGAAACTAACTAGGCTGATACGCGCAACGCTGGATGGATCAAAATCAAGTATTCGGATCGCGGACGAAGTGTCTACGTCGTTTGTGACCTTGGATGGATTGAAGCAGGGGGATGCTCTTTCAAATTTATTGTTCAACATTGAACTCGAAGGACCAATTAGGAGGTCAGGCGTGCAGAGGAATGGCTCTATCATCACACGGTTGCACATGCTCCTCGGTTTTGCGGACGATATTGATCTCATCGGCATCGATCGTAGGGCAGTGGAGGAAGCTTATGCTCCTCTGAAGAGAGAGACAGCGAGGATAGGCTTGACAATTGACTCTACCAAGACGAAGTACATGATAGCGGGTAGAGACAGAAGCAGGCCTAGTAGTGTTAGTGCTGAGGTAGTGATTGATGGGGAAGTGTTTGAAGTTGTTGAAGAATTTGTTTATCTTGGAACACTTGTGACATGTGACAATGACGTTTCCCGTGAAGTGAAAAGGCGTATTGCAGCTGCGAATAGGGCCTTTTACGAATTGCGTAGCCAGCTTAGGTCCCGTAACTTGCAAACGCAAACAAAATTCGCTCTGTATAAGACGCTGATTCTTCCGGTTGCCCTCTACGTCACGAAGCGTGGACGTTGAAGGAGGTAGACCGAAAAGCTTTTGGAGTTTTTGAGCGCAAAGTGCTGCGGACAATTCTCGGTGGGAAACAAGAAAATGGAGTGTGGCGCAGACGCATGAATCACGAGTTGTACCAAGTGTACGAAGATGCGAATATTGTGAAACGTATAAAATACGGCAGACTTCAGTGGGCTGGACACGTAGTGCGAATGTCGGAAGAAAGAATAGCGAAAACAATATTCAGCAGAGAACCCGGTAGAGGTAGGCGACTTCGTGGGCGGCCGCGAACTCGCTGGCTACACGCGGTTGAAGAAGATCTACGATCCCTACACGTTCGGGGAAACTGGAGGAACATCGCCCAAGACCGACGAAGATGGTGCTCTACTATACGCTCGGAACTGGAGTAAAGTTACTTTGTAGCCAACAAGGTATCAAGGTAGGTACTTAATTTTCCATATAGAACATTTTCTACAAGATTTTCTTTTGGACGGTATAGTATGTTACACTAAACTAAACAATTATACTGGTCTTGTACCGACTTTTCGAACCCTCTAAGCAGAATACCCTCTTCGAATGAGTGTAATCAGTTTCGTACCTTTCAATTGCGCCCTATGTTGCTTATCCTGTGACAGATACGCGTATTTAGACTACCATTTGTAATCTTCCTCAGTGTCAGTTATCCACTGGACACTGAGGAAGATTACAAGTGCTAGTCGAAATACGCGTATCTGTCACAGGATAAGCAACATAGGGCAACATAAGCATAGGATAAGCAACAAAGGTACGAAACTGATTACACTCATTCGAATTATACTGGTGTTTACGCACTGGTACTGACACCGTGAAACTGGCTTAAGAATCCTGAATCTCCAGGATATTCTGTTGTTCAACTCGCAGGGGCATTGAGATATAGGCTGTGAGTCTTTACAGTTCCCTTTTCAGGGCGGTTTTGGAGCCCATTGCGGTTCGCTCATGCGCTAGTGCCCTTTTCTTGTATCTCTAGTTGCCCTTATTCCTATCTCATTTCGGATTCCCTTCATTCTGCCGCAAGATGATGAAATAGGTTCATTTTAACGGCGACGACAGTACATATGTCCCATTTGGAGGATAACGTTTCTTAGGAGCCAGCCTTCTTATACCTGATCCGTTGATTTTCTGTATGTGTGTGTGTGTGTGTGTGTTGCTAGCGGAAGGTGTTGGAGACTTCAACCACGGAGGAGTGAACATTTTACAAGCGACGAACCTTGATATTTTTTGTTTTTGTTTTGAGAGACTTTACCAAGAAGGGGCATTCGTCTCTACCCTTGATATTTGGAAAACTAGAAAAGTAAGGGTGCGGACGAATTTTTAACCATTTTTTGTCAGCAAAATTATGTTAAAATTTGTCACAGTTATTTGGATATACTAATTATATGAAATGCTAGAATATTTGAAATCTATCCCAAATGCTGGATCTTATAAGTTTTAATGTTCCCACCTAGGTTCCCACACTTTCCATTTGAGCTTTGTGATTTTAGCGATGTAAGGCAGAGTGAACGGAGATTCAAACTGAAGATTGACATTCTCAGGGGCCCATATAGCCGAGGCGGTAAACGCACGGGTATTCAGCATGACCATGCTGAGGGTGACGGGTTCGATTCCCGGTCGGTCCAGGATCTTTTCGTAAAGGAAATTTCCTTGACTTCCTTGGGCATAGAGTATCTTCGTGCCTGCCACACGATATACACATGCAAAATGGTCATTGGCAGAGGAAGCTCTCAGTTAATAACTGTGGAAGTGCTCATAGAACACTAAGCTGAGAAGCAGGCTTTGTCCCAGTGAGGACGTTACGCCAAGAAGAGGAGAGAGAGGATTGACATTCTCATTTTTTCATTCGTGTTTTGCCACAGTTATTGTCAGTGCCATGCCTCTCTTTTTTCATTCAATTCTCTGTCATGATTTTTTTTCTCGCACGTCGTAAAATGTCCAATTTCTGTCTAAAAATGTCAAAATTTTAAACTCTGGTGTCAGGTTATACCGTCCGATATATACCTAATGTGCCGGGTTTATGACGCTTTTATGCAAAACAAGCTTGGATGCATCATGATGTCCTACGTGCTTCCTTTCCTAGGGCTGTAACGCATCTGCTCTGCATATCTGGACGTTATGCCATGGAGAAATGCGTTCCAAAGACCAGAGAAATTACCTCGGTTACCATTATGATACAGCGCCGATTATTAACATTTTGTAGACAACCTTCGTTCACTTGGTTCTATTGGAGCTTCAATGGAGGCGCGTGGTCTCTTATACTCTTGCCGAGTTTTTACATCCTGCTAAAGCTCCGACGAGCAACGATCACGACAGGGGATGGCTGTGGTGAGTATAATAATCAAGCTTTTGTTGCGACTGTTATTCACCATTTTCATCATTCAAATTCAAAGCTTTCTCGTGGTTGTGTTGTGTTCGTTGTGTTTTCGTTCATCGGAAGGCTCCTTTTCTCTCGTTCGAGGGGTGGTGCTCTCACGCTTCTCCGAACTGTATTTTCCTTCTCACGGATTCTCTCGTGTGTGTCGCGTGCTTTCGCTTGTTGAAAATGCGCGCTTTCATATAGGTGTTGGTGTTGAGGGTGAAGGAATTTCATGTTTACGTTTGCGTTTCTGATAGGGTCAAGTGGGGTAAAATGCCATTTTTCAAACTTTCATCGTTTTCAATGATAATTAGCCTCATTTGTTAGGCTTCCAAAGTGGTAACAGCAACTAGACAATATTTGTTCGATACTTCAGCAAAAATATTCACAAAACTATTGCATTTTCATCGATTTTCAGCGATTTTAAAAACTGATTCGTAAAACGGAAGTGGTGCAAAACGACTATTTGCCATGGGGTAAGATGCCACTTCATTAAAACATTCAAAAATTACGTCCATCAGTTTTCGGGCATTTCCGACTCCTTTTCCCCCCTCTGTCCCGCTTTTTTCGTATACTCAATAAATGGAGTGTTACCCCCCTCCCCGCAAAACGATGATCGTAATATTTGAATGGCCCCAAAAATGGAAAGCTTAGACATCAACAACCATGCGTCTCCATGTGTGCCTCAATCTTGTTGGAAACACTTGGCTGGTAATAAAATCACCAGAAAACCTTAATTGCAAGCACGAAAAACCGGAAGTTGCCAATTTTCATTGGGAATTCAAAAGATTTTTGGTGGGTTTGCTGGCCTAGCTTCTAGAAGAATGTTCGATGCAAACATATCTTGACACCATTTACCTATAGCAATGATCAAGTCCCATTCAGGAATGATTTTATGAGTTGGGCCATTTTACCCCATCTTGGCATTTTGGGCTTTGTTCCCCTACTTGGAATTAGGGGTTGTGAGGGAGTGAAGATCGATGATGCCACCCACTGACTGGTCGGTCGACGACGTCGTGTTCGTTGGTGGTTTTGTTTTGATTCGGATGCCATACCACCAATACATTGTTACAATTGGTCATATGGTTAGGAGTGAATGTCTTTTTGTGTTTCCAGATGGAAACATCGGGAGCACGTATTTTTGGAATTTCTTTTAAACAATGCGATGTTGCACATCAAGCATCAGCAGAAAGCTTCATCTATATTGCAAATGTTATGATTTGTTAGAGATACAGAAGTCAGTGCTGGGTTTAAAAGAGTAATGCAAATTTCGATGTTTTGCTCCCTTATGCTTAATCGAGTTATGATATTATACACTCTGTTTCTACTATAGATCCATCCAAAATTTGTTTGCTATTTATTCAAAGTGCAACTGATTATTTCATGCACTACACCATAATGATTAACCATGTGACTTTCACATACTATGTACCGTGTAATTTCATTCATGCTCATGATGTTTACACAGATAAATGAAAAAAAAGCTAAAGTTCCTTTGTTTCATGACTATGGATCCAATACAATGTATGTAAGTCATTCGTTAAGCCTAATCGACGCGTTGTTTTAGATTCTGTGCTCAGTTTTATTTCGGCGATTGACGTATTGTAACGTGTAAACTTTAATTTAAAATATGGGGCGTGCACAATATACATACATACATTTATTTGTTCAACATCATTAAGACAAGACATAATCAACAATAGTACGCCACAATACTCGGTTTGTGGCTGCCGCTCTCCATCTTCGGTCGCGCCCAATGCTCGTCAAGTCACGCTCCACCTGGTCCGCCCATCGTGCTCTCTGCGCTTCACGCCTTCTTGTGCCAACCGGATCCGTTGCAAACACCAGCTTTGCAGGGTTGTTGTCCGGCATTCTTGCAACATGCCCTGCCCACAGTAGCCTTCCGGCTTTGTCCACCTTCTGGATCCTGGGTTCGCCGTAAAGTGCAGCGAGCTTGTGATTCATCCTTCTCCGCCACACACCGTTCTCCTGCACACCGCCGAAGATCGTCCTTAGCACGCATCGCTCGAAAACTCCGAGTGCTTGCAGGCGTGCACAATATCTGTAGTTGAAATAAGAATGATTTTGACGCATCAAGACAGGAGTTCAACAGTTTGCAAAATTTCTCGTCGTGTAAGCAAATTTCATCATGCCGTTGCAATTTTGTTTTAATATCTAATCAAACACGGCAGTAATAAAACACGAAGAAGCTGTCTTATCACACAAAACGGTCAATTATTAGGATCGCAATCAACTCGCTACAAAGTTTGAACCAGAAAAAGAAAGAACTGGCACTAGAGTTTTCCTGTCTTTTTGCGATCTGGATGGTTTTTGTTCTAGATTTTCTCTAAGTTTGCCGATATACTTTTTTTTACAAGCTACTGTACCTGGGTTTCAAGCAGTGTTGGGAATACTCATTTGTGAAAATTTATACTCACTTGCTTCTGTCTCAGTCCTGAAGCATGCTATCAAAAAAGGGTGTTTGAAGGACTTTTGGATTGTAGTTTAATCTAAAAGTTTGCCGAATAAAGTAATGGTTGCAAACGCATACCAAAGTTGTGGGAGAGCTGTGAGCACAAGGTGAGTATGAGTTACACGAATTTTACTCACCTCGTCTGCGATCTTCACTTTATTCGGCAAACTTTTAGATTAAACTACAATCTAAAAGCCCTTCAAACATAATTTTTTGATAGCATGCTTCTGGACTGAGATAGAAGCAAGTGAGTATCACTCTTGCAAGTGAGTATTCGCAACACTGGTTTCAAGGTGCAGACTACTCTGGGAATGTGAAGTGATATCTGTTTGGTAAAGGTTTTTCCTAGGTACGGAGTATTAAAAATTGGTTCATAATTTCTATCTCTAATTTGTGTTACTATGTGTTTTATTGTGAACAATAAAACCAGTCATATGTTAATAATATTTACCATGTAATGAATGGTTATTTTTTATCTCGGTTTTCTTCTTTCAAGAGTTATCTTCTGTTTTGTAAACCATGCCTTTTGCGCACTGGGCCCGGTGCCGGCCGTTCACATAAATGCAGCGTTATTTCACAGTGTTTACGAACACGAATTTAAAATCTGAACCCACTAATGGAAAGCTGGAGTTTTAAGCTTTTCAAACACTAATAAAGTTATAAAAGCAATGCCCGCATCATTGAGAAACAGTCAAAAACGGAAACGAACTTCCGATTTGCCCAAATTTTGCGGCAGGTGCCTTTGTGTATACATGCAGGCGTAAACTCGGATAATGTTGCATGTCGTTGCGCATGGAAATGTATGGCGAAAACGTGGCTTAATTTACAAAACTGCAGATAACATTTGATAGGAAAAAACGACATCTCTAATTTTGAGGTGGTTTTTGGAGAAACTTTCGAGTTTCCAGACAACCAGGAGTCGCATAAGAAACCACGTTGTACGTTGTACATCGTATAAAGTACTATTTTAAGTCACTATCGCATATATGTACGGCTGACTGACAAATTTCATCGCATATGATGTTATTTTTTGAACTTATTACGTTGTATCAGGTAAAATCATATAAGAATACAAATAAAATTTTATAACGTATAAGCATATCGTAGTAGATGATATTCTGATGTTTTATTGCGATGAACTTTACTTACTCGCAAAAGCGTGCGAGCGAACTTGCAACGTGTCAAATGAATTCGCATAATTGCGTACTGCGATGATTATACGACTTCGCTTGGTACTTTTCTTGTTGTGTCAGTTTACCTCACATTGGTGTATGGATGAAATCGCATAAAAGTACTAATAAACTTGTTGAAGTGTGCATACAAACTCGCATAAGCTAGAAATGTTTATGTTGGCATTACGCGATTTGATATGTGATAACAATCAAAGAGTTTCTGTTGTAAAAAGCTACAAGAAAGTGAGCAGCAATAATTATGGTTGCAAAGTCATCATTATTTGTTTTGTTGGCTTGATAATCAACCATCAATGGGAGGTGCTAGCCAGAGAGGGGCAGTGAAAACTTTATGGAAAATCGTTTTTAGCCTGCCAAACACGCACAGCGCAAGTGAATCAAGTGCATTCCAACAAACACTGAGGTGAGTTAGAATATCATAATAATTAATCAGCTGATTTCATAAGTAGCGTTTGGTTTTGTGTGTGAAGTGTGGCTCGACAATCCAGAGGTCATCATTAGAGCTGACAGAATTGTTTTTTTTAATATTATTAAATCGCATAAGATGCTAAGTTGCGTCGCAATAGTGCACGCGGTGCATCGCATAAGATATCGCTTCAAGTCATATAGCGTTATTATTGTTCCGTCAATGCACGTATAGCGCCTCCACTTTTGTACGCATAAGACACTTTTGCTGCATCTTATGCGATGCAACTTTAATGCATAAAAGTACGTATAACATAAACTTCATTATACATGCAAATTGGTTGTCTGGGTTATAACGGTTTAAATGAGCCACCATTTGAACAAATTCGAGGGGTCTGCAAAAAATATTGTGGCTCTAACTAACGAGGGGGGGGGGGGTCAATCATGAGTAATCTCATGCATGTTCCTTACTTCAGGCCAAACATTTCAATAGGTCCTATCTGCATTTGAGAGGCTCTCTTTGTTCACTTTCTTTTTCAATTATTGCAATGTGATGGTACACTTTCCAACTATTTTTGCAGTACAAACCAAAAGACGATTGTTTTGACCATCGTTCAATGCAAGGAAACAATCATAATACAAATAAACAGCTGAGATATTAACGAAAGAGAGGGAAACCAAAGAGAGCCTCTCTTCTGCAGATAGGACCTTTAGACATGTTTGGCCTGACTTGTTTAGCGAGAACTTTCAGAAAATCGGCACCTTAAACATTTTTGAAGACAAGGTGTAAATAGTGGGCCGGTCTCAGCGAGAATTACTCCTAATTAATATTCCACCATTCTACCTGCTACTCGAATATAAAAATACGTACGCCGTGAGCGTTGATTACATAAACTTTCTAAGAGTTTGGCACCCATTTTTATTTATTTTTTGATTTTAAGCACGTTATATGTTGGTATCTTGTCGGTGAATTTGAAAACGTTTCATGGTGAAACGAGAGTTAAAGTGAATTCACAGTCCAAATTCATCCGTCATTTGAATGATCATCAGTAACAACAATTTAAAGCTTTGATTTCAATTTCATTGGGGGATATGCATACTATCGCTTTGTCTTTAAACACCTATTGAGTTTTGCAACAGTATCGCAAAAAATGTGATATATAATCAAAGTTTTAGATGAGCTACAAAATATATATTCATTGTACGAGAAATGATTAACATGAGAAATTGAAATAATATTCTATGAAGTTACTACACTTTCAATATACTTTATCATATCTTGTATCAGCCATTCCATAAAAAACGATATAGTGCATCTCCGATTGTCGTGAAACTTGGTGGGCTTGTAGTTCTTCGGAAATAATTAGACCCGTATTTTTTTTATTTCGTCATTAGGGTGACCAATTTTCATATAGGGTGGTCAAAAAAATCAAGGTTTTTCAAAACTAAATTTTTTTGAACCAGTTGACCGATTTTAAACTTCTTTTTTTTGTTTGAAAGCTATTGAATTGTAGTTTTCAGGAAAAATACGTTAAAGGGGCTAAAACGTAAAGAGTACTATAATTTTTTTTTTTCGTTTTCATGGTCTCGGGACCAAAGAGGTACCCTGGTTTTATATTTTTATCAGAAAATTCAGGAAATTTGGCATAACATATCAAAAAATCAGAGATGTATGTTTTTTAGTTTTTGAGATATGATTTTTTGAAAATTAAAGGTCAAATTTTCCCATACAAGACACTTTTTTTTTGATTGATTGATTGATTTAGCTTTATTTGAGAGACTTTCAGCCCTTGGCTGGTTCGTCTCTTTAGACACTTTTTTTAAATTTGATTGTATTTTGATTCCTTATAATATTATGGATATCAAAACCACCAGGAATCACTTTAAAAAGCAATACTATGCATAGTTTTATGATAATTTGCAATTTCAAGCAATTTTAGAGTAGCTAGTACTGAAATATATGACTCTCTGATATTTTCAAACCTCAAACCTGATATTTTCAAACCTCTGTAACTTGCGATCGCTTCAATGGAATGTTGTCAAATTTTCAGAGAAGTTGTTGTAATGTTGTATCTTTGAAATGGTGTTTGTGAAACTTATTAATATTTGATTATGATTTGAAGAGCCAATGAAACATCCTACGACAATATTGCCATATATGAGCTTCTATGAGAATAGAGGAAAATCTTCAAACAGTACAAACTTTCGTTTCCCTCGATGAAACATTTTCAAATTTTTAGAGGAAATACTAGAATAGTATAGCTTTCAAATGCCGGGTGCCATTTGGGTGGACATTTTTATTATTTGTTAATAACGGTTTTTGGCACACCGTGACATAGCTCATATAAGTTAGGCAGCTACAGTGTATCAAACAATTGTCCGTACAGCAATTTTTTTGCCAAAAATTTTTTTCATTCAAATGTTAATAACTTTTTTATGCGTCAATCTGAAACGCTGAAATTTTGACCAATCATGAATCATATATTAAAGCTCTATCAGTAAAATTTTGAGCGAGATCGAATAAGTTTTCTGAAAGTTGTAGAACTTTTAGTAAAACTTATAAGATTTTTGAGCACATTTTTAAAACATTATATCTCAACATTTACTCGATGAAATATTTTCAATTTTTTTGTGTTACATCTTATACTCAAGGCTTTCATATGCAGTCGTGTATGGGGTTTAATATTCACTACAAAAAATATGAAAAATGTGCGTATGTAGTTGACGATGCACAGTGGGAAAAAATAGGTATAAAACGCGAATAAATTCAATATCTCTGCTCGGAGTGGATGGATTCGAATGAATTTTTGACTCAAACTGCAAAAATCTCTACAGTTTCAGATGATGAGGGTGTCATTCACCGCACGATGCTGGAAATCAGTGAATTTAGCTCGTTTTACCCCACTCTCTCTATCATAGACCTTTTTGAGAAAATCCTCATCTATTCCCGACTGGCGCGCAAAATAAATGACTTATTTAACTCATATTTGTGTAAAAACTTCCATAGTATCGGCAATTTAACATAGGGTTGGTCCTGCTCTTATCGATTGAGTTCCAATCCGGGCGGAGATACATGTGAAATTTCAAAGAAATAGGGGATATCGGGGTTATTTGAAGATATTTCAATTTTTAAAGCCGTGCAGTGAGCCAAATCAGCTCTATTCGATAGTACGGAAGTTTTTACACAATCACAACTTAAAAAAACATTTATTTTGCACTTCAAAAATTTGCGAAAAAGGTAAAAAAGAGAGAGAGTGGGGTAAAACGAGCTAGATACATTGACTTCCAGCATCGTGCGGCGAATGACACGTTCCATATCTGAAACTATAGAGAATTTTACAGTTTGTGTCAAAAATTCATTCAAATCCATTCACTCCGAGCAGAGATATAGAATTTATTCGCGTTTTATACCTATTTTTTCCCATTGTGCGATGTTTTAAAATTTACCATATTTTGCACATATAATCTGCCAAACGTTTTCCACCAATAAAAGTGCATTAACTGAACAAAAAATCCATAGGACCTACTCTTCATATGTAGTTTAGTAGGTCCTGTATAAAAATATATCATAAGGAGAGTTTAAAAAAGTTGAAAACACTTGGCACTTTTATTGATCAAAATATGATAAATTTCCAAATGACACTCTGAACATATACAGATTTTTCATATTTTTTGTAGTGAATATAAAACCTTAAACAAAGCTTCATATGAAAGCCTTAGGTATAAGCTGTAACACGAAAAAAAAATTGAAAATATTTCATCTAGTACATATTGAGATATAATGTTTTAAAAATGTATTCAAACATTTTATAAGTTTTACTAAAAGTTCTATAACTTTCAGAAAACATATTCGATCTCGCTCAAAATTTTACCAATGGAGCCTTAATATATGGGTTATAATTGGTCAAAATTTCAGCATTTTTGATTGACGTATAAAAAAGTTATAATTAATTGAATGAAAAATTAGTTTGACCAAAAAATTGCTGTACGGACAATTGTTTGATACACTGTACGTAAAAAAAAGAGAATAATAGTTTTTTCAATGTTTCACTTGCATGTGCCCCACTGTGTATTTAAACAAAAATGTCACCATAGATTTCCGTTCAAATGGCTGCAATAACTTCCTTTTGTGGTTTTGAGATACTACAAAATAAATCAGATGTTTATCATAATTGTGGCATAATTCGGGCGTTAATGGGTTAAACCTACACACTTAATTTTGATTACCGAGTTCGGTAATTTTTTGACGAGATTAAAACTGCTGAGCACCGAACTCGTTCAGCAAAAATGCATTGTTTACCTTTTCCATACGATTTTGACAGTTGTTTTACTGAGCCTCAGTAAAATCGATTACCGAAACTACCGAGATCGTACTGCTGTTATAATCTCGTCAAAAAAGTACCGAACAGGCAATTCAGAAATAAGTGTGTATGAAAGCAATAAATTGTATTTATTCAAAAAGCCAGTATAAACTTTTTTAAATAACGTATGTTATGAAAAAGCGTAATGGTGGGTCGCTAATCTCATTAACAATATAGATAATTCTGAATACAGCTTTAAGTTCAATCATTATTGGACATTTGAAATAAATAATATATCTTAAGGGGCTGTCCATTTATTACGTAAGGGAATTTTTACGATTTTTCGACACCCCCCCCCTTGTAAGATTTTTTTGTATGAAAGCCCAAAATTTTTTGTATGGCTCGTAAGATTTTTCAAACCCCCCCCATAAACCCTTACGTAATTAATGGACAGCCCCTAATTTCAAAGATACCAATGCAAGACATGCTTTCAATCAATTCAAACTACCTTATGATCAAAGCTCCAACAACCGATTCATAACATGAAAACTGTGCTGAAAAAAGTCTCTCTCGACAGCTCCACGAGGAGAGCGCCATGCAACCCAAACACAGAGATTCACTGAGAAGCGAACCGCGAACTTTCAACAGCATCTTCTCCCCTTTTGCTGGTTCAGGCGCTGCGTTGATGATGTTGGGGCTCTCTCGCGGTGTGGTTGGGGCCGTCGTCGTCGTCGTGTTGTTGCTGTTCGCTGCTTCTGTTGCCGCTGCCGGGTTCAATAATACTCGACGAAACCGCGCTCGGCAGAACCAGTCGAGTTTCGAGTTTCGCCGAGGCCAGTCATGGAAATCGACCCGTGAACACGCGCGCGCCGCTCTTTGAACCACATTGTTGAACACTTTCAAGACCCGCGGTGCCGCCGGAGTATCTATATGCATGCGGAGAATGTAATAGAAGCTCACAGCTGTCTCACTCTTTTCGACGGAGCAGCAGCAATAGCAACTAAAACAACTTAAACAAGAAAGCATAACTTTAACACCGGAGGCGAAGGCCTAGGCTGGGGAGGAGAATTCGCGTTTACCTACGTGTGGGAGCCGCCGGAGCGGATGTTGCGAGATATTATATTGTTTGCATATGTCTTTTTGATTGCTGTTTGGGCTTTTATTCTAGCGAAAGTGAGCATCTTCCGATCCGTCTTTGATCGTATCCGCGCGAGTCGTTGCGTTGTTGGTTGGTTTGTCGCTGATTTCGTGTTTGGTGGCATTGAACAAAAAGCACGCGAACTCCGCGTAGTGGATGTTGTGGAGGCGACCGTATTCTCCGAGTGGTGGATGGCAGAATTCTGAAGAGCGGTCGAAACCAGTTTCCAAACGAAAAGTTTTTGACCTATATATTTCTGCGAGCTGCATTGTTAGTGGGATGTGATGAAGCTTTGAAAAAAGAAGTGATGCAAATTGCGATGCCTGAAGGGAGATCCGGAACGGGGAGGTCGTGATAGTGTATACCGAGTGTAGTGCAATCGGTCGTGGAAACCGGCAACTACGGCATATGACGGATACTGTGAGTCGAGCATAAACGCAGAGTGTTGTACTACTACCTAGTTCCATGTGCAGTGCACGTATCGAAAGCCCTTCGATTGCGTTGACTGACCTACCGGAACACGAAAGGCAAGCCGTGAGACAACGTTCTCTTTATGGTTGACGCTGCAAGGGTGGAAGAGCACTTACACACGCCGCCGTACGTAGCAGGGTGAGGAAGTGGACCGGCGACCATACGGCAAGAAAGGCTGGAGTTGCAAGCAGTCTCGCGAATTGCCGCCCGTCGCGACGTTGTAAAGTGGTAGGTTATATACATCATGTCATGCTGTCATTTTCTTATGATGCTTTACGACTGGGGAGACCGCAGACTGACGAGTGAAGACCGAATACCGACAGACGGTGGAAGAAGGTGCTGAACTAAGAGGGCAGCTAGAACGTGTTTATGTTGACGCGAAAATGCGTAAAAATATTGGGTGAAGATTGAGTGCTTTAAAAGCATATGTGTGCTTCCGTGTTTCCTTTTAAGGTATTTTTTTTAATTTAGCGTTCTACTGATTCAACAGATGTCTGCGGATGCCGAATCAAAAAACTGTTGTTTTCGTATCAACTTAATGCGTCATGATGATTATCATAGCACTATTGGGCCCATTTTGTATTTAGTTTCCACATAGGGTATGTGTGCCATCAGTAATCTCATGCTCCCATATTCATCCTATTCGAAAATAAACGATTACGGTACCGATTGATTCCATTCTTTTTGTTTTCATTGGTGCTGACTTCCATCAAAAAATACAAAAACAAGAAACAAAACAAACAGCGCTTCAATGCTTCGTTTTTCGTAGGATGAAAATGGGAGCCACATGCTTAAGAAGGGAACCAATACCCTAGTTCTTCCATTATGGGAACATGGTTTGAAATGCCGTTTCAGTAGAAAAACTCGCCATAACGCATTCATGGAAATGTCCACGAATAACACCTAAATGTAGGCAAATTATTAAGAAATTAAGAGAGCTTCACATTTAAAATATAGTATTTTTTTTGTAAAGTAACATTTTCCGATATATTACATTTATGAAATTCAACTTGGACATGTCATATGGCATGTCAACGTTTGCACAGTTTTTTATTTTTCCGATTTCGTGCGCTTTTTTAATAACGTTTCAACCGATGATTTTAGCGATATAGTTTCTTCGGAGAAGTTTCTACATCAGACAAGGCGCATCTTTTGGCATAAAGAGTTTAATGATCAATCCACCTATAAGTGAGATGAAAAACATATTTTTTTCAAAAAATGCAGATAGACGTTTCGGCAATTTTGAACAACTTTGTCAAATACGCCATAATGCTGAATCTTATACTTTACGAGATATATTGCGTTGTATGTGCATGACCCCTAGAAATCATATATTTCATCATAACTTTTTAACGGCATTTTTGAGATTTTTTGCGTCTTCTGCAAAATTGTTTGGAATGTAAAAATACATGTTTTTACAGAACGTCGAAAAACGTTAGCTTTTGAAACAACAAAGTAATTTACGAATTACTGGTTTTTATAGGGTAACTTTGAACTCGTGTTACTTTTTTCAACGCAAAATGGCGCAGAGAACAGTTTTGAATAATAAAACAACTATATTTCTACTATATCGAAATGGCTTAAACTTTTGTAAACAAGTGTATTCTTTATGTGTTATGGTAAATAAACAAACAATTATCAAATATTGAAATTATTTAATAATTTCTTAATTTAAAGAGATAGAATGTCGCAATGTTCAGCAAAATTGTGTACTCTTGTATGCTCAACAATTTTCTAGAACATGAAAAAATTGTAGAAAATCTTGGTAAAAAGCTATGATTATTTTAACGAATTATAAAAAAAAAAAACATATTTAAAAATCACTCAGAGATTGATCTTTATTATAACTTTTAATTCATAATTTTTACATTATTTGCATGTTCTGCAAAGTTGTTGAGCATATAAAAATACACCTTTTTGCTGAACATTGCGATATTCTATCTCGTTAAATGAAGAAGTTATTACATAATTTGAATATTTGATAATTGTTTGTTTATTTACCATAACACATAAAGTGAAAATACATGGGAAACTTAGGTATCAAAATCACCTAAGTTTCACATTTCACATAATGATGGCACTTTGAAGTAGAGCAGCACTATTAAGAAATTACGGTTTAATCATATTTTTCTTTCGGTAACAAAATTTCCTTTAAAAATTTAGTGAACTTTTGTATCAATTGCACCAAATGTTCACGGAAGATATCCTAGTTTATTCGCAAATATCATGGGGATGATAATATTCTGTTTTTACATGAATCTACAACGGCGATTAGCATGACATATTTATAAGTTGAAATTTGCTGTTTTTTTTTACACTTCGGGTAACATGGAATCTTCATTTCTCACAAGTTTCTCAATGATTTCGAAGAGTTAGTTAATAAGGAGAAGTGAAATGAGGAATATACGCAACTTAATATGTAATAGTATTCATAGAAAAATAGCTCAAAACGATAGAAAAAAAAAATAAAAAATATGTCGGCGCGGTTGTTTTTAACTACTGTAACCAACATCGTCACTTAGATCAATAAAACTGGCTTTAACTGTCTGTACTATTTTTTCTAGCATGTCCAATATATGCAGTTTGTAAAAAAATAACAACTTGTTTCTATTTTGCTTATACATTTTTCAAGTTCACTTTTAATAAAGTCAATTTTTTTAAATGCAAACGGTCAATAAAAATAGGTGAATGATAGGTTTATGTCGGGTTAGACGTCATCAATGATGGTACAAGCTTTAATCCTACAACACCACAAATTTTTCTTCCTAGCTGGGGCTCAATTGAATGATAAAGTGTCAAGGCAAAGCGCGTGGGAAAATGTCAAATGTAGAGCCTGTAACCGTTTTTTTCCAGTACTTTTCCCATCCCTGGCCTTGACTGAGGCTGGAGTTGATGTCAATTGAATGATCAGAGGCTAGTCAATTGATATTCCGTTGGTAAATGAAAAAATGAGTGGTTACCTATCTCAATTTCAGCTTTAAATGTCAGTTGATTGATACTGACACTTCCCGTGATAATGTTTGCACCATCGTACAAATAAGGTTCCCATATCACCTGCACACACAATATCTTGATTTTCTTTGCATGCACGAAGGTCTAACTCACATCATCGTAGGCTACGGGTAAAAAAAAAATCGATTTCTTAAATTGAAATTTCCACCATGAAGAGGTGGCAGCAGTTGTCGTGATTTGTCCACGCGCAAATGTTAAAAAATGCATAGACCAAAAAAAAAGCAAGGGCAATTATTCCCGAAGGTGTCCACTGCTCGTCCAAGGTTAGCATGTATTACGAAGGCTATCGCTGCCACCAAAAAGATGATTTAGGCAAATTATGTGTGCTCAATGAGAAAAATGGCAAAAAAAAAATTCGAAATCAGTAACTTAAAGGCACGGTAGATCGAAAAGGAAAATTACGGTGGCCTTGATAATCTTTCGACCATAGAAAAAAACTCACTTAAATACCAATTGCATCCATGAGCTACGAGAAGTGGCATATAAGAAAGTCTTGAATTTTCCCGAAAGCAACATCCGTTTTTTTCGTTCTCCGACGAAAGCATGTTTTCTGTCGATCTGGTACCAAACTGCAGAATCAATAGTTATATTAAATTTTGTTTGTGAGTTAATGTCTACATCATTAAACAATGTCAAAATTTTAAAAAAATCTCAAGAAATTTGATTTTTGACTGTGACACTCCCACGGTGACTGAAAAGCCACTTCTCAACATTTGCGCGTAGACAAATCACGAGTAGATTGCCCCTTAGTAATCGTGCATGTGTCAAACTAAGAAAATCAACATTTTTAATTCACAGTTTACTACGACATGAGTTATAGCATAAATGCCTGTAGAGAAAACCAATATATTGTATTCACAAGTAAAACTGGAACGTTATTTAAGGACAAACGTCTTGAAATCCCGCTTCAACATTGAGCATGAGCATGAGCATGAGATGACCGTACAATTCGTAGTTGCTGCTCCGTTACTGACCAGAACAGTCAACATTGCACAGGGAACCAAATGGATGGGGCCTGGGTGTAGCTTTCCATCCTCAATGTGCAATTTTGAAGGTTCAAAACTTTAAATTGTCAGTACCGGCGCCGGCCACGCCCTTACGGTCATCGGGGAAGGGAAGGAATGTTGGTGTGACATCCGTTGCTACTAGAGACCGTGTGTACCTCCGCATCCCCACGGTTGTCACAGGAAGGAAGTTTGTTAGTGGGAAGGGAAGGGATAGAAAGTTACATAGATCTGGATTCACATTGGTAAGTGATGTGAGCTATGCAACCCTTGATATGATTTAGTCTTCCGCCAGCCGGCTGTCGGAAGAATACAATAATTTTATTGTATGTTTGTGTATTAAATTTAATTATATACCGGGTATGAATAATTTTTAAACCACGCTTATGTCGGATCAACTCGTAATAACGCACGTTTTAAGCTTAACGTCTTGAAATACCGCTTCAACATTGCATCAAAACTTCAGACGCACAAATATCAAGAAGCAAGCTTCAAACAACAATGCATTTTTTTTTGTTCTTGCTCACTTGTAAATTAGTTTGAAATAAAAGCTCAGGTGCGCTGGTTTTGTTTACGTAGAGATTTATGCCTTCGAAATCGTGAGTAGGTGCTAAAGTCGGCCATTGTGGCGGCCATTTTGGGATTCTAATAAGTTTGTGTGGTGCAAAGATTAACACGCATACGGTACCGTAGACCAACCCTAAGCAGCGCACACGTTACAAAAAAGTGTCGACATCGTGGGTTTTTGGTTGGACTGGACACGAGTCATTTTCAAGTTATTTTTACCTTTGGGTTATAATTACTAGCTCCTGTACAATCTTGCGCTGTGGATTCTTCTTTTTGACATATGTATGTGATGCTTGATAGATTGTATCCTTTCGCATCCAATATTTTCAATGTAAATAAGTTAGTTTTAAGATATTTCACGTTTGTATAAAAAAATGACTTTTTTAATAAATGTAAAACGATGTTGAAAAATTCCATGTTTTTTTCCAAAGAGTTTCTACTGAGTACATACAATGCATTACAGTGTATCTCTGCGCTGTTGTGCTTCAGTGAAACCTGGTTTATATAAAAGCAGAACACACAACCATAAGCGTAATTAGGTCGTAGCTCTAGGGGGAGGCCAAGGCCATGTCGATATAGATTTTTTTATACTAAAAAGATACTTTTCGCCCGAAATGCATGATTTTTTTCCGAAATGGATTATTCTGGAGTGGGCCAGGCCCCCCTGGCCACCCCCTATTTACGCTAATGCACACAACGACTGCAGATCAGAGGACATTTTCAGAGAAACATTCTAAAAGTTTAAAATTTTTAAAATATAGTTTAGACAAAGGATAACTACTGAACCCATTAACGTCGTTCATAAAACTATATATAGAGATAGCCTCTTCAAGCACATCGGTGTTTGGAACTTACTGTTCTGCCCGCATCATTCTGCACACGGCAATTCATCACCCAACTGTCATCAGGTTTTACACCCAATTTCAAAAAATGAACGTTTTATTACTTCATCGAACACGCTACTCGCTTCTTTCAATAGCAACGACGACGCTTTAGCACGCTCTATGGTCAATTAACTGCTGGTTGGTCTTAGCCTCATGGAGCATAAAGCATAAGTATGGTAGCAAAACGCTGCTTTGCTCGGCTAAATGCGATATTGCAACATTTCAGTGAGCTCCTCTGCGCTATAAATCACTTCATTGCTGAAGGACCGAGTCTCACCGTATGATTTACTTCAAAACACGGTTATATTTCACTTGAGTCCATATATTTTTTCCAATTTAATCATCAACCAAAAATTATACCCTTCTCGTATTACATACATCCACCAACGATATATTAAACTCGGCGCGGCAAGGCTGGTTGGTAAATGCAATTAAAGGAAAACTGATTAACACTCTCCGGCTGATCGACCAAAATTGCTCCGACAATTTTTCGATTATTTTCGGCGACGATGGAACCTGCGAGTCTCTTGGTGACCCTAGCAGATTGGTAGTAAATTGAATTAAAAGGCGGCACAATCTGCTTCTGCATGTCAGATGTTGTTTAATTTACAACGGTGACAAACAGGGCACGATAGTGTCCCGCACAGGCTCCATACATTGATGTACACTCCCGTGCAAAAGTTTGGGGTCACTCCCTCAAAAACATGGAAATGTTTTTCGGTCATATCTCAGTCATCTTTCATTTAATCCAGTCATTCTCAGACTCTATCGAAAGATAAAAAGTTAGATTTGATTCGTAGGTACTTTTCACAAATTTTATATGAAATTTTTAGTATAAAAAGTATACTTAAACTTAAATGTTTTTCCTAAATCTGTACGAAAAATTGTTTTGCGTGTAATTCAAAATTGGGTTGACCAAATTTTAAAATTAAAGTTGCATTAGAACTCTATTTCTATTCTCATTGAGAGCCATTCATTAGATTTTAGCGGAAAAATTCATAACATAATTTAAATCATCGAGTTAGGTGCAAACGTTTGGGTTCCAAATGAAGTCTGAGTCGGATTTTTGTTCAAATCGTCATTTCTTTTTGGTGCAACTTCAATTCTTTCTTTGATAGTTGAATGGCAAGACACAGAAATGGTTATGAAATGTTCATAAACTAAGTTCTCGACTAAGTTAAGGTAGAAAATGGTATATAAAATCCATACTAAATCAGCTAAGTACGTTTTATAAAAAGCCAAAGAGAATGGAAGTAAAATAAAAATGACTGATTCGCGAGTTGTACCCTTATAACTGTAAGTGTTATAACCACATACATACCATTACCTCAAAATCCATTAGTTTAGGGAATGTTACATATTTTAATTTAAATATCATTTTCATCAAAAAGTTATCCTTTTGCTTTGCACCAAAACACTAAATCTCGAATGTAATAGCACATTTGGAGAAATGACATTCGTTGTGATGGTTTTTGGGATAATGGTGTACTTGTGGTTTTAACACTTACAGTTATATAGGGTAGAATTCACGAATTAGTAATTTTTATCTGACTTCTATGCTCTTTCGCACTTTATATAACGAACTTAGCTGATTTAGTATGGATTTTATATACTATTTGCTACCTTAATTTAGTCGAGAACTTAGTTTATGAACATTCTATAACCATTTCATAGAAAGAGTTGGAGTTGCACCAAAAAAATACGATTTGAACAAAAATCCGACTCAGACTTTATTTGAAAGGTGACCCCAAACTTTTGCACGATGCAGCATACTAAGGAGTAACCCCAAACTTTTGCACTGTAATTTGTAAACCTAACTCAATAATTTAAATTATGTTATGAATTTTTCCGGTATAATCTTATGAAAGGCTCTCAAAGAGGATAGAAACAGGGTTCTAATGCAGCTTTAATTTTAAAATTTAGTGGACCCAATTTTGAATTACACGGAAAACAATTTTTTGTACAGATTTAGGAAAAATATGTAAGTTTAGGTAAACTTTTTGTACTAAAAATATCATATGAAATTTGTGAAAAGCACCTACGGTGTGGAGCGGACCTGGTTGGATGGTTAGAACACGTGACTATCACGCCGAGGACCTGGGATCGAATCCCACTCCCGACAAACTCACAAAATGTGAGTTCTTCCTTCGGAAGGGAAGTAAAGCGTGGGTCCCGAGATGAACTAGCCCAGGGCTAAAAATCTCGTTAATACAGATAAAAAAAAAAGCACCTACGAATCAAATCTAGCTCTTTATCTTTCGATAGAGTCTGAGAACAAGTGGATTAAATGAAAGATGACTGAGATATGACCCAAAAACATTTCCATGTTTTTGAGGAAGTGACCCCAAACTTTTGCATGGGAGTGTACAAAAAAAAAGACCCCGACAGTTCTATGCAGAAAGTTTGACACAAAAACGATAAGGCGTTGTCCATAAACTACGTAGACTTTTTTTCGGCCATCTCAGACCCCCCTCCCCCCTCGTAGACTTTTGTTCATACAAAATTTTCGAAATTTGTATGGAGCGTAGACTTTGGCCAGACCCCCCGTCCCCCCTAAGAGTCTACGTAGTTTATGGACAGGCCCTAATAGCAATGAACCCCTTGAAGAAGACCAAAAAAATGGTCGAAACGTTGGGCAAAATCAAATAATATCGTTCGATTTCCTCGAGACGGCTTAGCCGTTTTCGTACCATAACTACATAAAAAAAATATAACCGCTGAGTGTCGTGCTGTTGTTGCCTACGTCCGGCTATGGATAAAAGCCGTCGAAAAAAAGCGCTTCATACAAACTGTATTTAACATCAGTCGTAAAAAAATGTATGAAATGCGAGTAGTATAAATATAGATTATGGTGTCGTTATGCCGGGAAATATGTTTATGTTTTATTGTCTCTTTCATTTTGAAAAGCTACCTATACTCGACCCGAACGAAGCGTTTAGGTTCCTAGCGTGGTTTGATTTAACGCTGATTACGAATCGTGACTCAATGATTTACGATTAGAACAGAACAATCATTGCCGACACACGATTCCAGTCAGAGTGGTCGTCGGTCGGTCATGCAATCAGGAGCCCTTGTCAGTGCTGCAGCAGTCAGTCAGTCAGTGGTGGAAACAAATTTCAAACTCGTGCGTCAATTATTTCAACAGCTGTTTTATAGCTTGTGCAGTGCATGGGAAGCTTCCGTGTTGTAGGATTGGTATAAATACAAGAAGCGATAAATCCGAATGATATTTGCTTAGCACGTAATTACGCGGAACATAAATCGATTTGTCCTCTCAACAGTATAAGGTAATTGAAGCATTTGATGGAAAAACATCTGATCTTTGTACAGAAATTATATTGCCGGATCCGTACAAGAGGCACAATTAAAATTTTATCATTTTTGGTACTTTGATGGTAAATTTTGAAACTATATGTAAACTTTCATCTGACTATGAGGTTGGTTCGAAGCTCTTCAAAATTGATCAATGTACTATTTTTCACGCCAGTATGCCTGAATAAGATGATACCTTACTTTGATACCTTGTTGGCTACAAAGTAACTTTACTCCAACGCCGAGCGTATATTTAGTAGAGCACCATCTTCGTCGGTCTTGGGCGATGTTCCCCCAGTTTCCCCGAACGTGTAGGGATCCTAGATCTTCTTCAACCGCGTGCAGCCAGCGAGTTCGCGGCCGCCCACGAAGTCGCCTACCTCTACCGGGTTCTCTGCTGAATATTGTTTTCGCTATTCTTTCTTCCGACATTCGCACTACGTGTCCAGCCCACTGAAGTCTGCCGTATTGTATACGTTTCACAATATTCGCATCTTCGTACACTTGGTACAACTCGTGATTCATGCGTCTGCGCCACACTCCATTTTCTTGTTTTCCACCGAGAATTGTCCGCAGCACTTTGCGCTCAAAAACTCCAAAAGCTTTCCGGTCTACCCCTTTTAACGTCCACGCTTCGTGACCGTAGAGGGCAACCGGAAGAATCAGCGTCTTATACAGAGCGAATTTTGTTTGCGTTTGCAAGTTACGGGACCTAAGCTGGCTACGCAATCCGTAAAAGGCCCTATTCGCAGCTGCAATACGCCTTTTCACTTCTCGGGAACCGTCATTGTCGCATGTCACAAGTGTTCCAAGATAAACAAATTCTTCAACAACTTCAAACACTTCCCCATCAATGACTACCTCAGCACTTACACCACTAGGCCTGCTTCTGTCTCTACCCTCTATCATGTACTTCGTCTTGGTAGAGTTAATCGTCAAGCCTATCCTCGCTGTCTCTCTCTTCAGAGGAGCATAAGCTTCCTCCACTGCCCTACGATCGATGCCGATCAGATCAATATCGTCCGCAAAACCGAGGAGCATGTGCGACCGTGTGATGATAGAGCCATTCCTCTGCACGCCTGACCTCCTAATCGCTCCTTCGAGTGCAATGTTGAACAATAAATTTGAAAGAGCATCCCCCTACTTCAATCCATCCAAGGTCACAAACGACGTAGACACTTCGTCCGCGATCCGAATACTTGATTTTGATCCATCCAGCGTTGCGCGTATCAGCCTAATTAGTTTCACCGGAAAACCATGTTCTGACATTATCTGCCAAAGCTCATTTCTTTTTACTGAATCGTACGCTGCTTTGAAATCAATAAACAGATGGTGAGTATGCAAGTTATATTCCCGAAATTTACCTAGGACCATCCGCAGGGTAAACATTTGATCCGTCGTTGATCGGCCCTCACGAAAACCAGCCTGGTATTCGCCGACGAAGGACTCCTCAAGTGGTCGCAGTCTGTTGAACAGGACACGCGACAGTATCTTATACGCCGCATTTAAAAGGGTAATCCCTCTGTAATTGGCACACTCCAGTCTGTGCCCTTTCTTGTAGATTGGGCATATGAGGCCATCCAACCAACTAGTGGGCAATTCTTCATCCTCCCAAATCTTTATAATAATCTGGTGGATTGATTGATGTAGCTGCTTGCCTCCGTGCTTAAGAAGTTCGACCGGGATCTCGTCCTTCCCAGCAGCCTTGCTGTTTTTCAGCTCCTTAAGGACCTTTTTAACCTCATCCAGTGTTGGTGGTTCCACTGCTTGATTGTCATCCATTATGTTAATCCTGTTCCTGGGTGCTCCTTCGCTGCTACCATTCAACAAATCTTCGAAGTGCTCCTTCCACCTGGCTGCCACCATTATTGTTTTGTCTGTCAGCAAATTTCCTTCCCGGTCATTGCACATGGCGGGTACTGGCGCAGTCTTGTGCCGCGCGCCATGGACAGTTGCATAAAACCTCCGCATATCGTTCCTGTCCATTCTTTCCTGCGCTTCAGCAATAACATTCTCTTGGAGTTGCCGTTTTTTCGTGCGGTGGATTCGTTTCTCTTCTGCTCTTGCAACCCTGTACCGCTCTCTGTTCTGCCGGGTACCGGCCACTAGCATTTGACTTCTGGCGGCATTCTTTTCGTTCGTCACTCGTTGGCAGTCCTTGTCAAACCAACCATTACGTTGGCGTCGCTGAGCGGTACCAATCACCTCTTGCGCTGTTGTTGTCACTGCTTCGTGGATAATTCCCCATAAGCTGTTGACATCTCCAGATCCGTTGGTCTCTCCTATCCTCTCGTCTAGCTTCTGATGGTACTGTGCAGCAACCCCTTCGACTGATAAGCGCTGGATATTGAAACGCATCGTCCTGTTGTTTCTTGAACTCGTGACGCTGGATAATCGCGCCTGAATTTTAGCGGCTACAAGATAATGATCCGAGTCGATGTTCGGGCCTCTGTAGGACCTCACATCTATGATGTCCGAAAAATGTCGCCCGTCGACCAACACGTGGTCTATCTGGGAGCAAGTGTCACCACTCGGGTGTCGCCAGGTGTGTTTTCGGATATTCTTACGTGCGAAGTTTTTAGGTACTGCTGATTGCCATCCCTCTAGCAGCAGCGAATATCACAAGTCGCAGACCATTATCGTTGGTAACAGAACGAAGGCTTTCCGTTCCAATCACAGTGGGAAAATAAGGTACAAAACCGACAAAGAATTCTGTAACTTTTGAAAACCACGAATGCGGTTTACGAAGTAATACTTTTCTAATGTAAAAATGTAAAATATCATTTTTTAAACTGAAGAGTTCTGCAACTTTTGAAAACGATGAATGCGGTTTCCAATAAATCCAATAAAATCGGTTTCATAGGCTGCACGAACCATTAACATTCACATTTTACCCCAATTCCCCAGTTTTTAGCCTTTTTTGATAGAGATTCATATATTTTCAGAAGCGGAAGTGATCTTGAAGTATACAAACTCGACTAATCAAGCTCATATATATTGCTGATATAAATGAAAATGTTAAACTTGATCGCATGAATGATTGTCATGCCCGTTTTACCATATTCCCCCAGATTATCGTATTTCTAGTAGGATATGCTATTTATCTAGCGAGAAAATCAGTAAATGTCCATCCATATGAGTTTCTACTTGGTATACATTTGAGCCATCGAATAAATCAGAATAAAAATTGAACGAACTGGTATTTTGGTCATTTTGTCTTGATTCTCCAAAAATGTCATTTTTTTTTAATTGAAGAGGTCTGTTACTTTTGAAAACCACGGAGGATCTGTCACTTTTGAAAACGTGTGGAGAATCCAATAAAATTGGTTTCATAGGCCGCACGGATCGTTAACATACTCATTTTACCCCAATTCCCCATTTTTTTGTGTGTTTGATAGAAATTCATGTTCAGATGCGGATACGACCTTGAAGTATGAAAACTCGACCAATCAAGCTCTTATATATTTTACCGAAATAAATAAAAATGTTAAACCTGACCGCTTGCACAATGTCCACGCCCGTTTTACCATATTCCCCCAGATTATCGCATTTCTGGAAAAATATGCTATTTGTCAAGGGAGAAAATCGGTAAATGTCCACCTAAGAGAGATTTTTATTTAAATAACACATTTGAGCCATCTATCTATTAAATCAGGGAACAACAACGAACTTATATCTTGGTAATTTTGCCTTGATGCCCCAAAAATATCATTTTTTGGATTGAAGAGTTCTGTAACTTTTGAAAACCATGTATGCTATTTACAAAGTCATACTTTTTTAAAGTTAAAATGTGCGAAAAATTTAATGAAACTGGTTTTAAAGGCCATAAGGATCGTCAAAATACTTATATAACTTCAATTTCTCCATTTCTTGTGGAAGTGGAAAAAGTGGAAATGACCTTGAAGTTTAAAAACTCAACCAATCAAGCTCATATATACTGCCGATACAAATGAAAACGTCGCACATGACCGCATGAACGGTTGTCATGCCCGTTTCACCATATTCTCCCAGATTATCCAAATACTAACTGTGAATAAGGGAGCATCCATTAAGTACGTCACGCTAAAATAGGGAATTTTCGGCCCCCTCCCCCCTTCGTACGGTTTTTTCCTATACCTAATACATGAGTCGTCACACTTTGACAAACCCCCCCTCCCCCCTAGGACCGTGACGTACTTAATGGATGCCCCCTAATGTGTTTGTTAAACATTTTCAGTATTGTACTTTTTAGGGTTGAACAAGCTATACATCTAAAAATAAAATCAACAAATGACAAATTAAATAAAATTTTGTTTATAATCAATTTTAACTATCTAAAGAAAACGTGTTACGAAAATCGGTCGGAAATGCTATTTGCCTATTTAGCACTGATTCCCCGTAAAATAAACAATTAACTTTACATAAGTGTATAGCACAAAAATAATCTGAACCGTTTTTCCATAAAAATAGTTTTTTAAAGATAAAACCTGTGTATTCTAGATGCAGCTTGTTTAACCCTGAATACAATAATTTAGATGAATTTGCAAAAAAAAAAATGAGTTCAAATCACAGTTATGACTCATGTGGGCATTAATCCAATTTACAAGGTTTTTGTCTTAGAAAATTCACTTCTAAGAATAAACGCTTTTGATAACATTCTGAGTTGTACATTCAAAAAAGGATATTTTTCGGGGCATCAAGGCAAAATGACCAAGATACAAGTTCGTTCGATTGTTGTATCCTGATTTATAAGATGGCTCAAATGTATATTTCAAACAAAAGCTCATTTTAATGGCCTTATTGGTTTTTTTGAGTGCTTATATTTCAAAGTCATTACCGCTTTTGAAAATACATGAAATTCAATCAAATCCCAAGAAAATGAAAAATTGGGCTAAAATGAGTATGCTAACGTGCATTAACCCCTTGGGGCCTATGAAACCACTTTCATTAGATTCTCCGTACAATTTTACATAATAAGGGTATGACTTCATAAACTGCATTAGCGATTTTTCAAAACATATGAAATTCTTGTACATATTCAAAATATTATATTTATATTTTGGGATTTCCAGCAAAATGGCAAGATAAAAGTTCGTACGATTTTTGTTTCCTGATGTATTGGATGGCTCAAGTACGTTTTTCAAATAAAAACTAATATGAACTCAACAGATTTTCAGAGCTTTTATACTTTATGGTCATTTCCGCTTCTGAAAATACTTGAATTTTCATTAAAATACTTCAAAATAGGGAATTGGGGTAAAATAGGAAAGTGTGATAACGATCCGTGAGGCCTATAAAACCACTTATTTCAATTCTCTGCACATTTCTATATTAAAAAGTTTGACTTCGTAAACCGCATTCAAAATTTTCAAAAGTTATAAAATTCTGCGATTAAAAAAAAAATGATATTTTTTCGAGGCATCAAGGTAAAATAGAGTAGATATAAGTTCGTTAGATTTATGTATGTAGTTCACAAGATGGGGCGAATGTCTTTTTTAAATAAAAACTTATTTGGATGGCATTTACTGATTTTTCCTTAGATGTATGCTATGCTTACCAGAAATGCGATACATAGGGTAAAATGGGCATGACAATCATTTTGTCAATGCGGTCAAGTTTTCTCCCCAGATAAACAGCATGGCAACTATAGTTTACCAAAAAAATGCGTTAATCTGGGAAAATATGGTGAAACGGGCATGACAACCATTCATGTCAAGTGTGACGTTTTCATTTGTATCGGCAGTATATATGAGCTTGATTGGTTGAGTTTTTAAACTTCAAGGTCATTTCCACTTCTGAAAAAAAACATTAATTTATATGAAAATCCACAAAAATGGAGAAATCAAAGTTAAATAAGTATAAGGCAAAGGCCACAAGCCTTTGTAACCAGTTTCATTAAATTTTTCGCCCATTTTAAATTTAAATAAAATATGACTTTGTAAATAGCATACATGGTTTTCGAAAGTTACAGAACTCTTCAATTCATCAAATGATATTTTTGAGGCATCAAGGCAAAATGACCAAGATTTAAGTTCGTTAGATCGTTGTTCCCTGATTTAATAGATAGATGGCTCAAATGTGTTATTCAAATAAAAATCTGTCTTAGATGGACATTTCCGATTTCCTTCCTCGACAAATAGCATATTTTTCCAGAAATGCGATAATCTGGGGGAATATGTAAAACGGGCATAGCAATTGTTCATGCCGTCAAGTTTATTATTATTTTTATTTATTTCGGCAATATATATGAGCTTGATTGATCGAGTTATTAAACTTCAAGGTCGTTTCCGCATCTGAAAATACATGAATTTCTATCAAACACACAAAAAAATGCGGGGTAAAATGAGTATGTTAACGATCCGTGTGGCCTATGAAACCAATTTTTTTTCGATTCTCCACACATTTTTACATTAGATAAACATGACTCCGTAAATCGCATTCGTGGTTTTCAAAAGTAACAGAACTCTTCAATTCAAAAAATGATATTTTTGGGGAATCAAGGCAAAATGACCAACATACTACAGTCAGGTCTTTTTTTACGCGGTTTTGATTTACGCGGCCGCGTAAATGAAAACACCATACAAAAAAATTCGTCGTCTTATTTTTGCATGATTCGTCGAGAAATGGTGAGACTTTTTTTACGCGGTTTTTTTGAAATTTGAACTGAGTTTTTTTTACGCGGTACGTATCCGCCGCGTAAAAAAAAAACCTGACTGTAGTTCTTTTAATTTTTATCCTGATTTATTCGAAGGCTTAAATGTATTCACCAAGTAGAAACTCATATGGATGGACAATTACTGATTTTCTCTCTAGATAAATGGCATATCTTACCAGAAATGCGATAATCTGGGGGAATATGGTAAAACGGGCATGACAATCATTCATGTGGACAAGCTAAACTTTTTCATTTATATCGGCAATGTATATGAGCTTGATTAGTCGAGTTTGTATACTTCAAGATCACTTCCGCTTCTGAAATATATGAATCTCTATCAAAAAAGGCTAAAAATTGGGGAATTGGGGTAAAATGAAAATGATAATGATCCGTGCAGCCTATGAAACCGGTTTTATTGGATTCCCCGCACATTTTTACATCAGAAAAGTATGGCTTTGTAAACCGCATTCATCGTTTTCAAAAATTGCAGAACTCTTCAGTTCAAAAAAATATATTTTTGGGGAATCAAGGCAAAATGACCAAAACACCAGTTCGTTTGATTTTTTATCCCGATTTTTTCGATGGCTCAAATGCATTTACTAGGTAAAAACTCATGTTGATGGATGTTTAGATTTTCTCCCTAGATAAATGGCATATCTTACCAAAATGCGATAATCTGGGGGAATGTGGTAAAACGGGCATAACAATCATTCATGCGGTCAAGTTTAATATTTTTATTCATATCCGCAATATATATGAACTTAATTGGTCGAGTTTTTATACTTCAAGATCACTTTCGCTTCTGAAAATACATGAATTTCTATAAAAACGGTTAAAAAAATGGGGAATTGGGGTAAAATGAGCATGTTAACGATCCGTGCGGCCTATGAAACCGGTTTTATTGGATTCTCCGCACATTTTGACATTAGAAAAGTATAACTTCGTAAACCGCATTCGTGGTTTTCAAAAGTTACAGAATTCTTTGTCTGTTTTGTACCTTATTTTCCCACTGTGCAATGACAGGCCGAAAGAAAGTTGTGCCGTTGTGAAAGTAGTGCCGATCTGCGCATTTGCATCTCCGATGACTATTTTGACATCTTGTTTTGGGTACTCTCCGTAGGCCTTATCAAGGCTCTCATAGAACTCATCCTTCATGTCTTCGGGTTTGTCGTTCGCTGGCGCATAGATGCTGATCAGGCTGTAGTTGAAGAACTTGCCCTTCATCCTCAACACACAGATTCGGGCGCTTATCGGCTTCCACCGAATTACTCGCTTCATCTGCATCCCGTTCACAATGAAGCCAACTCCACGTTCTGTCTTATCGCCGTCGCTGTAGTATTTAGATGTGGTACTTGAATGAAGTGTTGGCGATGGGATCCACTGACCGCTCGGAATTCGCGTTCTCCGGTTTTGGGCCAGCGTATCTCCTGGTCTCCACGTTAACGCCGACATTCTACAGTTTACGAGCCAGGAGCTGATCACGTGCGGGTTCAATCAAAGTTTTCATGTTCCAAGATCCGACTTTCCAATCATTGTCCTTTATTCATTGCCGGGTTTGTTGCCGTTGAATCAATCCGTTTACTCTACTATTGCTTTGCTTGGTGTATGAAGGTTTTCAGCAGGCTACCTTACCGGGGCCGCGCTGCCTAAATTGCGTTGAAGGGGCTGCCTCCTTAGATATAGCTGACGCGATGCAGCATTTTATATTCAGCCGCTGGATACCAGAACAGACGCTGTTTGAGCCGCACCTCCTTGGTGAACAGACGCTCGGGTCGTTCTTCCTCAATTTAGCTGAAATCATAAGAACAACAGTGGCTGCACTGCCAGCTAAGCACATACTCTTAGTTGGCGGTCTTTGTCATCGCTTGACCCGTGGAAGCATAAGGTAGGAACTTGTGAGGATCAGAGCTATGTTGGGCGCTCTCCTTATCGACTCACCGTTTTGCAGCCCAAAATATATTGGAGTCCATTTGTATGCCCGTAAACACCCAAAAAACAATACATAAAGATACTCGATATATTATGAGGTCATTCAATACCTGACATGTTATTAACCGAGAGCTTCCTTTGTCGATGACCATTTTGCATGTGTAAATCGTGTGGAAGGTACGAAGAAACTTTGCCCAAGGATGTCAAGAAAATTTCCATTATAAAAAGTTGTTGGACCGAACAGGGATCGAACCCGTCACCCCGAGCATGGGATCTTATTGAACACTCGTGCGCATACCGCTCCCGCTATATGGGTCCTTTATAACTTATCATAACCTAATAGCTGGCTATACACAGTTGATTATCAATGGCATCGTTATCGGGAATTATGAGAAAAATAGTTCATAAATTGCAAGCTCGTTAGGCCCACCCATGATGCAATAATTGAAAGAAAAGCATAACAAACCATGACCCCCCATATCCGCTGAGAATGTATCCACCTGGAATAGCTTTTTTGATACTTTTGCAAGTCGGCCGACAAAGTTTTGCTAATAGGACCAACAAGCGAGGAAATACCAAACCGATAACCAGTAGGTAGCTGGCACAGGCCGGCACAGCTAGCTAGCTGGTCGAGTGTTGTGGAACTTTCGCTCGGAAGCTCGCCAGTAAACAAAGTACGTGGGTACGGAAATAATCCGGCAAAAGTCAAAAGAAAAATAAATCAAAGCAAAACACTCCCACGGCCGGGCAGTTAATGGAAAATAACTGATTTGAAACTGACGGTTCGGTAGTGGGTTGAAACAGAGGCCTCCTTGGCAACGCAAAGCCTTGCCGTTTGCGTTTTTAATTAGGAAAAATTGAGACAAGATCAACAATTTAATTGAGTGGCAGTTCAGTCGGTTAAATATTGAATTGCTGCTACGGTCTACTTAATTTGTAATCGCAGTTATCTGGAGAAGCGATTGCCAATCATTTGAGCAATACTTTCTGAGTAAATCCAGTGTTTATTCAAAGATTCTGCAAATACATGATTTATGATTTTTTTTTAAGAATTTTAATAATATTATTACATTTTAAATACAAATGCCTAACAAATTTGGAAGATTTTTTCCATTATGCCTTTTTTTCTTTTGATCCCATCCAATTTACTGCTGATTAGAAACCCCTGATTTGGACGTTACACGGTTGAATGATTTGCGTCTAAGTTTAACCCTGAAGGTAAACTCATTTGGTTGGATATAAAAAAGTTACGAATCGATCGCTCCGAAAATATCTATGCCTGTCTAAACAAGCTTGGGTACACATTTCGGTAGCCCACGTACATTGATTCACGATTTGTGATAAATTATCGATGTTCCACCATGTTCCATAACACTTCCAAATAGCAATTACTTCATTACGTCCAATCATTTGCATCTATTTGATGGATACCCAACCCATCCCACAAACAATGAATATTTGATTGGAGTTTCTTTTTCTGGTGCTTACCGACACCTGTATTGAGCAACTAACTACGGTAATAGTGTGAATCCACATGGGGCTAAAGATAAATGTACAAGGTAATTAAGCGCGTTACCGAAAACGGTTCAACTTGGACATGGAGACCGATCATTTATCACCAAACATATTACTTATACTTGTTGGTTGTTGGTTGGTGCTTCAAACAGTTTGCCGCACCGAGTCGGTCGTAGCCGGCTACTGAGCTGTAGGTAGGTACATACCTAGATGCTCTTCTGCTCCGAACCTCTGCTCCGGCTGGGATTGAGGTGAAAGTTGATTACACTACTGCGAGCACGCGGGTATGTGGCACTGTGTGTGCGCAATTGAATAATTTATAATGACTATTATCATTAGCAGGGCAGAGTCGTGTGCAGGTGTGCAATTTGAGGGATGACGAAATGCAACTGTTAAGAATTTTGGAACAATATCTTCTTTTCTGAGCATAACGTCCCGATTGGGAAAAAGCTTCCTTTTCACAAATTGACTGAGAACTTTCTGACCAGTTTGCATATGTATATCGTGTGACATGCACGAAGATACTCTATACCCCAGAAAGTCAAGGAAATTTCCATTGAGTAAAGTTCCTGGAATGACCGGAAATTGAATCCGTCATCCTCAGCATGGTCTTAATGAATACCTTTCGCCGTATTTAGAGTGCAGCGAACTCGTGGTTCATACTTTCTTAAAAATCGTGGGGGAGGGGCGTTGGGTGTATAACCTGAACTGGATGATCCAGGTTGTGTGGAATAAGGCCGTCTTCTACAACAGAGAAGTAAATGCCAGTACTACGCCTTTCTCGACCCACTAAACAACATTCCCAAGGTTGTCAAACCATTCGTCTCTCCCAAACCACCAAAAAAGCATTGCTTCAGAGAGGGGCTAGTACACATTGCACCCTCTCAAGGTTAGCTGAGTAGCCTGCAGCAACGAGCATCGATGACTCGCTTTGGAGAGTCCATCACGGAAGCATGCTGGCGCTTAGCCAGTTTAACGAGTGGTCCTCACCACCACCACCCACCGTGGGGTCGACCCCATGCCCGCGCCTAACTGTTTTGCAGACATCTAGAACTGATGGCTACGTGCAACCAGATCTGACCTGCTGAAGGCAAGGGTATCACTACCCGCGGGAACCCCTTTCCAACTGCAGGCTCGGATCGAACCCAGTATACCGACGCCACGACAGCAACGCTACCATCAGGACCTTTTTTCCGCGACCGCTCAATGTAAGGGTCGATTTCGACCGCAGGGCTCCGGTATGATCTACTAAGCCGGCTTCAAACTTCTAGACCACCTCTTGTACCGCATCTGAACATCTGGTTCATTGTATCGCGTTCACCCATGAATCCAGCCTGGTATTGCCCCTCTTGAAATCGGTGATCGCGCGATAGTTCCTGCAATCCAAATTGTCGTCAAATCCCCGAGTCAATGCGCCACATCCTCGGTAGCTCCAAGACGATGTGGGTGATCGCCGTTGAAATGGCATTTCATCCCTACACATCCTCTGGACAAGATTTTCCGGAGTTGTATCCTCTCCGCATGTGGCAAACATGCGGTCACGCACTGTGCGAAAATGCAGACACATGTACAAAACGTGTTCCGCCGTTTCCTCTAAACCAGCACAAACAGGGCATTCGGGAGAACTCGCAACAAAACGATGTACTGTTGGAAGTAACCATAGTCTGAAAGGACCTGAGTCAGGTGAAATGATACTTCCCATAGCGCCTATTGATCCAACTATCTACTCTCGGGATCAACTTGTGGGCCCACCTTCCCTTGGTGGGGTTGTCCCATGCGCGCTGCCATTTAGCCATTGAGGCCGCTAGGCATCATACCAGTGATGACACAGAGTGCGTCGTGTTACACGGTACGGTACGCACTCGCTACCCTCAGGCACATCAGCCTATAAGTACTTTCCAACTTACCACAGTAGCTTTCGGTACTTAGCCCCACACCGGTCACCATACCTTAGTATGGACGTAGCGACACTAGCCAGAAGCTTTACCGACATTAGCCAGGTCAACATCTAGTATGGCAGTCTCTAGCATGATCTGATTCCGCTGGTTCGTGAAACGGCTTCCCCATTCCACGGCCCAGACATTGAAGTCACCCGCTATAACCACCGGCCTTCGCTCTGTCAGCACGGTCGTCATACAGTCCAGCATCTGCGTGAACTGCTCGATCGACCACTGTGGAGTTGCATAACAGCTACAGAAGAAGACCCCGTTTACTTTGGCGACCACGAGGGAGGGGAGAAACCGTCTGACAAAGCAGTTACTGAGCTGCGTCACAGTGGATCAGGTTGAGCTGTGTTAACTGCATTGTGATTTGTCAGCTGCGGCTCTTCTGAAGACCGGCCACTTTGGACCACCCGTTTTGTGCTTACTCGCGGATTTCCCGAAACAAATTAAACACGTGGGTGGACTCGTGCAGTCTTGTGTCTTGTGGCCTTTGCCACAATATCATCTATACTGCTTTTTCCTGTCAGGACCTTTGCAGTCCAATGACTTGTGTTCTGGTTCAGCAGGCATAACGACCAGCCCACCTTAATCTTCCCTTACTTTAACAGACTATTTTACGTCCGCCCCAGGTAGCTGTACCAAAGCTACCCGTGTCCCCGCTGGCCAATTCCGTAGCCGAATGGCTGCGGTGACCACCTGCACCTCGCATTGTTGCCGTAGTGGTGTGACGAGCTCTTCCGCTTCAGAGACCTCGTATAGGTTCTTAATCTTCAGAGTCCCCTCTGCTGTTAGGCTTCACCTCGACCGCTTCGCCAAGGACCTCTTCCGCCAGACTTTTTTAGACGGTGTTTTTGCTTTCCTTGTCGCGTTTAATCTCTAGGATTATTTCACTCGTACGAGTACGTCTGATACTGCGCACGTCGGCTGCCAGATCCACGAGTTTGGCGTCGCTTCGTATCGTCTCAAGACGTCCGAGAGTATTCGGTCTTTATGACGAGCTTGGCACCTACTCTCCTACGCCTTCTTGGTTTGGCGTCCGTGACTTTCTCAACTAGCGGTATTTGCTTCTTCCACCTCGGCTGTGGGGTCTTCCGCTTGGTTCGCCCTACTCTGTTATTGCTGAGGGCCCAACAACGGTCCCAACCTCCTGTTCCCTTCCATCCGGGACGGGTCAACTTTTCCAGGCTCACCTTTCCCAGCTTTCTGCGACGGGTCAGCCTTCTAAGACCCACCCTTCCCAGCTTTCCGCGACGCCAGATGGCCTCACCCGCTTATGCGAGTGCTTATCAAAACCAGTTGCATACGCCACACCTTTTAAGCTTCGTGCGAAAGCGAAGGCCTCCGTCTGGGTAGACTTCGTAACCTTTGCTTTCGTCTGTACTGTCACAGCTGCAGTTTTCACGAATCCCTCGTTGTAGAAATAAGTCTTGATGGCTTGGTGGTTTGAATGGAATTGAATATTTTATTGGGTGTCATAAATTTCCATAGCTTAGGCTACCTAGATTTATCTAGCTTACTAAGTTCCTACATTCTCTCCCTTTTCTCAATACTGAAAACTTACACAATCTTTGTAAACTTATGAAATGAAATTCTTCATTTGAATTATTTGGCTTCGTACGGCTTCACCAGCTGATTCTCGTATTGGAATCACTGACGTGTAATGGCGTGATCATTCAGTAGAAGCCATTCGAGTAATTTATGGATTCGTTGATTCCAACAGTTCTCCTGGTGTACCTGAAATAATGTTGACAATAAAATATCGTATTTATGAGATGTTTAAATGGACTACCAGTGTTCTGGCAGCACGGACAATGACACCCATCAGCATCGATTGCAGAATACGTGCGAAGCAAATTGTCATTCCTTCAGACAATAGCCAGGGAAACAGATGCATGGCGAATGAATTGTGCAAAGGCCGTTCCCGTGAGATTGTTAATAAGGAAATAAGGATATTTTGTGAAATTTATTGAACTATTGTGTTTGCTAAAAGATATCGGGTTAATGTGCGCTAGGAACGGTACTAAATGGTGATTTGTGAAATAGACTGCTATTCAATTAGTACCCCCTATGTGAGTGGCATGCTGACTCTCCACTTTAGAGATTAAGAGAGGAGTAGGTTATGCTAATTGTATGATTAATGTTGTAGATCCAATAGCCCGACGCCACTTCTGCACATACGTTTGCATTATTCTCTGCCTTTATAGTAGGATCAGGTAAAGATTATTACCTAATGATTAATCAAATAGAATTATAATCACTACTTGGTTGTTTAGGTGGCAACGACTAAATTTCTCTGTGTAGGCTAGAGTCCTGAGCCGGTAAGGAAAGACTAAATGTACGCACTATTTGAATTCCCTTAAAACGTAAAAATAAAAGTTGCATTTCTTTTAGCTTTGAGCTGCGCAAATTAAAGCCTGCTGCGAGATTTTTTCCTCTACCAACAAACTCAAAGATTTACTTCATGATGCCTGAGAACGAAGTCTACGATTGCGGCGCTTGCGAGCGACCGAATTCCGCCGATGTGGGTATGGTGGCGTGCGATAGTTGTGCCGTTTGGTACCACTACGTTTGTGCCGGAGTTTCGCCAGGAATCCGCGACCGAACGTGGAGATGTGGTAAGTGTCAGCCCGTGCTACCTCCGGAAATCACCGGGACGAAGAAGAAGACGAGTAAAAAGCTTCCGGCGAGCTTGAGTGTCCTCGGTGCGACGAGTGAGATTACGAAGACAAGCAACGCCGAACTGAAGAAAACGTCCGACAAGTCCAAAAGCTCTGCGAAATCCAAGGCTATGGCTGTTTCCAACGCCGCCGCGGGCGGTGAACCCTCCGCCGGAAATGTGACTCCGATAAAGAATCCGGAAGTTGTAATTTCTACCAAACCGTCCGATAGGGAGATGCGATCTTCCAAGTCCAGTACTTCAACCACCAGGGCTCGAGCGCAATTAGCATTGCAGCGATTAGAGGATGAGCGACTGTTGGAGGAACGGAAATTGAAGCAGGAACGGGCGCGGCTGGAGGAAGAAAGCATCCGGCTGGAGAAGGAGAAACTACTAAAGGAACGGGAGCACGCTATTCAGGCTAAGGAATTGGCGATACAAGAGAAGTACTTGCGGGAGAAGTTCGAGTTGGAAGATCAGATTGCTGACGAGGAAAGCAGCCAAAATTCTAGCGTTTCGGGTCGCAAGAGTAGGACCAAGGCCTGGTTGAAAAGTCAACACGAACTAAGCCAGCACAGCAGACATAACGATTTGGCAAGTTCAATTCGACCACCACAAGTCGACGCGGGAAGCGAACGCGGAGAAGCCCACAGACCAAACGTTTTGGACGGGGTTTCCAACTTTCGGACGGAGCGCGATGGTTCCGACAACCGACGTCGTTACTACGGAGTTGAACCGAATGCTTCCAGGTTGCCGCATGAGGACGAAGGATCCGTGATGAGCTCACACGGGGTGGGGCCAAACGCCGCCCAGATAGCTGCGAGACAGATTTGGCCGAAGAAGCTTCCCACATTTTCGGGTGATCCGGAAGAATGGCCGATATTCGTCCACAGCTTCGAGTCGGCCAATGCCGCGTGCGGTTTTTCGGACGTAGAGAACGTCATTCGTCTACGCGAGTGTTTGCGAGGTCCAGCACGAGATGCCGTCGTCACGAAGCTCATGTTTCCCGAAAGCGTCAGAGCGATTATGGACACCCTGCGGCGATTGTACGGCAGACCGGAGATTTTGGTGAAAAACCTACTTGACAAGGTTCGTCGGGTGGAGGCACCAAAGCCTGAGAGACTGGATTCGTTGATCAACTTTGGGCTGACGGTGCAGCAGCTATGCGACCACTTGGCAGCCGCAAAACTGAAGGGTCATCTGTCGAATCCCACCTTGCTTGGGGAATTAGTGGAAAAGTTGCCAGCCTCAATTAAGATGGAGTGGGCCAGGTTCAAAAGGGCGTATAGTGAACCAACGCTTCAGCACTTCGGCATGTTTATGGAGGAGATAGTTGACGACGCCAGTGAAGTTACGATCGCCACTCAACAGAAATCAACCGGTGGGAGAGTCGACAAGGACAAACCGAAGGAAAGGGGACATGTATATTCCCATGAAGACACGTCGGGAATGCAGAACCACGTACCAGAGAGACAACCTTGCCCGATCTGCGGAAAAACAGATCATCGTGTAAGAAACTGTGAACGATTCCAGCAGCTAGGACTCGAAGCTCGTCTAAAGGCCGTCGAACGATGCAAGTTGTGCGAAGTTTGCTTGTTCGATCACGGGCAATGGAAGTGTCGTTCGAGAATCCGATGTAACGTTGCCCAATGCCGGGCTCGTCATAACCCACTACTGCATCGCCCAACGCAAGAATCACGTCAGCGTCAGCTCCGAGCTTCGGAGTGTAATACGCACGAGCGAACGCAAAGATCGGTCCTTTTCAGGATCATTCCTGTTACACTTTTCAACGGAAATACGAAATGTGAAACATTCGCGTTTTTGGATGAGGGATCCTCGCTGACCCTTATCGAAACTGGCTTGGCGCGTCAGCTTGGTGTCACAGGTGTTCCAGAGCCCTTGGAATTGCGTTGGACTGCAAGCGTGATGCGTAACGAGAAGGATTCAAAGCGTGTGGACCTGGAGATAGCCGGAAAAGGTCTGCCGAGACGCTTCGTCTTGAAAAATGCTCACACTGTCGAAGAATTGAACCTACCCAACCAGAGCCTGATGTTTGGCGTACTGTCGGAAAGGTTCGCACATCTCCGGAATCTCCCCATATCGTCGTACTCTGAAGCCACTCCGAGGATCCTTCTAGGACTAGAGAACCTCAGTCTTTTTGCGCCGCTGGATAGCTGCGTGGGCCGACCGGGAGAACCAATCGCCGTGAAGTCTCTGCTAGGTTGGTCTATCTATGGACCTGATGGAAATGGACATTCAAAAAAAGGCTTTCTAAACGTACACCAATGCAATTGTGACTCCGACCGAGAACTAAACGACCTTGTCCGGCAGCAGTTTGTACTGGAGGAGTCGCTAACCAGGCAAACACCAATGCTTCAGTCCGCTGAAGAAAAGAGAGCCTGTGAGATACTGGACAGCACTACAAAGTTTGTGGATGGGCGGTATGAAACTGCTTTGCTCTGGAAAACCGATGATGTTGAGGTGCCGGATAGCCTTCCAATGGCGATGAAGCGACTGAAAAGTTTCGAGGCTCAATTAGCCAAAAATTCGAGTCTACGGGACAGCGTGAACCAGCAAATCATCGATTATATACAGAAGGGCTATATTCACAAGGCCACGGAAGAAGAACTGGTCGAGATCAGCAGCAGACAAGTGTGGTACTTACCGCTGGGCTTGGTGACGCATCCAAAGAAGCAGAAAAAGCGACTGGTTTGGGACGGTAGGGCGCAGGTGAACGGAGTCTCACTAAACTCGCTGTTGCTAAAGGGCCCTGACCTTCTGGTGTCGCTCCCGTCTGTAATTTGCAAGTTCCGCGAGAAACGCATCGGATTTGGAGGCGATATCCGGGAAATGTTTTTACAACTACGAATGCGACAATCGGACAAGTATTTTCAGTGCTTCTTGTTCCAGTTCGATCCTCGTTATCCACCTGAAGTGTACATAGCGGACGTTGCGATGTTCGGAGCAACTTGTTCGCCCTGCGTTGCGCAGTATGTGCTACGTGTCAATGCGGATAAATGGGCGAACGAATTTCCTTTGGCGGCGGAGGCGATCAAAAATAAAACCTACATGGACGATTACTACGACAGCGCCGATACTCCTGAAGAAGCGGCAGAATTAGCCGTGCAAGTACGTACCGTCCATGCCCGCGGAGGATTCGAGATGAGGAACTGGGTTAGCAACAGTGACGAAGTGTTGGAAAAGCTCGGCGAAACTCCGGACAAGGAACCACGTTTGCTGCAATCTGTCCCGGAAGAAAGGTGGGAACGTGTTCTAGGGATGTTGTGGCACCCGGATTCCGATACTTTGACCTTTTCAACCGAACTGGCGTCAGAGTTACTTCCCTTTGTCTCCGATAATAGAAGGCCGACGAAACGCATTGCTCTTAGGATCATTATGAGCCTTTTTGATCCCCTTGGCTTGTTAGCACCGTACCTTGTCCACGGACGTACTTTGATCCAAGATCTGTGGAGAAGTGGAGTACAATGGGATGAGGTAATGAAGGACGAGGAGTTTGCCAAATGGACGCGCTGGGTGGAACTGCTACCCGCTATAAGTGAGCTTAGCGTTCCGCGTTGCTACTTCGCCCTGATGGATCCACTGTTTTATCGAACGCTACAGTGTCACGTTTTCACTGACGCCAGCGAAGCCGGCTATGGATGTGCTGTGTACTTCCGCATTAAGGACGATTCCGAACAAGTGCAATGTACATTGGTTATGGCGAAAAGCAAAGTGGCCCCCCTTAAGCACCTGTCGATACCACGGTTAGAATTGGAAGCGGCAGTGTTGGGGTCGAGAATGGTAAACACTGTTCTGTCGAACCATTCTGTACAACCTCGGGACGTGTATTTGTGGACCGATTCATCGACGGTACTCTCGTGGATTCGCTCGGACCATAGACGATACAAACAGTTTGTCGCTCATCGTATCGGAGAGATATTGTCGTTAACACAAGCTGAGTGCTGGCGATGGGTATCATCCAAGGACAACGTGGCCGACTGCCTGACGAAATGGGTACGCGACACAGAACCGGATTCGAATGGTAGATGGTTTAAAGGACCAGCGTTTCTCTACCTTCCTGAAGATGAGTGGCCGCAACAACGAGTGAAGACGAACACTGCCGAAGAGTTGCGAACGAGTTTCGTGTTGGCTCACATCTCGCTGCCCGCCACGATTATAGATGTTTCAAGGATCTCGAAGTGGAGCGTATTACTGCGAACTGTAGCCTGCCTATATCGCTTCATCAGCAACTGTCGATTGCGCGTTCTTGGGCGGCCAATAGAAACTATACCAGCAACTATAAACCAAATTAAATGTCTCAAACGGTCGGTTCCCTCGTGTGGTGTGCCACTGAAGCAAGAAGAGTTCCAGCGAGCAGAGTGCTTTCTATGGAGAACGGCACAAAGCGAATGCTATCCGGATGAAATGCGAACCCTGTTGAAGAACCGCGATCAGCCTGTCGCGGAGTGGAAGTCCATCGAGAAGAGCAGCCCGCTGTATAAGCTGTCACCGTTCGCCGACGAATACGGAATTGTTCGAATGGAGGGAAGGACAGCTGCCGCTGCCCACGCGAATTTCGACGCGAGGTTCCCTATAATACTCCCCAGGGACAATCAGATTACCCAGCTACTGTTGGAATTCTACCATCATCAATGCGGCCACGCGAACACAGAAACGGTCGTTAACGAAGTTCGTCAACGTTTCGAGATATCGCGTCTACGCTCGGCTGTCGGAAACGTTAGCCGGAATTGTATCGCTTGCAAGGTACGCAAGTGTAAACCGTTTCCTCCTCGAATGGCACCTTTACCCGAACACCGATTGACTCCGAACGTCCGACCCTTTAGTTACGTTGGCATTGATTACATGGGCCCATTGGAAGTGACCGTTGGTCGGCGCAGAGAAAAGCGATACGTAGCGGTTTTCACTTGCCTCGTGGTTCGTGCCGTTCATTTGGAGGTTGCATACGATTTGTCTACTGAATCGTGTATTATGGCTATCCGGAGATTCACTCGACGACGCGGATCTCCTGTTCAAATCTTCTCGGACAATGGCACTAACTTTGTGGGTGCCAGCCGAGAACTACAAAAGCAAATAGCTCTTGGTTGCGCCGGTACTTTCACCGATGCGCGAACCAAATGGTCCTTCAATCCCCCCTCCGCTCCACACATGGGCGGAGTGTGGGAACGAATGGTGCGGAGCGTAAAAGAAGGCATGACTACGTTGGACGATGGGCGCAAATTGACCGATGAAATATTGTGGACAACGCTTGTCGAAGTAGAGGGGTTGATTAACTCCCGACCGCTCACCTACATGCCGCAGGAGATGAATAATTCCGAAGCCTTGACTCCAAATCATTTTATACTCGGATGTTCGTCTGGTGCGCACGAGCCTATGGAACCGCCGGACGACCTCGGATGTGTCCTGCGGAGTAGCTTCCTAAGATCTCAGCAGTTAGCGAACGACGTCTGGGAGCGATGGTCGAAAGAATATCTCCCAACCATCAACAGGAGAACTAAGTGGCTGGATGAAGTCAGGTCTCTGAAGGTCGGCGACCTTGTCTATTTGGCAGAAGGCAAAAGAAGATCGTGGACGAGAGGTATTGTAGAGGAAGTAATTTTCGGCAAGGACGGGAGAGTTCGGCAAGCGATTGTGCGGACACCCACCGGTAAGTTGAAGCGTCCAGTTGTAAAGTTGGCGATGTTGGAACTTGGTGGATCTACGGTGGACCCTTCCCTCGATCCACGGGGCGGGGGGTGTTCTGGCAGCACGGACAATGACACCCATCAGCATCGATTGCAGAATACGTGCGAAGCAAATTGTCATTCCTTCAGACAATAGCCAGGGAAACAGATGCATGGCGAATGAATTGTGCAAAGGCCGTTCCCGTGAGATTGTTAATAAGGAAATAAGGATATTTTGTGAAATTTATTGAACTATTGTGTTTGCTAAAAGATATCGGGTTAATGTGCGCTAGGAACGGTACTAAATGGTGATTTGTGAAATAGACTGCTATTCAATTAGTACCCCCTATGTGAGTGGCATGCTGACTCTCCACTTTAGAGATTAAGAGAGGAGTAGGTTATGCTAATTGTATGATTAATGTTGTAGATCCAATAGCCCGACGCCACTTCTGCACATACGTTTGCATTATTCTCTGCCTTTATAGTAGGATCAGGTAAAGATTATTACCTAATGATTAATCAAATAGAATTATAATCACTACTTGGTTGTTTAGGTGGCAACGACTAAATTTCTCTGTGTAGGCTAGAGTCCTGAGCCGGTAAGGAAAGACTAAATGTACGCACTATTTGAATTCCCTTAAAACGTAAAAATAAAAGTTGCATTTCTTTTAGCTTTGAGCTGCGCAAATTAAAGCCTGCTGCGAGATTTTTTCCTCTACCAACAACCAGTTTTCAAGAGAAGAATCTTCATTCTTATTTCTATTTACCCTAGTTATATTTTGCTTATTATTACTAATAAGTGGAATTATTTTTCTGACAACAATATAAGTCAAATCATTATTCGATGTTTTATTAATATCTCTATTTCCGTCTTTTTTCTTAGATATTCTGTGGCTCTCTGTACTTTAAACATTTTTTTGAGCAAACTACTGTAATCTATATTATTGTAACTATTTTGACACTTCAAAATAAAATACGAATTCGTCGGAAGTTTTTTTCATAAAATTATTTCCATTCCAGCATATTTGTTCAATGTTAATGTTTAAAGAGAAACAAAATGTTTATTTTCGCGTATGTTAGAATATCCAATATTTGTCTTAAAAATTTTAAAATGGTAAAACATCAGTACATGTATTACAGTGTTATTTTCCAATGTTATTGGTTCACCATAACTAAACTTCCTTTTTTATACTCTTTAATTCGTAAATTATGCAATCTAAATCAATTAGTTATATCGAGGTTTTCACGCAATGCTCGTTAATGGCAATTTCTTTCGGAAATGTGAAACAATAAATTTGAACACATTTTGGCAACATGAAAACTCTTGATTTCGAAACCGTATAATCAAATGAATTTAAAATACATGTGAACTACGTCATAATTAATAAGCTGTAACTAGGCAACAATATTACAAATAATGAATCAATGTCATTAAATTTCCGAATAATAAAATTTGATGACAGTGTATTAATAAATATTAAAGTAAGTATCTCTGAAATATTCTCGAAATTTTTTTTTGTAAATTGAGAATATCTAAGTACTATAACAATTAAAATTATCGTGTCTTGTATTTATTATCATTATATGTATAGTAGGTTGTCCCAAAAATTGCACATGGTCAAAAAGCTTGGGGGCTCACCCTGCAAATGATAGCTAAGGGTGTTAGAAACAAACTTTTGTATGACGGCAACTTTCAAAAATGACGTTTAGAGGTCGCCCCGGCGAGATTTTTGAAAAATGGCCATTTTTCATAATAAATTTCATACAAATATTTTTTACCGTACAAAAATTGGCAATACCCACTATTTTTATATTTTTTGCAGCTTGATATGGATCTAAACTACTTGGGAAAAATAATTAACGACATGTTTTGCAGGTAACTTTTTGATACTGAATTTTTGAATTTACTAAAATTTGTAATTTTTTTATATACTGTGCCTTTTACCCATCATAAAACGTATCTGAACCTTATGCTAATTTAAAACAATTTCCATAAAAAGATCGGAAATTTTATGAGGAAAAACTTTGCCGAAGACAGCATTGCGTTTTTTCTATCCGTTTTAGAGTTATTCATGATTTACTATTTAGTGAAATGGGGATTTTTAGGTATTTAAAAAAATCACAAAAAAACTGCCCAAAAACACATACAAAGTAAAAAATCACGTATGCTCAACAAGTTTTTGTTTTGATTGTGTTTAGGAATTATGGTGGCATCATTTATTGAATTTTCGTTTCCGTTGACAAATCCATTTTCTTTGATACAGAAAGGTACCTACTAGCGGGAAACTTTATCATTAGGTATTGTCAATCCGGTTGTAATCAAGACAGGCATTCAATCAAAAATTGTCATTTTCTTGGTCCACAAGTGTCGCAACTGTTTCGCATCTAGTACGCTGTGTTGCTGACAACAACGGGAAGGATGCGCACTACTTTTGACATGATTCAAAAACGTCGCGAGTTGGGTTGCATCGCGACTTGATTGTCAGACGTCCGGTTTGGTGGCGGCCCGACAATACCATTTTGAGATGCCTCAGTAGGCCATGGCATTTTCAACGGTTATGTACTGACAATGGTTTATACGAGCATAATACACAATCAAACGCACGGCACATTTTCTATACTATTTAGAAGGTGGTACATTCCGCAAAACATGCTTATTTTATTGTTCAATGATGTTGTTCTAATCGTTCAAAGACATGAATAAAACGTTCTAGTAATATCTATCGTTTTGATCAACATATAGGACGATAATAATGACGTCACTTGTTTATGTCCAAAACTGTTGTTTGCCAATAATAGCCTACCTTGTCTTATTGTATGCCGTGTATGTGTTATGGTAATTAAATTGTTCTAACCTTGGATAACATTACGTTAACTCACTAGTTCATCTCATCCCACCCGTTTCAATTTGCCTCGGTGTATCTTATTTTCGGTGTTGATAAGATAGTTCAAATCAGTGAATGTCAAAAAATACATGCTCTGTTTTTAGAATGTTTTGAATTGGTATACATATTGGTATTCTTATGTAAGATGTTCGTAATCGCAATTTGAATTTGGTATGGAGCAACGTATTCGCCTTTATTCACTTTGCCACTGTTTCCTGGACTGTTTCACTGGTCCAGGACTCATACGTCTTCGTGTAGAAAAATAATTGAAAATATCGACAGGAAAGTAAGATAAACGCAAAAATATATTTATCATTTTGTGGAGAATATCTTTAAAAAATCAATAGGCAGTACCAAGCTTGTCAATAGAGCTAGCTTTTTTAAAATCTTTGCTAGTCAATTTCCATATGGAGGGATTGAATAACAAAAAATCAAGATCAATCAATGATGTCACCATAGTTTCATAACACAATCAGGACAAAAACTTGTTGAGCATACGTGATTTTTTACTTTGTATGTGTTTTTGGGAAGTTTTTATGTGACATTTCTAGAAAAATACCTATAAAATTCAAATTTCACCAAATAACAAATTGTGAATAACTCTAAAACGGATAGAGAAAACGCCATGCTGTCTTCGGCAAAGTTTTTCCTCATAAAATTTCCTATCTTTTTATGGAAATTGTTTTAAATTAGCATAAGGTTCAGATACTTTTTGTGATGGGTAAAATGCACAGTATATCAAAAAATGACAAATCTTAGTAAATTAAAAAATTCAGTATCCAAAAGTTACCTGCAAAACATGTCGTTAATTATTTTTCCCAAGAAGTTTGGATCCATATCAAGCTGTAAAAAATATAAAAATAGTGGGTATTGCCAATTTTTGTGCGGTAAAAAATATTTGTGTGAAATTTTTTTGAAAAATGGCCATTTTTCAAAAAAATCGCTGGGGCGACCTCTAAACGTCATTTCTGAAAGTTGCCGTCATACAAAAGTTTATTTCTAACACTCTTAGCTATCATTTGCAGGGTGAGCCCCCAAGCTTTTTGACCATGTGCAATTTTTGGGACAACCTAATGTATAGTAGTTCTTCCAAATGTAAATCGGTTTTTATGATGGTTTAGAGTCTCACATTAAACGTCGAAATACACACACAGTAACTGTGAGATGAAGCTACAATACTCATCAACGTATTCGACCATGTGTGGTGGTCGATTGGTGATTTTCATGAAACACATGTGCCCTTTGACGTAAAATATGGAAAACAGATATCTTTAGTACACGCGTGCTCTTTGTTTTGGCCAACAAAAATACAGTTTACATTTTATTGTATCTGCAAAATTTTTATACAGTTTTTGTTAGTATTTTTTTACGAATACAACGTTTACCTAACTTAGGAAATTGTATTAGTTGGCTTATTTCATTTGATTTGTTCCAGCTGGATAACAGCTTTCATACCAAGGGGTAGTCACTCTACACACTTTATTTGTGCCAACGGTGTCGACCAGTGTGCACTGATGTGCCTTAGTGTGCCGAGGTCAAGGCCGAGGTGCTGATGTGCCGAGGCTCCAAAATGTATTATGGTGGCTGCTATAAAAAAGCGACGCCGCACTGGGATTATTTGTTCTTAGCAACCGTGGAATTTATTTAACTTCATTGTTTTTGCTATTTCCTAAAATATCAACGAAAATCATTCAGGATATTTTTTTTTTTTCAAATTTGAAGAGAACTTGCTAATTGTATTGTTTCTTATTTTAGGTTAATGGCGTTTGGACTTATACTGACACAAGCCCAGGAATGAACCTAACACCCGATTTAACAGGATTTAACTATTGTTCATCTCGTCCTTGCAACTTCCGTGATAAGCTTGTTTTTCTAAACTTGATTCTGTAGAAAAAAAAACTATTGTCCAAAGATTTCCAATGTTTCCTGACCTGGATAGTGCAGGACTCGACAAGTGAGAATGAATGACCACGAATAATACGGCCTCTGTGTAACATCCCAAAAGTTAAATCCCAGCTAGAAGGGTTGCTCATGCTCAAGCTCCAGCCGTCCTGTCTGAGTTTTTGAAAAAAAAACGGAAGTATCTTTTGGCAAATTTAATAAATTCATCTTATGTTGTATTTTTACTTATAAAAAAAACTTTCGAACATTTTATTAACTGTCCTGGGTTTACTACTAACTATTTTTTGATTATGAACGTTCAAAATATTTCGCACCATAATTGGAACGTTGTCCGTGTATTGTCTGGATTGGTTGGACCTTCAGAGCAGGGAAAGTCTGATGTAGATGGACTTTTAGCTTGTCTGCTTTTGGATTGGATTGAGATGGCTGGTTTAAGGCTGGTACGTAAATCGACCACTTGAGGACGAAACCGATAAGCGCAATGAGAGTCTCCTGATCTAGCTTCTGTCCGGGAATATTTGGCAGTTGCTGTCTTGGACAGCAACAATAGAAACAATAATTCGGTACCGGTATAGCTAACTGAATCTTTAATCCTGTAGATTGAACAATGCATTTAAAAATCTACAAATGGGGATGATTGAAGAAACCAGGGGGATTAACTTTCATTGCTTTTAAAGTTATCAATATTGTAACCTAATCACGACAGCTGCCTGTGGATCATTTCTGTTCTTGCGTAAATAGAAGTCCAAACGCCATTAGCCTAGAATAAGAAAGAATATCATTAAATTTGATACAAATTAATCAACCAGAAAATTC